>NC_045767.1:127091111-127394141 GCF_008692025.1 Phocoena sinus | reverse complement strand
GAAATGTAAGTAGCAACACATTCATTGTAAGATAATTTCATTAGCAAAGTCGTATAAATGTCCCAAAGAATTTGCTATGAAGAAAGTTACCGTTTAGTATCATAGAGTCATACATTCTTGTACTTGGAAAGGAGATGAGACATTAATTCAACTCCAATTCATGAATCTCCTCGTTAACAATATAAGAAGTCATCCTGCCACACACACACACACACACACACAATCCATTAAAAATCATTAAAAGGGCATTATAAGGTGAGGAATTACTATAATAATTATCTTTGTATAAAAACGATAGCTTGATTGAATACTGATATGACAGGATCACTAATCACTCTTTGAGGAGGACCCTGTTACTCTCTCCATTTGTAGATGAGGAAAGTAAGGTTAAGAGCTACTACCTAATATTACACAGCTCACAAATAACAGACCTGCTTGCCTTTAAAATCTAACCTACCCAATATCAAAGCTATTGCTATCAGATATAGCTAATATCAGACTATCACATGTATTAAAATTAATTTCCAATACTTGAAGGGCTTTAAGTGTTTATTCTTCTTCTCATGGAAAGAGTTTGTAATCAGCCTAGATCCACCCAAATTCCTAAAATTTACTTCCACAGAAGTGTCCTAAATTACAGTTTCTCAGTATATGTTTAAGCAAATAGTTAAATACCACTTACCTATCAGACAGTATTGTTTAGTATCCATGGGTCGCTAGTCGTACAGGACACCAGTACAAGAAATAAAAGACTCTCAGTAAGATGTTGAGAAAATAAGACTGATTAGAGTGGGAAAGCATTTGCTTTCTTTTAGCATTCACCATGTGTAGCTGTGGACACTCATTTTTACTATGTGCATGAGTCCGAGTGTGGAGTTGGAAGAGGAGGGCTCAGATGTAATAGATTCACAGAATTGATCATTTGCGGAATTTTATGTGAGTGTATGTAGGCTTTGTGTGGTTAGGTAGAAAGATAGACTATATTAGTATGAGTATATTCACAGCTAACTCTTTTTCTAGAATTCTCTAGATTTTCCCATTTCTTCTGTGGCCTGGGTAAACATTGCCAGTTGTTAAAAAAGGAAATGTCAATATTTGCCAAGGTAAATTAATGTATGTATTAGGGGCTTGTTGATTATTTTATAATTGTTTTGCATTTAAGCCAATGATTGGCATGTCTAAATAATGTCCACTCAGATGTTGACCTTAAGATACAATGTTCTTGAGGATTACCACTTGCGGAATAACCTACTTGATTTCTTTTAGGGCCTCATAATATAGGCTATAGCATTTCTGCAGATCTAAAATATTATGAGCGTGAAAATAACAAAATTACTACTTATAATAGGTACCCCCTTTCTCTGTTGGGCTCCTAAACCAGCTTTCTTTTTTCCATAATAAGCTCTTTGTGCTCACTTTATTTTGCTTTATTTTATTTTTGTCACCTTTGGTGTGCTATCTTGGTGTACTATAAAGGAACAACACTGAATCAGACAAACTATAATTTTTATTGCAAGCAGATCTCATGGAAAATGTATAAGCTGAACTTGATATCAGAAATGAAGCTAGAGGGAACATACCTTTGCTCTAAGTTACAAAATGCTCTGCTATTCTAAATTTGAATTACTTTGAAAATAAACTGCTTTTTTCTGACATCAAGAACTTCACACAGGCAACATTTTAAGATACTGTCTAAAATTTTTTTGTGTGTACAAAACAGTTTTGCCCGCTAAAAACCTGTTTGTATTATAATTCTACATTCAAGTTCAAAGCTAATACTTAAGGTGATACTATGGCACGGAAACTTGATTATATTAAAGATCCCAACACATGATTTCAATTTTCTTTTCACAGAAAGCTAAGAAAGAGTATTAATTTATTTAGCAGTATTTTACTAGTATGACTATTTGATCAAACCAGTTATATACTTAGATATAGGCATAAACATTTTTCACCCCTACACTATGATCTCACCAAGTGGAAACCTTCTGAAAGTTATAATCAAGATTGATCGCCAGAACTACTAGGCAGCAAGGAGCCAATCCTATCCTGGGAGGGTTTCTGATGAATCCTAACATGACCTTCTCTAGCCATACACCTTTAGGTTCTAGAAAGTGCAAGCTCTCTACATCTACCTAACCTTGCCCTTGTATTTATAGACATTGAGTGAATGAGGCATGCTATCGTAACCTGTATTGATAAGTTTCATTTCTTCCCCCTGTGTAACCAGTTTAGATCATCGCTAAACAGTGGGAAATATGTTAAAATGTTAATGTTTTGAATATAGTTTTACTCCTACTACTGGAAACATTAGTAAATAAGAAGTAAATTGTTCATTTGAAACAAAATTCTTATTGCTATACTATTACCAAGATAATTATGGTATGTTCCTACCAAATGCCCTGTCACTCTGGTATTAGGTTGCACCCTCGCTACCTGTAGCTCACTTTTATTCCTGCTTCTGCCCTCATTATTTTTTTTAACTTATTTATTTATTTTTGGCTGTGTTGGGTCTTTGTTGCTGCACACGGGCTTTCTCTAGTTGCGGTGAGCGGGGGCTACTCTTCATTGCGGTGTGCAGGCTTCTCATTGCGGTGGCTTCTCTTGTTGCAGAGCACGGGCTCTAGGAGCACCGGCTTCAGCAGTTGTGGCTCGCGGGCTCTAGAGCAGAGGCTCAGTAGTTGTGGAGCACGGGCTTAGTTGCTCCGCGGCATGTGGGATCTTCTAGGACCAGGGATTGAACCCATGTCCCCTGCATTGGCAGGTGGATTCTTAACCACTGGCCGACCAGGGAAGCCCCCCTCACTATTTATTTATGCTTTCACTTTAGCTTTTACAAATGGTAGAATTAGCTCAATAGTTGTAGGATATTCCAGAAAATTCTTCCCTTCAAATAGTAATTTTTAAATGCATAATTTTATGCAGCAGAAGTGTAGAGCAGAAAGGAATTACTATGATCTCACTCTTTTCCTTAGAGTACATGATACACACCAACAACATAAAACTCAATAAAATGCAGATTAAATTTTGCTGAAAGTTATCATTAGAAATTGTCACAAATATTCCTCTAACAAACACGACCCATAATGTATTGTTTGCCACACAGTTTTGCACATGATGGAAACGGTGACATGCAAGAGTATTCCCAATACTCTTGCCCAATGTTAGTGTTAGTTGCAAAGACCTCCAGGAAATCATTAGCAAACGCCATCTAGAAACAGACCAAAAGATCAGAGGTAAACGTAACATGACATTCATAGCCCGTGATTGTGGAGGGCTGTGGGTATTTGTTCTTGTTCAATATATACTATAGTGCTTCAAAGCATCTGCTCCCATTCTCAGAGGTTAGTGAGTTTGAAGCGTGCCAGCATCTAATTTTGAACAGTATTCCAAAGACACATATTTGTTCTTAAATGTCAGTCATTAGGGTTGGACACCTACACAAATTCAATGAGTTCCAGTGAAGTGGTAATTGGTTCTCCAAGTTAGAAAATATGGAGTGGCTCAGAAACTCAAATATAAGGAAATCGACCATCAATTTAGAGACGAATAACCTGGGACAAGTAGATACAATCTGTAACTCAAAGATTGATTTGGAAATCCTGGAGCATTATTCTGTAAAAGAGAAAGCTGAAAACATATTCAGCTATCCAAAAGCATGAAATTTATTCTATTTGAATACAAATAGAAATCTCTCTCTCTCACACACACACACACACACACACATACACTCACACACAACCACTTAAAGCAAATCTAGCAAAATAAATACAGAGAAGAGTCAGCATCTTGCAGTAGAAATAATATGGTTTTGGGAGCTGGTCAGATCTACATTTGAATTCTATCTCTATCCCTCACTGACTGTGCCACACTGAGCTAGTCCTTTATTGCCTCTACTTAAGTTTTCTTACCTATAAAATGGGTGAAATAGTTCTGAGCATGAGGCATTGCTGTAAGGATACTGTGTGCCAACTGCCTAGCATGTATGTAGTAGCCACTCAATAAGTAATGACTCTTACAAATACTAATTTTTAAGTATACATCTACTTAAATATGTTGTTTATACAAAACGTAATTATGTTATAAAAATATTTAAGCCTTGCCACCTAAAAGAACATAGGCTTAAGGCTTGTAACATATTGACATTTTAAAAAAACTAAATGATTATATGACTATCTAGCAATGTAATTTAATTTCTTTGGAATTGCTAGATGTTTTTTCACAGTGAAAACAAAAATAGCATTGCCCTATCACTAGAAATTTCCACCTTTCCTTCAGTAATGATTTTTGTCTTCTCATGATCTATGTAAGTGCCATACACTCTTAAAGCAATTCTCCTTATATATTACATCTTAATGTAAAGAAACAACAAAATAAGAAAAGCAATTTGACGTTTGTATTTACATATATTACTTTTTGCTTCTTTTAACTTTATTTCCACTTGAAAATATTCAGTACTCTTTCTTGTGTCTCTCTGCTCTCCCAATAATCAAGGTCTCTCCAGGACCTTTCCAAGCAAACAGATATCCCTTATGGCACAGTCCTGGACTCTGCGGTATATGAACATGTTCGCATGAAGGGAATGAATCCTTTTGAGAGGGACAGCATGTATTCCCAAATGTGGCGGATGATCAACCGAAGCAATGGATCAGAGAATAACGTTCTGGAGTCCCAAGCAGGCATTCAAAAGGTACTGGCCATAGTTCTTCATTCATAGTCTACCGTTCTGTCCCCCATATTGGAATTGCTAAACTGAGTCTGGTTTACTTCCTTTTTTAAATTTTAACTTTGACATAGAGTTTTCAGTTAAATTATACCTTTTATTGATTTAAGAAGATTTTGAGGTAACTCTCTGTACCAGTAGAGGGAATTGACAGATTTCTGTGGTGTGTCTGAAGGATCCTTTTCCAGTGGAATTCCAAAGCTAGAAAACATGAACTGGTATTTTGTTCAGAACAGTGTCGGGGACATATACACATGAGGACTTGAAAAGATTTTGACAAATCCCATTCTAAATATCATTCAGGTTATCCAGTTTTTTCAAATGATTCAGGGTATTTTCTATACTGCATTTGTTTTTCGATGAAAAGTTTATGTTATGATTATGTGAAGCTCTCTGTGAGTAAAAGTTAATCTTCTCCATAACTGAAGTTTCTACAAAAGTCTGTTTCTGTTTCCAAAAGTGAAAATCTTTATTTATATCTTATTTTTATAAAACCATCATTTAGAAGTTATTTTTTTTAAAAAAACTTAGAAAGCAGTCTTTTGTGTAAAAAACATGAAGCTAATTTTTATTCTGGGCCGTGGTTTATAAACTTCTACACAGAAGTAATTCTTTCTTCCTCAGACCCCAACAACCACCATGAG
The DNA here is from genome assembly GCF_008692025.1 of Phocoena sinus. NCBI lineage: Eukaryota > Metazoa > Chordata > Mammalia > Artiodactyla > Phocoenidae > Phocoena > Phocoena sinus. The sequence continues at coordinate 127,388,774 of NC_045767.1, read as the reverse complement.
AGAACTGAATGATTTTTGCTTAAAATTATCCCAGTGGCTATTACAGTGAAAATCCTAAGGGTTGACATTCAATAAGTAATTATGGGATGACTTAATGAATGAATGAATGTCTAATAACAGCATCAATGATGGTATATACTTTTTTTCTGTAACCTTTCACAGCAGAATAATTTGGACTCCGAGTCTGAGTTCTCTGTTCAAAAGGCAAACTCAATAATACCATGTTGGAGAATGTTTTGATGACTATAAAAGTTATTCTGCCACAGGATCTAGCATTATTCTGTGCCTTTTCATATGTTTTCCTTTATCTGCTATTGCTATTGTGATGGTTCCCTAGCATCACCCTGGTAATTTTTCAGTCACTACATTGATATCATTATTTAAAAACTGATAATGGTGACATAAACCTCTTTGCAAGTACTAATGATGCTTTTAAATAAGAGAATGTCCTTGAAATGTTAGCAATGGCCTCTAACTCCTTCATCCTTATTATATTAATCCCAGTTTCCCAGGGCCCAGGTACTGATCCTCTTGTCTTTGTCCAGAGGCCCATTGGCTTTTAGAAATTAAACACAGTACCCTCCAGTTACTGGGGGCATGGAGTGGGGGGCAGGTGAGATGGGCAGATGAATGGACCTATACTATATGTTGTCTGGGGGAGAAGGGAGGATAGATTTTAGGATTTACTAGGTACTCATTGTACGTGAATGAATTTAAGCCTCAGAATAATGGTTTGGGGAAGAGTTATTTTCCTTCGTATTGTCTACTGTTAAAAACAATTTTGCTTTCTTGCGTATAAGTATAAATTGAAGTTCACAATTTGTATTTCTATCCATTTTAGATCCAAAGCTCCTCACACTTTACAACTCTTTTCTATACCATAACATTCCAGAGAAAATTCATTTTCTTTTCTCCAGACATACAGATTCAGAATAAAAATAACTTTTAAACATACATATTCGCCAATTCATTATTTATTCATTCATTCATCCAGTATTTGCTAAGTAACAATTACGTACCAGGCACTGAGGTAGGAACTGGAGGTAAACTCAACCACAGAGGAATGACCACTGGATTCATGAAATACAGGGTCTGGTGGGAGAGAGAGAAAAGGAAACTAAAATACATGATCAAACAAAATGACTTAAATTGTGACAAATGCTATCAAAAAGACAAATGAGGTGCTATTGTAGAAATTAGGAAGGAAATCTATTTGAGAAACAGTGATCAGGTAAGTTCCCAGAGGACACAGGATATTATCTATGATCTGCCTGATCATATAGAAGAGAGGGTGACAAAGCATCCAGGCAATGCTTAGTATAAGCTAAGGTCTGAAGGTCCATTCAAGAAACCGATTTAAAATCAGCATGAACTGGAGACGATTGAATGAGAAAATGTGGAATGAGGTTAGTATGCAGGGGATAGATCAAGTAGGACCTTGCCCATTATTAAGAACTTGGATTTTATTTGAATGGCAAAAAATGCTACAGAAATAGGGAAATGTCATGATTCATTTTTCTCTGTCAAGGTCACTGTAACTGCTATATGGGAATTGGGTAAGAGTATGCAAAGAATAGAAATAGTGAGACCATAAGAAACTTGTAACTTTCTGAAGTAGCCAGCCAAGTAAATAAGACCTCGTTTTATTCCTGCGTTCTTACACACACACACACACACACACACACACACACACACACACGCACACGCGCACACGCACCATTACCCTTCATTCCTGGTATTAATACAAACTGGTTACACTTCCTACATCCTGGTATTTTCAGTATAATATATAAATCATAGAGACATAGGACATCAGTTGCTACATAGAAGCTTTAAGCAGTCATGTATGTAAGATATACATATATATCTTCTAAGATCTTCAGTGTTAAGAAAACCTCTTAACTTTTAAGTATGTACATACAGTTTCCTACATTTTCTGGGTTTTTTTTTTAATTTAAGTTATTTGACCATATGGAATTTAACTTGACACATGTGCAAATGTAAAAATAAACTGTAAATATTCACACTGAGAAAATTCCTGAGATTCTATGAAATAAAATTGTTTTAGATTCAGCTATTGACAATCTTGCAGCATATGCTGAGAAATTTAGTTACTCTTTAGGCTTTCATGTTTCTTTTTATTTAAATATGTAGCCATTCCATCACCTTTCAAGTTGGGCTAGTGTTTCTTATGCTGTTGTTAAATATCATACATTAAAATACATTAAAATGTACATTAAAAAATACATTAGAAATACATTTAAAAAGCACATAAATACATAAAATACATTTTAAAAATAAGCTATTATGAAGAGTAGAAAGAACTCTGGTTTTAGAAAAAAACTATCTGGTTTTCTTTCTTGGTTCTTCCAGTTCTCAGCTGTATAACGTTGGGCAGATCACTTGGTTTCTCTAAGACTCACTCTGCTCCGCTGTAAAATTATCACGGTGTGAGAATTAAAAGCCGGGGCTTTGTAGGCATACAGCCTGGGTGTATATCCAGTTCATTTTTTTAAGTAAAATGTGTAAATGTGACTAGTTACTTAAAATCTCTGCGGCTCAGAATTTTTATCATCATATTGAGAATTTCTCCCTCTTACGGTTTCTGTCATTATTAAATATATATATATAAAAGCATCAATAAATAGTTCGATTAGAATAATAACCTCCTAAGATGATCCTGAAGATTGTATGAAAGAATGTATGTGTGAGTGATTTGTTATTACAAAGCATTATTACTTGGTATTTCCTAAGGTTTACCTAAAATTATGACATAATAAAAAAGATAATGCAGTAAAAGAAGTAGAGAGCAATTTCTATTCCCTGATAGTCTGCTGATAAAGAGGGCTTATGATTTTAAAACTTAAAATCAAGTCCCCAAGTGTTTATTACACCCCGTGTACTCAGTTTTCAGATTTACTAGAGGAGTAGTGAAGAGTTTTTATTAATTTATAATGGAAAATATCAAAGTGAAATTTGCTGATTGTATATATTTCTTTCAACCAATATCAGAGACAGCTGAACACTGATTAGACAGAAACTAGGTAGTTATAATAAAATGTATTTTGGTTCAGTTTTCAAGGTCTTAGCCAGCTTTTATTAAAACACAAAACCAACCAACCAACAAACAATAACCTCTCACCTGCTAAAGCTCACTGGAGTTCATGAGATTGAGAACTACAAGACATGGAATGTGGCTGATGGACTTCCTCAAGTAACCAGTCTTGTACACACATCTCACACAGCAGCTTCCTGTTCTCTGTCACTGATTTCTAATTTGTGTAGGCAGAAAAGACCTCAGAGGTCTTCTAGGTCAATATTCTGCAAAAGACCAAACTTCTGCCTTTGACAGGAATTCATATATATAGTAACTCCCTTCCAGCAAAGACTGCATCCCTGTGAAGACAATCCTCCCAGTCTAGGTGTAACTTTGAATAGATCCCATTAATGCCTCAGGTTGGGCTTGTTTCTAATTGTGCTGCCAGCCTCATTAAGTTTATCTTACTTGAAGGTAGATCCTGGTTGCTTCTAACAGCGTTGTTCTGCTCATACCAAAGAAACCTGTATAAGTGAGGATTAGGTAAATGAGTTCTGATCTGCTCTTCTTGGGAGACACTTTGCCTGTACCACGCTAGCCTAATAAAACTAGGAGAAATGTTTCTGCCTTCCTCTTCCTAGGACACTTTGCATAAGTAGGAAAAAATGTGATTTGAAAAATATAACTGAGTTCTTTAATGAATTCACTCAACAATTATTTATTGATCAAAACAGCCAGTGTTTTGATCACTGGAGTGAACATAAATGAAAAAAAAAATGCCTCATGGAGTTTACATTCTAGTGGAGGGGGCAGACAATAAATAAGATAAATATGCTGTATTTCAGCAGTGAGAAGAGTTAAGGAGTAAAACAGAGTTGGAGAGAAAAGAAGAGGGACATGGAAACGGAGATGGGCTGCCTTGTTAGATCAGATGGCCAGGAAGAGCTTCACTAAGAAGCTTTGGAGAGAGAGGTGTATATCTGGGTGAAGTGTTTGCAGGCAGAGGGTCAGCTAGTGCAAAGGCCCTGAGGTGGGAACATGCCTGGGTGTTCTAAGACTATGAAGGGGGCTAGGGTAGCTCTAGAAATAAAGGGTAATATCAGGAGTGCAGCAATGTCAGAGAGGTAGAGGGCCAGATGGTAGGGAGGAAACATATCATATACGGTCTTGTTACTCGCAGCTAGTCCTGTGAACTTGCAGCATTAGCATCACCTGAGAGCTTGTTAGAAATGCAGACTCCTAGGCCCCACCTGCACCCTTCTGGATGGGAATCTCATTCTAACAAGATTCCCAGGTGATTCATATGCATGCTAAAGTCTGAGAAGTGCTCATACAGGGCCATATAGGGCATTCTAAGCGGGCTTTTACTCTGTATGAGATATGAAACTTAGGAGTGTTTATTTTTATTTTTTTGCGGTACGCGGGCCTCTCACTGCTGTGGCCTCTCCCGTTGCGGAGCACAGGCTCCAGACGTGCAGGGTCAGTGGCCATGGCTCAAGGGCCCAGCCGCTCCGCGGCACGTGGGATCTTCCCGGACCGGGGCACGAACCCGTGTCCCCTGCATCGGCAGGCGGACTCTCAACCACTGCGCCACCAGGGAAGCCCCCAAACTTAGGAGTGTTTTGAACAGAGAGTACGTAACATGATCTGACTCGTACTTTGGCAAATCATATGGCTGCTGTATTGAGAAAAACTGGAGGTGACAGTGTGGAAGCTGGAAACCAGTTAGGAAGCCACGATGGTGACTCAGCAACATTCCGAAACTACAGCAATGGAAAACCATCCCTGTTAAAACCCAAATACATCTTGGAAGACTATGATTTTAAGTAACTATTAGCATTAGCACATTAATGGAATTTAGTCTCTCAGATTATTTTGGGAGAGACTGGAACACAAGACAGGTAATTTTTAAGAATCGATAGAGAAACTTCTACGTCACAGGTAAGCATCTGACCAGGAATAAAGGATCTCTGCGTAGCACTGAAATAGAAAATTCCCTGGTTAATAAGAGGGTAGTGTTCATTTCCTGATAGCCTGTTATGTCTCAGGGGGTGAATGATAAATTATTCTAAAACCTCAGCAATAAAGACTACTAGAGAAGAGAAGAAAGTCAGTATTGGTAGGATAACTCCTGTCCTAGCCAAAGGATCCCAGTGATAACTACATAATACTTCAGACTGTATATTTCAAAGGGGATATAAACTCTGATGGATGCTATGGCAACAGGAGGTGGGTAGCAGTGCTGGCAGCAGCCATATTCAATCAGAAAGATAACATCAATCTGTAAGGTTGTCTGCTTAAGTCCCAGAGCACTATGGGGGAAGGGGACTTGACAAGGTACAGGTCGGGCATCAAGGCTCCAGCCAAGCCACTGGGCTTCAGGGCCCAGTTTTAATCTTAGCTGGAAAACTGGAGTGTTGAAATGAAAGCCAAAACAAAAGACTGATCATATCACATGGGCCAATATTAAGGATTTTAGAGGACTGGAGCAGAAAGAAAAATTCCAGACACTATTCAGTGGTGAAGTAAGCCTACCCAATTTATTCATCTCTGGCTGAAAAACTGGGTGGATTGAACCTGTTGTTTTACTTACTCATTCAACACATATTCATTGAGCACCTGTTATTTACCAGGAACTGTTCTAGGCACTGGGAGGCACACCAAAATAAAAATAAGCAAAGTCCCTGCCCAAATGGAGATTATACTGTAGTGGAGAGAAAACAATAAGCACATAAATGTGTGCTATAAAGAAAAACTGGAAGACTAAGAATGAAAGGTGGCAGAAGCAAGAAGAGGGATGTTGCCATCACATAGTGGGTGGTCTCAGAAGACATCTCTGAGAAAGTGAAAGAGGACAGTTTATGAGCCATGAAGATAGTGGGGAGAAAAGGACGATGGAACTTCAGGCAGAAGGAACATCACAAAATTCCCAAGGCAGAAGCTAGTTTGACATGGTGGAGAGGAATGTCAAAAAGACCAATGTGGCTGGAGCAGAGTGCAAGGGGGTGGGAGGAAAAAGGGGTGGTAGGGCAGAGAAGTAAGAGATAAGATAGGAGTGGGAGTTAGGCAAGATGGAGTCCGTTAAAAATGTGAATGCTGGGCTTCCCTGGTGGCGCAGTGGTTGAGAGTCTACCTGCTGATGCAGGGGACACGGGTTCGTGCCCCAGTCCGGGAAGATCCCGCATGCCGCAGAGCGGCTGGGCCCGTGAGCCATGGCCGCTGAGCCTGCGCGTCCGGAGCCTGTGCTCCACAATGGGAGAGGCCACAACAGTGAGAGGCCCGCATACTGCAAAAAAAAAAAAAATGTGGATGCTTGGATCCCACTAAAATTCCAATCGTATCATTTTTTTAATTTTTATTTTATATTGGAGTATAGTTGATTAACAATGTTGTGTTAGTTTCAGGTGTACAGCAAAGTGACTCAGTTATACATATACATGTATCTATTCTTTTCCCAATTAGGTTATTACAGAGTATTTGAGCACAGTTCCCTTTGCTATACAGCATGTCTTTGTTGGTTTTCTATTTTAAATACAGCAGCGTGTACATGTCAATCCCAAACTCCCAGTCTATTCCTCCCCCCAACCCTTCCCTCCTGGTAACCATGAATTCATTCTCTAAGTCTGTGAGTCTGCTTCTGTTTTGAAAGTAAGTTCATTTGTATATATTTTTTAGATTCCACATATAAGCTATATCATATGATACTTGTCTTTCCCTGTCTGACTTAGTTCACTTAGTATGATAATCTCCAAGTCCATCCGTGTTGCTGCAAATGGCATTCTTTCATTCTTGTTAATGGCTAAGTAATATTCCATTGTATATATGTACCACATCTTCTTTATCCATTCATCTGTCGAATTGGTACAGCCACTATGGAGAACAGTATGGAGGTTCCTTAAGACACTAAAAATACAGCTACCATATGATCCAGCAATCCCACTCCTGGGCACATATACAGTGAAAAACATGGTTTGAAAGGATACATACACCCCAATGTTCATTGAAGTGCTGTTTACAATAGCCAAGACATGGAAACAACCTAAATGTGCAACCAATTGTATCTTTTTTTAAGCCATAATTGACATATAACATTATCTTAGCTCCAGGTGTACAACATAATGATTCAATGTTTGTATATATTGCAAAATGACCACCACAGTAAGTCTACTTCATATCCATCAACATAGTTACAGATTTGGTATTTTTGTGATGAGAACTTTTAAGGTTTATTCTCTTAGCAACTTTCAAATATGCAATACAGTATTATTAACTATGGTCACCATGCTGTATATTACATCCCCATGACTTACTTATTTTATAACTGGAAGTTTGTACCTTTTGACCCTTTTTACCCATTGTAATCTTAATTGGGGAATGGAAGGCATCTGAATATCTTAAATCATTTCAGGTGTTCCTTTTTTAAACATATTTATTGGAGTATAATTGCTTTACAATGGTGTGTTAGTGTCTGCTGTACAACAAAGTGAATCAGCTATACTTATACATATATCCCCATATGCCCTCCCTCTTGCATCTCCCTTCCACCCTACCTATCCCACCCCTCTAGGTGGTCACAAAGCACCGCGCTGATCTCCCTGTGCTATGTGGCTGCTTCCTACTAGCTATCTATTTTATGTTTGGTAGTGTATATATGTCCATGCCACTCTCTCACTTCGTCCCAGCTTACCCTTCCCCCTCCCCATGTCCTCAAGTCCATTCTCTATGTCTGCATCTTTATTCCTGTCCTGCCCCTAAGTTCTTCAGAACCTTTTTTTTTTTTTAGATTCCATGTATGTGTGTTAGCATATGGTATTTGTTTTCCTCTTTCTGACTTACTTCACTCTGTATGACAGACTCTAGGTCCATCCACCTCACTACGAATAACTCAATTTTGTTTCTTTTTATGGCTGAATAATATTCCATTGTATATATGTGCCACATCTTCTTTATCCATTCATCTGTCGATGGACACTTAGGTTGCTTCCATGTCCTGGCTATTGTGAATAGAGCTAAAATGAACATTGTGGCACATGACTCTTTTTGAATTATGGTTTTCTCAGGGTATGTGCCCAGTTGTGGGATTGCTGGGTCGTATGGTAGTTCTATTTTTAGTTTTTTAAGGAACCTCCATACTGTTCTCCATAGTGGCTGTATCAATTTACATTCCCACCAATGGTGCAAGAGGGTTTCCTTTTCTCCACACCCTCTCCAGCATTTATTGTTTGTAGACTTTTTGATGACGGCCATTCTGACTGATGTGAGGTGATACCTCATTATAGTTTTGATTTGCATTTCTCTGATGATTAGCGATGTTGAGCATCCTTTCATGTGTTTGTTGGCAATCTGTATATCTTCTTTGGAGAAATGTCTATTTAGGTCTTCTGCCCATTTTTAGATTGGGTTGTTTGTTTTTTTGATATTGAGCTGCATGAGCTGCTTGTAAATTTAGGAGGTTAATCCTTTGTCAGTTGCTTCATTTGCAAATATTTTCTCCCATTCTGAAGGTTGTCTTTTCGTCTTGTTTATGGTTTCCTTTACTGTGCAAAAGCTTTTAAGTTTCATTAGATCCTGTTTGTTCATTTTTATTTCCATTTCTCTAGGAGGTGGGTCAAAAAAGATCTTGCTGTGATTTATGTCACAGAGTGTTCTGCCTATATTTTCCTCTAAGAGTTTTATGGTGCCTGACCTTACATTTAGGTCTTTAATCCATTTTAAGTTTATTTTTGTGTATGGTGTTAGGGAGTGTTCTAATTTCATTCTTTTACATGTGGCTGTCCAGTTTTCTCAGCACCACTTATTGAAGAGGCTGTCTTTTCTCCATTGTATATACTTTCCTCCTTTATCAAAAATAAGGTGACCATATGTGTGTGGGTTTATCTCTGGGCTTTCTGTCCTGTTACATTCACCTATTTCTGTTTTTGTGCCAGTGCCATACTGTCTTGATTACTGTAGCTTTGTAGTATAGTCTGAAGTCAGGCAGCCTGATTTTTCCAGCTCTGTTTTTCTTTCTCAAGATTGCTTTGGCTATTCGGGGTCTTTTGTGTTTCCATACAGATTGTGAAATTTTTTGTTCTATTTCAGGTGATTCTGATTCAAAATAAAGGTTGAAAATGAGCATTATAATATTTTGAAGCCACTTAAATGACTTTGGCTTTTACTCTGAGGTAGGAAGCCAGGGAAGGGTTGAGGACAGAAGAGTGACATGATCTGACTTACTTTTGCAAGGTTCATTTTAGGTGCTGTATAGAAAATAGGCAAGGGCTAGAAGCAGGGAGACCAGTGTGGAGGACACTGTAATCATCCAAGTGAGAAATGATGGTGGGTAGACCAGAGTGGTTATGGTGGAAGTGGTGAGAAGTGATTGAATTTGAATATATTGTGAAGGTAGCTCTGACAAGATTTTCTAAAAGATTGAATGTGGGGTATGAAAAAGAGGAGTTAAAGATGAGTCCAATGTCTTTGCCTTAAGTAATTGGAAGAATGAATTTTCCATTTATTGAGACTGAGAAAACCATGGGAAGAGCAGATTTAAAAAGCCAAATGAAAAATTGCCTTTGGCATGATAGTTAATATGAAGTGCTTCTTAATTATGCAGGCAAAGATGCCAAGAGAAATGCTGCAGATATGAGTTGGATGTTTAAGAGAAAGTTCTAGCTGGAGATAAATGTTTGGGGATGACTAGCATAGTGTTTGCCTTTTAAAGTCATAAGACTCCATGATATCACTACAGATGTGTGTGCATCTAGAGAAGACAGATTGCTAAACTTATCCCTGGGATAATTTGGTATTTAGAGGAGGGAGTGATAAAAAGGGTATAACAGAGTCAGGGAATGATCAACCAGTGAGGCAGGAGGAAAACAAGAGTGTTTTTTTTAGAAGCCAAGTGAAAAAAGTGTTTCAAGGAATCTCAAATGAACAACTGTCAAATGATGCTCATGGAGCAAGTATAATGAAGACTAAGAATTAATGATTTATTTGGTGACCAGTAGTCACTGGTGACCTTGACAAGAGCAGATCTGGTAGAGTGAAAGGAGAAGGAATTAAAAATTAGATTGGAGAGAAAAAAAGAACAAGGAAAGAGGCAATAGAGATTATGAGAATAGGCACTTTTTAAAGGAGTTTTCTTCAAAGGAAATGCTGAAGAATGGGAGGGGTTCCTGGAGTGGGATATGAAGTTCAGGGAAACTTTTTATGAAGGAGGATATGCAATGTCTGTATACTGATGGGATGATATAGTAAGACGGGAAAACTCATCATGCAGGAGAGAGACAGGGAACTGCTGAGATCCAGTGCACAAGTGGAGGATTTGGATTTAGGAACATAATCCATCCATAGTAAGAGGAAAGAGTGTAGAGCATATGGACATACATTCAGATAGGTTGGAAGATATGGTGTTGGGAGCACATGGGAGTTCATTTTTGACTGCTTGTATTTACTCAAAGAAATGGGAACCAATGTCATCACCAAAATTTAAGAAGGTAGAGATTCTGGAGATTTAAAGAAAGAGAAAGTAGGAATGGTTGTTCTGGAGAATGGGAGGAACAGTAGACTAGTGAAATGTAATGGGACTCCTAGACAAGACTGAAGACCCCTTTGCAACAGTGTTCATGACTGTAAATTGGAACCAATCAGTGTGATTGTGGGCGATTCTCTGGCCTCCCTATCTTCAGCTGCCTGAGAGTAAACATGGAGTCAAGAGAGCAGACTTCATCACAATTGGTGTTTGCCAGATAAGCATGGTAGAAGACAGTGAGGTGGAAGAGTTAAGAGATTATGTAAAGAAATGATCTCTGTTATGAATCATGGAATCTGAGCTGTATAGGAAGACAGTTATAACACAAGGAAATTGAGGCTACCAAAAGGGTGGTATGAGCAATGGACTTAGGTTCTAGATGGGACTGAAGCATTGTTGGAGTCAGTGAGCCAGAAGGATGGGATTGGAAATAACATGAAGTTGGTTCTGAGATGACACATCTGAAATTGAGATGATGAGAATTCTGGCATTGGAGATGATGTGACATGAGAGTGGGTGGCCTGAGGTGGGAGGAAAGACACGATCTTTGGAGAAGAAGAAGCCAAGAGACTGAGAAGCCAAGTACTGAGAAAGAATGTCTATGTGAATAATCAAATCACCAAGAATAACCACAGAACTAGAATTTGAGGGTGACAGAGAGGCAAGTGATAAAATCTTCAAGCAAGTTTGGAGGAGTTACAGAATCAACAGATGACTGCAGTAAGAGTGAGTAGCAGGTAATAGAGTCTGCTAACATGAGCTTCAAAGCTAGAGGACTTTAGAGACAAGGGTCCAAAATTGGTTCAAGGGCCAAGGAGAACACCTACCCTGATCCAGCCACAGTGATATGACTGTTGTAGAAGAGAAAAATAGCCACCACTTGAGAAGACCAAAGGCAATGTGGTATCCTCAGAGGAGAAGCAGGTTCCACTTAGCAAAAGAAAGTAAAAGGAAATTAAAAAAACAAAAACAAAAACAGATTGAGGGTATAGGCAGGGTAACTGTATGTCCTGGTTTGGGACACCCTTGATTTTGCCAGGTGTCCCACTCTCAAGATTATTCCCATCAAAGTAGTAAATTGTATGATCTCCCTAAATATAGGGATCATGGTGATGATAGGGTTCCATAGATCAGAGTGGAAGAGTCTGGACAGTTGGAGAGGAATGGGAAAATTGGTCAAAACAAGGCAGTGTGCAGAATCAAATCAATACGTGATGGGGAGTGACCTGGAAGTCTTAGGTTTTTCATGATGATGGACACTCAGAGATCTAGAAACAATATGGACTTTAGGCTCTAGACAGATTGGCTAGTTGGTGAATGTAAGGTGACAGGAGGGGCGAGCATGTTGCCGGGGTCACAGTGACAATGGCAGGGTGGAGGCCTGACAAAGAGCAGTCTTACCAGGGGCGAAAGATTTGAGGGCATTACTTCCTACAGCTGAGGGACTCTGGGAGAGGTAGCACCTGACAAGTGAGAACCAAGTTCATAAAAGAAAAAGAAAGCTGCAAGTAGAAAACAAATTTCAACTTAGTTTTTCATATAATAATTTTTAGTCTTATGTGCTTCAAACCCATGAACTACACTGGCCATATTCTCTTCTGGTTCTTCCATTCCCCTTCCTCTTAGAGCACTATAGCATCATTTGGCATTGAGTAAAACTGCCAGAGTAGATGACGATTCATGAGCCAGCAGCAGAGAGAGGGTAAGAGCTAACTTGAGCTTCAGTAAGTGATGTGATAATATACTGACTAGGTTCATGGCCTTAACACTGGGGTTAAGCCCTTATTATAGAAATGAATAATCAGACTGAATACAACTTGAGGGAAAAACAAGACAAAATACTAAACAGCTTGGGTCTATGAAAATGCCAAGAGTCCTGGGCTGTCATGCCATGGGGTTTAGAGGTAGCAGTGCATTTGCTACATTTGCCCTTTTGCCAAATGATTCAAATAAATATGTGATTCACTTTAGCACTTCACCCTGCAGCTGGGAGCTCAGATCCCACTGGCATATTTTCTGCTCTCTGGGAATCAGAGTTTTTAGGTCAGTGTCAGTTGTCCCACAGTGAAAGAAGAGAACCGGTGAAAGAATGGAAAAATACATAGAGATCATTTCCAGCAGCCCTGCCAGTGCATTTCTGATGCCTGGGATTGTTTGTTTTTTTTTTAATTAGTATTATTTTTTAAAACTTATTTTTGTTTCTAATAATCTTCATGGATGTTTGAAATCAGTTAGTCTTGATTAGATCTTTTCTCAAAGAGGAAAGGAGAAACCTAAAACCATGTACTTCTTAGGCAGTCCTAAGCATTTTAACTTGAGTCAGAATATGTCAGGTCTTACATCACACAAAGCAAACTATAAATAAAGATTTTTTTCCTAGATGCCCAGAAAAAAAAATATGTATAATTCTATAAATTAAAGTAAAAATAATAAAGCGGTGTCATATATATAAAGATGACACTACTTAACCCACCATTCACAGAGCGTGTACTTTAAAAATTGCTTTTTTATATAGTGATTTAATCCATGATGAAAGCTAGACCTGCTCCAATTCTTCTTTTAATTAGTTACATCTGATTCCAATTCATCCATTCATTCATTCCTTTAATCTACAAACATTTATTCAGTGGCTAATAAGTAGCAGAAACTATGTATCTTAGGTACAGAGGATGCAGAGATGGATTAGTTTAGTGAGGATGGGGCAGTAAAATGCAGAATAGCAGCTACCCCACAGAGAGATATACAAGGTATTGTGAGGACACAGAGAAAGGGAACCTAGTGTAGCCTGGGGGATGAGGCTTGTTCAGATCACAAAGGCTTCCAGAAGGAGTAATGTCAAACTTAGAACAAGCAGTATTTGATTAAGTAAAGGAGAGAGAGGAAGAAGTAGGATACGGAGGAGAGAGCCTGAACAAAAGCATAGAGGTGAGCAAAATAGTGTACGTGCAGAAAACAAAAAGCAAAAGCAATTACAGTTAGATACAAGGTGCTTATATTAGGGCTTTCTGGAGAAATAGGACCAATAAGATAGCTATAGATATAGATACAGATATATAGATATATCCCTATATATAATTAATCCTATATATAGTTTTATGTATAATGATAAATATCTATAGCCATATATGTTTTGATTTATTTTGTTTTTTTGCGGTACACGGGCCTGTCACTGTTGTGGCCTCTCCCGTTGCGGAGCACAGGCTCCAAACGCGCAGGCTCAGCGGCCATGGCTCACGGGCCCAGCCGCTTCGTGGCATGTGGGATCCTCCTGGACCAGGGCACGAACCCGTGTCCCCTGCATCGGCAGGCGGACTCCCAACCACTGCGCCACCAGGGAAGCCCAGCCATATTTGTTTTATATACATACATATATATGTGTGTATATATATGTGTAGTGTGTGTATATACATACAGACACACATAAAATGAGATTTATTATGAGAAATTGGCTCATGAGATTACAGAGGCCGAGAAGTCCCAGGATCTGCTGTCTATAAGCTGGAGACCGAGGAAAGCCAATGATGTAAATTTCAGCCTGAGTGCAAAGGCCTGAGAACTAAGGAGTGCTGATGGTATAAATCCCAGTCCGTGGGCAGGAGCAGACTGATGTCTTGGCTCAAGTAGTCAGGCCAAAAGAGAGAATTCAGCCTTCCTCTACGTTTTGGTTCTCTTTTGGCCTTCAATAGGTTAGGTAGTGCCCACCCACCTTGGGGAGGACAATCTGCCTTACTTAGTCCACCAATTCTCAGACATGCTCAGAAATAATGCTTTACCAGATATCTGGGCATTCTACGGCCCAGTCAATTTGACGCAGAAAATTAACCAACACAGAGCTACAATAAAGTGAAGGGAGGTGATAGGAGGCGCAGTCTGTGCTATGGATCAAAGACATCCACTGGGCCATATATCATCTGAACCTGCTAAATGGATGTTAATTGTATAGTTTTAGCTATATGAGCAAAAAGGTGTGAGAAGCATTACTAAAAATATTTGAAAAGAAATGTCTGGGTCGAAAAGAAATGTCTGGGTCGAAAAGAAGATATAGTCACCTTGGGCCTCAGTTTTCTTCCTTATCTTTAAAACTGTGAAAATGGAATGATGAGTTCTGAGGTTTCTTCTGGAGCTAATATTCAATGAGTCTTTGGACCCTTATTTCAAACTGTTTAGAAGCCACATGAGAGAAGTGTGCCTCCCAGGAAATGGCAGAGGCCCCTAGTGGGAGCCTCGGCTGTCAGTCCTGATTTAACACATCCTTGTTCTCAAGCCAAAATATTCTACAAAAGAATTCCAACTTTATAGTTCCCCAGGATGAAAACAAATGAATAGGTGCATCTTTGTTTCCTGGTGGTTCCATTATGTTCAAAAACTTCTTTGTCCAACAAATAGTTTAAATGGCCCTTTGCCGTGGTTTAGTTCTTAACCCTCAAAGTTACTTCCCAAACTGGAATGTGCATATATATTTTAAAAATTTCTGTTGGAAAAATTCCAAAAAGTAAAAATTATAATTCTGCCATAAATTTAAAATTAGCCCATTCCACCCATCCAATTTTACCCTCAGTTAACCTTCATTAATAGCAGGCTGATCATCTTCGAGACTTTCTTCTGTACGTAGGCACACACATGCATGCAGTTTTTTATTTGGTTTCCATTTTGACTTTTTAAAAAATGAAATGTTCTCTTGCCTTTGTCTTTTTCAATTTCTGTCATAAACATCTTTCAGGTTAGCATATATATATATATATTAGAACATACAATATATAATTTTAAAACCTTCAAAATATTCCATGAACTACTATCATTTATCAAATCATTGCCCTTGATAAACACTTTTAATGTTTTGTATATTTTCTCCCAAAAGCAGCTATGATGAACATTTATTTATATATATGTATTTTTTTAATAAATATAGTCATAAAAGTGGGATTCTGGGTTAGAACATGTGCATTTACAAATTTAATTACTACTCTCAAAGTAGTCTCTAAAAATGTACCAGTTTCTACAGAAGAGAGAGCTATGTTTTCCCACTTTCTTGCCTGAGTTGCCAGAATTAAATGACATTACTCTTTTATTTTTTCATTTTTGCCAAAGTGATGAGTGGAAACTAATTTATTTTTATTTTCACTTTTCTGATTCATAAGGTTGAACATTTTTTCAGATGTGTATTAGCTTTTGTAAGTCCTCTATATATTGCCAAGTTATTTCTTTTGCTTCTTTTTCTATTGACTTAATTGTTGTTATCAGTTTTATACCACTTTAAAAAATATTGATGATAGCACTTTGTCTTTTTTGTTACTCTGCCTTTAACCCTTCAGGCTTTTCTATTCCAATCCATGCTCGCATCTGCATTTACACTGTCAATTAAGCAGATGTACTGGTAAGCAAACACAGTTTAGTTAGGTCCTAATATAAATCCACATGCCCAGTGTACACTTCATAAGACAGCATTTCTTTTGCCAGACAGCACTTTCAAAGAGCAGCATTTACTTTTTGAAAAATGGGAAAAGCTAAATGGTTTTATAAATATGCCTCTGAGCTGTCCACTGTTTGCAATCCTTCTCTTTACCCCTAAGACTACTAATATTATATAAATAAGAATTTTATAAAACTTTGTTTCCTGGTGAAAGATATATACTGAGAAGGCTCAAAATTTTTGAAATGTTTTTCTATGGACATTTTTAATTCAGATACTTGACATTCATGCCTGTATATTTGTTTCCATTAAATTAAGCTGTAGACCTCAACACATACTTTGAATTTTTAGTTTTTTATGAAACCCGCCTTTCCTCAGTAGGAAATTAGGAGCCTATGTAAGCTTCATTTGCATTCTTGTGGGTCCTAGCCCCTAGGTGTCCTTTCATATCCTGAAAGTCTTCTCCTCTCACTCTTACCAATGTGTTCAGTGTTCCACTATGATTTTCTCCTTTTCAACTGCTGAATTCACTTCTCCTACTAAGGCATAAATGCCATGATTACTAGCTTATCCTTCTTGCTTTTATGTTTCTCAGATTAATTGTCATCTTGGGTACTAAAGCTTCTGATTACAAATTCCTCCTTTCTTGTTAAATATCCATAACTGTATTATTTTCCTTATTTAAATCAATAATGTTTTGCAAAATCCTTTAGGGCTCTGTCATCTGGTACCAACTCTGCCTGGGAAATAATAAAACAAAATTTCAATGCCTTGATAGTATTTTGGGGCAATAAATACGATACAATATAAAACCATACTTATGTTTGGTAGAAAATAACCTGTGATTTCAATTTTCCCTTTATTTCTTCTATTACAAATAATATGAAACACTGGAATCCAAAAGTGAAAAATAGGTTTTAGAAAACATAAGTAAGGATAGATTATGTCATAAGGAATTGATTTGTGATATAATCTGAACATATCATAATAATAGTTTCCATATTTAACATTCAATATATACATCTGATTGAAATTTAAATTTTTATTTATTTTAAATTGTGGTAAAATACATGTAACATAAAATTTACCATCTTAATCATTTTAAGTATAGAGTCTAGTAGAATTAAATCACATTTTTATACATGTGTCACCACCATCCATCCCGAGAACTGTTTTCATTTTGCAGAACTAAAATTCGGTAGCCATTCAACAAATACTCCTCATTCCCCTCTTCCCCAGACCCTGGAAAGCACCATTCTGCTTTCTGCCTTTATGAATTTGACTACTTTAGGAACCTCATATAAGTAGAATCATACAGAATTTGTCCTTTTGTGACTGACTTATTTCACTTAATATAATGTCCTCAGGGTTCATCCTGGTTTTTGAGCACATGTCAGAATGTTTCTCCTTTTTCAGGCTGAGTGATATTTTATTGTATGTGTATACCATATTTTGCTCATCTGTTCATTCATTTAAAGGCACTTGGGTTTCTTCATCTTCTGTCTATTTTGAATAATACTGCAGTGAACATGGTGGTACAAATATATTTGAGTCCCTTCTTTCAATTAAGTATGTCTCCAGAAGTAGGATTTCTGGATCCTATGGTAACTCTATTTTTAATATTTTGAGGAACCGCATACTGATTTTCGTAGTGACTGTACCGTTGTACATTCCCACCAGTGGTGCACAAGGTCTCCAAATCTTCACCGTCAATTATTCTGATTTTTCTTTTTAGTAGCCATCCTAATGGGTATAAGAAGGAACATATAAATTTATGTTCTATTTTAATATTTATTTTTAAGAAGTACTATTTTTGGCTAACGAACTTGAATCACTGTAATCTCTGTCATTTACTGCAGTAGAAATTAGACTGTGCTGGGTAATCATACAAAGCCCAGCATTCATGAGAGGTAAAACTCAATCCAACTCACAAAAATGGCTCACATCCAGTAGTGATTCTCAGAGACAGAGGAGACCAATAACCTAACAACCTACCTCCAGCAAGTGAGGCAAATCAGAGGCAGGTATAGTTCAACAAAACAAAACAAAAGCAAAACCCATCCTATTCTGACACACCCAATTGAGAACTTCTGGTTTTCCTAAACTCTCTGGGAATTACCCATTTCCCATTGTTATCTCCAGAATTCATCACAGATCTGTCTGTTTAATCATTTTACTTTATAGATGAGAAAATTATACCTAAAAAGCTTAAGTGATTTACCTAAGGCCACACAGCTAATTAATGTCAAGATTTATGACTACAGCCCACATCTCTTAACTCCTGGTCATTTTTGTTCTTTCTTCCACAGTAATAGAACTTTAGTCTCTAATGTCCTCCCAAAGCTCATTAAAATTCACATCACAATTTGAGTGGTTCTCAAAGTTTAGAAGGCACTAAGAATTACCGAGGGAGGCTGCATAAAAGGCTTATTTCCAAACTCTAAACTCAGATATTAAGATTCACTGGGTCTGGGATGAGACCAAAAGAATTAAATTTTTTAAAAGCAATCCAAGTGTTTCTGATTGTTCACAGATTATCTTCTGAGAATCACTTTTTGGACATTATTTAAAAGCCCTTGTTCTTGGGCCATTGATCCACAAGTCTGGAGACCTGCAGCTTCAACACCACCTGGGAATTTGTGAGAAATATAAATTCTTAGACCACTCCAGAATTACCTAATCAGCGACTCTTGGGGTTAGGCTGGGAAATTGAATACTAACAAGCTCCTTGGGTGATTCGGGTGCAACTAGAGAACCATGGCCTATGCTCTACTTTAGCCCAGGCAAGCTACTCACTTTATTCTCACTTTATTTATTGCATTCCAACCAGAAGATTTAAGTATCCAGAGCTTCAGGTACATCTAGGTAATCTGAAATCTTTTATCACCTTAATTGATACTCCTTGGCTTTTTTAAGTGTGTACACGGTTTTCGTGAATGTTTCAACACTAAGGAACAAAACCTTCACTATCTTCACTCCTTACGTGCAATTAATCAGAAAGTAGAGGTTAAGTGAGGAGCACATCAAGTGGCAAATGTTGCTTCTCCTCTTGTGACAGCATTTACTTTTTAGGAACACGAAAACACTTATCTGCTTGCTGTACATCTCTACCTCATGCCCTGCCAGTGCCTCTACCAGCCATACGCCTAACACTGAACTAATTATCTTTCTCTGCAAGTTGATGCTTATCTTTCTGTATTCTTTATTTCTGTTAAAAGCACCAGTACCCTCCCTGTCATCCAGCCTGGAAACTGAGGAGTCATTTTCATTGCTTTCATCTTTCTTCCCAGAACCAATTAATTGCTTTATCAGTTCAGCATCTTTCCCATTTATCGCTCCTTTCCCTTTCTGCTTCCAATTTAGTAATTCATGTTGTTATTGCTACCCTCCTGGACTCTACAAATAGCTAACTGTTCGGGCCCCTCCCGGCAGTTAATCTTCCCTCAGCGCAGTTCTGATAGTGATCCATCTTTGCTCAAAAGCGTTTGTGTACCACTTTATCTCAAGTGCAGTTTGTTTATCCTGACATTCAAAGGTCTCTACAATTTGGCATTATCCTTCCTTTCAATCTTCATTTATTCATTTTTTCCATTCAAAAAATATTTCTTGAACACCTGTACTGAACATTTATCTAAGTATCATCTTTTCTCTATCATATGCCTTATGTTCCTATTAAACTAAGTTACTGGCTTTCTTTTAAATGCCTCAATATTCTTACATATCAAGTGTTGTTCATTTCTTTCCTCTCGTTAGGAGCCCCTCCTCCCATTGCCTTCTTTTCCTGTCCTTCGGCTGTTCATTTCCAAGGTCTATCTCAGCCGTTACTAAAAGTCTTTCCTGATTCTCTTGCCTAGAATATTTTCTTTCTCCATTAAACTCTCAATAATTTTTCTGTCCCCACATATGATTTCTTCCTAATATTATGATGGTCTGTGTCTCTCCTTCTAGATGGTGTACTGCGTTGGCTCAGGATTCATACTTGATTCATCCATTTATCCCCATGTCTCTTTAGGGATAACTCAAATATAAAAGTTCTGTAAATCTTTAATGAATTAAATTAAATAGCTGAGTTTCAAGCTTCATTTTTGATCTTCATTTCCAACTTGAATAACTAAAATCTTCTTTTGTAGTAATCAATTACAAAATTAGTAATCAATCTCGTATTACTCATGAATTCAGACCCCCAAATTTGTAAGCCTTGGTCCTCATAGAGAGTTCCTAAAGAGACTAGATATTTTTGTATTTTTATTATATTCTGGATGGTACCACTTACTCATTTTCTTAAAAAAGCTCTCAGTAAAATAATTTGTCTTATAAATAGAAGAGGTCTCCACTTCTCAACCTAATTTAAATTATCTGTCTCATTATGTGTGTTTGTTTAACTGAGACTTGTTACTTTGACCAGAGAAGTCTGACATGTGGAATTTCCTGTATTTAGGCTGGTAAAAGGACCAGTTGTATGTACTTGTTTTATACTCTTGCCTAGAAGGCTGAGAAGCAAAGCAGGAAGGACAGCACAGTGCCAGGCTAGGGTCAAGCAAGTTTGGCACTCACTTCAGGTGCATAATTTAAGGGGAAGGGGTGCCAAAAAACCCTCAATAATCACAATATATAGACATGGTTCCACATGGCACTGGCAGATCCAGTCTTTATGTACATTTTTTATATTTTGTTCAGCATGGATTTTTAAATTAATTTTCTTTTTTGTAAATATTGCATTAAAATATTATTTATTTTAATTACTGAATTTGATGGTCCCTTAAATTTTGTGCCCAAGCAAAAATGCTTTACTCGCCTCAACATAATCTATGCCCTGAGAAGGAAACAGAAACAAGATAGGAAAGAGAGGCATGAAGGCAGACAGAGACCTTTTTGAATACTCTTCATCTTTAAATTTAAAATATGATATTAGATTGATAACAGATATACAAAAACAAGTATGATGGAAGATTCTGCCAATATTGGCATAAATCAATGATGTATGCTTGTATATATACTATATACAGATGTAATTGTAACCAGATTGCATAGTTTATACCTGAACATTACAATATAATGTAATCATTGGATCAGTCCAGGAAGGTTGATTCTGAATTCTCTTTACATTGTCCATACTCATGCTTATTTTTTCCTTGTTAGAATTAGTTACAAATTTGGGGAGTTTTAGGAGAATTTACTTGTTAATCTCTGACAATTTCTAAACCATGCTGTATTAAATACTTCTTTAAAAGTCCAAGATAACATGTTAGACTTAAGCTTATGTTATTTGAGCTTTAGAGATAGATGAGGGGGTTTCAGTCTGAGATTCCCCACTACCTAGCCACAAGGTCTAGTAACAATCCTGGGAAATTACCAGGTACATTTCCCTATATGTGGCACATAATTTGTAACTCAGCCTATCGGGGGAATAAATAAGCTAAAATACGGAGAAAGTAAAAAAGAACTCAGAATCAATATATTTGGGCTAATTCAATGAATAGATATATTTTAAAACCCTGAGCTTCAGTTTCTCACCTGTAAAAAAATAAAGGCTGTGTAGTGGGAAAATACAAAGTTTATTTTTAAAGAACATAGGGAACTGCCTGGGAAAGAGTAGATATGCAAGAATTACCACTTTCCATTTCCTTGACAATAATGCCCATGATATGCCTTTGTTTGCTGATTCTTACCTTGTATGTTAAGCTTGAGGGCCCCATCTGCCCAGCAATAGGTAAAGATGATGGAAAATTCCTGCCTCAAACTATATCATGATCAGAAATTTATTGCATTTAGTATTTTTGTGTATTTAACTCTGCGTATAAAATGTTTAGCCTATAGGAAATTTATAAATTACAGTCAAGTGAAATATTGCACTCCAGTTGTGAAGCACAAGAAGTTTTTATTGGTTTTTCAGCTCAAAACATCAATATTCTTCTTCACCATATTAACACATAAAGGGTACACAGCTTTATGTGATTCTAGCAGATAGTCTTACTTATCATTTCTCCATTTGGGATTTTGAATTAAATAATTATATGCAAATTTAGAGAAATTCCTTTTCCATGTTAGGGGGCTCTAATTAAGTTTGTCAATCTAGTTGCTTTTGGAAATTTCTCCACATATTATACATAAAACTGAGAGGGGACCTTCAAGATGGCAGAGGAGTAAGATGTGGAGATCACCTTCCTCCCCACAAATGCATCAGAAATACATCTTCCTCCCCACAAATACATCTGTAGGAACAACTCCTACAGAACACCTACTGAACACTGGCAGAAGACCTCAGACTTCCCAAAAGGCAAGAAACTCCCCACATACCTGGCCGTGTGGCTGACAGGGGTCTTGGTGCTCCAGCCAGGTGTCAGGCCTAAGCCTCTGAGATGGGAGAGACAAGTTCAGGACACTGGACCACCAGAGACCTCCCAGCCTCATGTAATATCAATCAGTGAGAGCACTGCCAGAAATCTCCATCTCAACACTAAGACCCAGCTCCACTCAACAACCATCAAGCTCCAGTGCTGGACACACATGCCAAACAACTAGTAAAAGAGGAACGCAACCCCACCCATTAGCAGAGAGGCTGCCTAAAATCGCAATAAGTTCACAGACACCCCAAAACACACCACTGGACACAGTCCTGCCCACCAGAAAGGCAAGATCAAGCCTCATCCACCAGAACACAGACACCAGTCCCCTCCACCGGGAAGGCAACACAACCCACTGAACCAACCTTATCCACTGGAGGCAGACACCAAAAACAATGGAAGCTACGAACCTTCAGCCTGCAGAAAGGAGACCCCAAGCACATTAAGTTAAGCAAAATGAGAAGCTAGAGAAATACTCAGCAGATGAAGGAGAAAGGTAAAAGCCCACCAGACCAAACAAATGAAGAGGAAATAGGCAGTCTACCTGAAAAAGAGTTCAGAGTAATGATAGTAAAGATGATCCAAAATCCTGGAAATAGAACAGAGAAAATACAAGAAACGTTTAACAAGGACCTAGAAGAACTAAAGAGCAAATAAACAATGATGAACAAAACAATAAATGAAATTAAAAACTCTCTAGAAGGGAACAATAGCAGAATAACTGAGGCAGAAGAAGGGATAAGTGATCTGGAAGATAAGATAGTGGGAATAACTACCACAGAGCAGAATAAAGAAAAAAGAATGAAATGAATTGAGGACAGTCCCAGAGACCTCTGGGAAAACATTAAACACACCAACATTTGAATTATATGGGTCCCAGAAGAAGAAGAGAAAAAGAAAGGGACTGAGAAAATATTTGAAGAGATTATAGTTGAAAACTTCCCTAATATGGGAAAGGAGATAGTTAATCAAGTCCAGGAAGCATACAGAATCCCATACAGGATAAATCCAAAGAGAAACATGCCAAGGCACATATTAATCAAACTGTCAAAAATTAAATGCAAAGACAAAATATTAAAAGCAGCAAGGGAAAAACAACAAATAATACACAAGGGAATCCCCATAAGGTTAACAGCTGATCTTTCAGCAGAAACTCTGTAAGCCAGAAGGGACTGGCAGGACATATTTAAAGTGATGAAGGAGAAAAACCTACAACCAAGATTAGTCTACCCAGCAAGGATCTCATTCAGATTTCAGAGAGAAATTAAAACCTTCACAGACAAGCAAAAGCTAAGAGAATTCAGCACCACCAAACCAGCTTTACAACAAATGCTAAAGGAACTTCTCTAGACAGGAAACACAAGAGAAGGAAAAGACCTACAATAAACCCAAAACATTAAGATAATGGTAATAGGAACATACATGTCAATAATTAACTTAAATGTAAATGGATTACATGCCCCAACCAAAAGACATAGACTGGCTGAATGAAGGCAAAAACAAGACCCGTATATATGCTGTCTACAGAGACCCACTTCAGACCTAGGGACACATACAGACTGAAAGTGAGGGGATGGAAAAAGATATTTCATGCAAATGGAAATCAAAAGAAAGCTGGAATAGCAATTCTCATATCAGACAGAATAGACTTTAAAACAAAGACTATTACAAGAGACAAAGAAGGACACTACATAATGATCAAGGGATCAATCCAAGAAGAAGATATAACAATTGAAAATATTTATGCACCCAACATAGGAGCACCTCAATACATAAGACAAATGCTAACAGCCATAAAAGGGGAAATCGACAATCATAGTAGGGGACTTTAACACCCCACTTTCACCAATGGACAGATCAACCAAAATGAAAATAAAGAAGGAAACCCAAACTTTAAATGCCACATTAAACAAGGTGGGCTTAATTGATATTTATAAGACATTCCATCCAAAAACAACAGAATACACTTCCTTCTCAGGTGCTCATGGAACATTCTCCAGGATGGATCATATCTTGGGTCACAAATCAAGCCTTGGAAAATTTAAGAAAAGTGAAATCGTATCAAGTACCTTTTCTGACCACAACACTGAGACTAGATATCAAGTACAGGGAAAAAATGGTAAAAAATAGAAACACATGGAGACTAAACAATATGCTACTAGAAATAACCAAGGAGATGACTGAAGAAATCAGCAAGGAAATCAAAAAAATGCCTAGAAACAATGACAGTGAAAACACGAACGACCCAAAACCTATAGGATGCAGCAAAAAGCAGTTCTAAGAGGGAAATTTATAACAATACAATCCTTCCTCAGGAAACAAGAAACATCTCAAATAAACAACCTAACCTTACACCTAAAGCAATTAGAGAAAGAAGAACGAAAAAAACCCACAAAGTTAGGCAGAAGGAAGAAATCATAAAGATCAGATCAGAAATAAAATGAAAAAGAAATGAAGAAAGCGATAGCAAAGATCAACAAAACTAAAAGCTGGTTCTTTGAGAAGATAAACAAAATTGATAAACCGTTAGGCCAGGCTCATCAAGAAGAAAAGGGAGAAGACTCAATTAACAGAATTAGAAATGAAAAAGGAGAAGTAACAATGGACCCTTCAGAAGTACAAAGGATTACTACAAGCAACTATTTACCATAAAATGGACAACAGGGAAGAAATGGACAAATTCTTAGAAAAGCATAAACTTCTGAGACCAAACCAGGAAGAAATAGAAAATATAGACCATCACAAGGCACTGAAATTGAAACTGTGTTTAAAAATCTTCCAACAAACAAAAGCCCAGGACCAGATAGCTTCACAGGCGAATTCTATCAAACATTTAGAGAAGAGCTAACACCTGTCCTTTTCAAACTCTTCCACAGAACTGCAGAGGGAGGAACACTCCCAAACTCATTCTATGAGGCCACCATGATACCAAAACCAGACAAAGACGTCACAGAAAAAGAAAACAATATGCCAGTATCACTGATGAATATAGATGCAAAAATCCTTAACAAAATACTAGCAAACAGAATCCAACAGCACATTAAGAGGATCATACACCATGATCAAGTGGGGTTTATCCCAGGGATGCAAGGATTCTTCAATACATGCAAATGAATCAATGTGATACACCATGTTAACAAATTGAGGATTAAAACCATATGATCATCTCAATAGATGCAGAAGAAGCTTGTGACAAAATACAACACCCATATATGATAAACACTCTCCAGAAAGTAGGCATTGAGGGAACTTACCTCAACATAATAAAGGCCATATATGACAAACCCACAGCCAACATCGTTCTCAATGGTGAAAAATTGAAACCATTTCCACTAAGATCAGGAACAAGACAAGGTTGCCCACTCTCACCACTATTATTCAACATAGTTTTGGAAGTTTTAGCCACAGCAATCAGAGAAGAAAAAGAAATAAAAGGAATCCAAATCAGAAAAGAAGAAGTAAAACTGTCACTGTTTGTAGATGACATGACACTATACATAGCGAATCCTAAAGATCGCCAGAAAACTACTAGAGCTAATCAATGAATTTGGTAAAGCAACAGGATACAAAATAAATACACAGAAATCTCTTGCATTTCTATACACTAATGATGAAAAATCTGAAAGAGAAATTAAGGAAACAATCCCATTTACCATTGCAACAAAAAGAATAAAATACGTAGGAATAAACCTACCTAAGGAGTCAAAAGACCTGTATGCAGAAAATTATAAGACGCTGTTGAAAGAAATTAAAGGTGATAAACAGATGGAGAGATATACCATGTTCTTGGATTGGAAGAATGAACATTGTGAAAATGACTGTACTACGCAAAGCAATCTACAGATTCAGTGCAATCCCTTTCAAAATACCAATGATATTTTTCACACAACTAGAACAAAAAGTTCCACAATTTGTATGGAAACACAAGAGACCCCAAATAGCCAAAGCAATCTTGAGAAAGAAAAACAGAGCTGGAAAAATCAGGCTGCCTGACTTCAGACTATACTACAAAGCTACAGTAATCAAGACACTCTCGTACTGGCACAAAACAGAAATATAGATCAATGGAACAGAATAGAAAGCCCAGAGATAAACCCATGCACATATGGTCACCTTATCTTTGATAAAGGAGACAAGAATATACAATGGATGAAAGACAGCCTCTTCAATAAGTGGTGCTGGGAAAACTGGACAGCTACATGTAAACGAATGAAATTAGAACACTTCCTAACACCATACACAAAAATAAGCTCAAAATGAATTAAAGACCTAAATGTAAGGCCAGACACTATAAAACTCTTAGGGGAAAAGGTAGGCAGAACACTCTATGACATAAATAACGGCGAGATCCTTTTTGACACACCTCCTAGAAAAATGGACATAAAAACAACAATAAACAAATGGGACCTAATGAAACTTAAAAGCTTTTGCACAGCAAAGGAATCCATAAACAAGACAAAAAGCCAGCCCTCAGAATGGGAGAACATATTTGCAAACAAAGCAACTGAATAAGGATTAATCTCCAAAATTCACAAGCAGCTCATGCAGCTCAATATCAAAAAAACGAACAACCCAATCCAAAAATGGGCAGAAGACCTAAATAGACATTTCTCCAAAGAAGATATACAGACTGCCAACAAACACATGAAAGGATGCTCAACATCACTAATCATTAGAGAAATGCAAATCAAAACTACAATGAGGTGTCACTTCACACCAGTCAGAATGGCCATCATCAAAAAATCGAGAAACAATAAATGCTGGAGAGGGTGTGGAGAAAAGGAAATCCTCTTGCACTGTTGGTGGGAATGTAAATTGATACAGCCACCATGGAGAACAATATGGAAGTTCCTTAAAAAGCTAAAACACCAGTAATGCCGAATCATAACATAGCATGACTCAAAATTGTACTTAACTCGGGACTCCCCACCATTCTGATTTCTCACTGAGAAAACATGTACAATAGTTATGGGAGAGCTTAACAGACATCATATCGTGTGAACATCCGGGGAATATCACATTTTCCTTATCTGAGCCAGAGGAATACTTCTCATATTACTCCAGGTTGCTGTTCAGGCTCAAATGTCTCCTGCATTCTGCCCAACCTGAGTCACTGCCTCTCATTTAACCTTTAATTTCCTTCAGTTTATTTACTGCTATTAAGTTAATTTATTTTTTTGGTAACTTCAGATTATCTGTCTCCTCTCACTAGCCTGGGGCAGGGGTTTCAAGGACCTTGTCTGTCTCCTCTGTTGTGTTCATTACTGTTTCTAGCACCTAGAATAATGCCTAGCATTATTTTTATTGTTTATTGAGTTTATTGAGTTTATTGTTTATTGTTTATTGAGTGAAATATTGTACCATCCTGGATTCAGACTTTGATGACTCATCAGTTCTGAGCCCCAGCAAGAGAACCTTTTCTCCTTTGTTTAAGTAATTCTTCTCTTCGAGTCTGCTGCAAGACAAAGCCAGTGTGGAACAAATTACTGAAGGTAGCAATAACTACAGCAAGTAGCCACCATTCTGACAGTGTTGATAAAATATATAGGCTTAGTTGCCTGTATTTACGATGTACCCATATAATAGAATAAGAAAGTTCACTCCCATTGTTTCTGCCTTTCCCCACCAGAAGGAAAAAGAGAGGAAAGGAGCAGAGAATGGGTGGGGTCAGGAAGTCAATGAGATGGGGGTAGTCACGATTTCTTTTGGCTTCATTTTCCCCGAAGGAAGATGCTAAAAGAAGTGTGAGGGTTGGTGCCTCTCCACGAGGAGGTGGACCTGGTTGGAATGCTCAGAACTCAGGAGGAGCTCAAGCCTCTACCTTCTTATTCAAAGCAGTGAGAAAGCAGAAAGACCTTATATTCTTCCTCCACTGTCCTGTCCCAACTAGTCTCCTGGCATAACTGAAATCCTCCAGCACCTGCTCCTTTCCTAGGACTAATGGTCTTAGCCATATTGCTTTCTGACATCACACTTGCACAGCTGCAGAAACTTAGAGGTTCTCAGTGCCATCACTCAGATGACAAACCAACCATCCGGAGGTGTTGCACACTCATTTCTGCAATTTACTTCACACCTTGAGGTTGGGCATTTGCCAAAACTCAAGCGGTCCCTTCATAACGGGTTCTTAACTCTCACTGTCTCCCTTCTCTGGATCCCCTTCTGGAAACTGGAAAGAAGGGATATTATCTTAATGAAGTGAAAAACACACTACTTTTACTACCAACATTTCCTAGAGATCGCACTGTATTTGGATGCTATATATCTGTGATTATAAGATTTTCAACTCTCAGGTAGTTGGGGGGGGGCAAAGTCATATCTGTAGCCTTTGGCGGAAGGAGAGAAGAAAATAAAATAAACCTAAAAACTCTATTGTCACGTTTAATAAAAACAGTTTTAAAAACTGACTTATTTTTATCTGAGATACAAACAGAGGCAAAAAGCCTTAGATGGTTGATAAACATTTGAAGTATTTTTCAGTTATCTCACTGATTGTATTACACATTATTCACAAAGCCCTGAAGAAACAAGGGAAAAAACATATTATCCAAGGTACCAGTGTAAACTAGGTTGTCGGCATGAGTGAGTGAAAATAAAATTGCTGAAAATATTTGTTTATTCAGTTTCATCCAGTTGACAATAAAATGGAATATATTAATGTCTCAGTAGACAGTAATTTCAGCTTGTGAAAATATCAAGTGGACTGGGAATAAGAGAGAGAGCTAGAGCAAGAGGGCGAGAGTGAGGAAGGGAGAGAGAAAGGAGAGGCACCCCAGGGAACACAGGGAGCCTGGAAATAGGGCGGTGCAGCATTCTGAAGTCTCAGCATCTGGACTGACATGGCTATTGGGTGCCCTTGAAACAGGCAGCGTTTTATTACCAGGAGGACAAGTTATGTAGATGCTGTAACAAGAGCCAAACCACAGAAACACAATATAAGAACTATAAGCTTGCCTTTTAAATTCTTCAGCAGTTATCATTAGACTCTCATCTACTGACTTCTAGATATCTAGACTCTGGTTTATTGTTTTTATAACCCTCTATATTACACCAAATTCTATTATGATGTTTTCATGCTTGACACATTTCAGAGGAAATTAGATATAGATTGCCTGACTTCTAAGACTAGCTCTCCCAGTGATTTCGCTCTGTAACCATTGGGGACATAGTATTTCTGTTTTCATTTCCTCATCTGTAAAATCAATACTTGTTCTCAAATATTATGGGATGTATGAAAGATGATATGAAACTCGTTTATGCTCTTTGAGAGATAATTTGTAAAAACTTAAGATAGGATTAGCATTTAAAATAAACAAGTATAGGGCTTCCCTGGTGGCGCAGTGGTTGAGAGTCCGTCTGCTGATGCAGGGGACACGGGTTTGTGCCCTGGTCCGGGAGGATCCCACATGCCGCAGAGCAGCTGGGCCCGTGAGCCATGGCCACTGAGCCTGCGCGTCCGGAGCCTGTGCTCTGCAACGGGAGAGGCCACAACGGTGAGAGGCCCACGTACCGCAAAAAATAAAATAAACAAGTATAAAACCAAATATGAGAAGTGATTTTTACATAATATGTAATTTAATATAATTTTATGTAATATAATTTTAGATAATATAATTTATTATATTCTGGCCTACCATAAATTATATATCTTGATGATAATAACAACAGTTACGATCATTTAGCAGGTGTGCCATGATATATATTCTTAAATATAGTCCTGAAGATTATCTCCATTTTAGAAATTAAGAAAGACTTGGGGCCAGAGAGGTTGACTGGCAGACTTGATGTTTAAACCCATAGCTGTCTGACCCAAAAACACTGCCTCTGATGAAAACTCTTAATAAACACTGACTCTAATTACATTTTGGTGGGTGCTGTCAGATTCTTAAATATGGTCAGTTTCATATCTAAATTGGTGGATTTCATTCTCATGATACCATTCCTGAAATGGTATCCTTCAGGAGATTTAGTCACTCACCCGTCAATAATATACCATCCATCCATCCATTCATTCACTCAACCCATTCATTAAGTA
This sequence comes from Phocoena sinus, assembly GCF_008692025.1. Classification (NCBI taxonomy): domain Eukaryota; kingdom Metazoa; phylum Chordata; class Mammalia; order Artiodactyla; family Phocoenidae; genus Phocoena; species Phocoena sinus. The sequence continues at coordinate 127,358,435 of NC_045767.1, read as the reverse complement.
CCTCCTCTGCATCAGGCTCTGAGCCAGGCCCCAGAAAACGGTGGTGAACAAGACAGACGATGCCTCTGCCTTCACGAAGACTAAATTCTAGTGCAGAGTGAGACAATAAATAAAGGGCTAAAGAAATGAAAATTGCCCTTTGCAATTTGTGCTATGAAAGAAGGCAATAGAAACCTTAAACTAAGACTAGGGAAGCCACTTTAGATTGGATGACCATGGGAAAGCTTTCCGAGTGTGTGACATGTTACAGCTGAATTGTGGAGGACAAGAATGAGTCGCCACAGGAAGAACCAGGCGAGAGAGACTAGCACATTCAAGGTCCAGAGATAGGGAAGGGTTTTTTTTATGGTAGGGACAAGAGGGAGGTCAACGTGGCTGTAATGTAAGTGATGGCAGGATGGTATATGGTGAAGTTGGAGAGGTAGGCGAGGGACAGACCGTGGTAAGGAGTTTAAGTCTTAATCAACGAAAATGGGAGCATTTCCTAATGGTGTGCTGGAGCCAGTGCCTACCAGCCCACAGGAGCCAATTCTGCACATCTCCTCCCAGCTCCATGTTCAGTGTTGTCATGTTGGTAGCTTGAAATCAGCCACTTTGTAGCATTTACATTATCTATGAAATGACATGTAAACCTACCTACTTACATATCTGTCTAAGTTACATGTAAATCCTTGTGGTATTTATATATCTAGGTTGTGTTATACACAATTATAAACATATGTAAAAATTAATTGGGCTATAAATGAAATATGAGTGCACTTTACCCTACAGTGTCATTCTTTAAAAGTTTTTACCCAAAAAAATGGTGGGGTGCTTACAATAAAAAATCACATAAAGAAGCAATTCACTTCCTATAAGTAAAAGTTAACAGTGACAAAAAACAAAATTAGCAACCCAAGAATTTTACATAAGAGAGCAACCGTTTGAAAGATAACATAAAATAATGGCATTTTTAAAGACAAAAATATATATACAAGAATATCTGAAGAGATATGGTTAAGAATTTTCAAATTGAAGAAAGAGATGTATCATCATATTCAGAAGGTTTCATGTTTTATTCAGGATATATTTTGGAGATAGAACTATAAAACCTAATAGTGAAATGGATGTGAAGCATGAATGAAAGTGGGAGAATCAAAGATTACTGTAGATTCTGATTGACCTGGGAAAAAGTGGGAAGGAAACAGGTTTGATGGGTAAATTAAAACCTCCGGTTGTCTGAGATGCTGACTAGTGCTCCAAGTATAGAAGTAGCAGTTAGATGAGTCTAGAGCTCAAGGTGTGGAAAGGTGAAATGAATTTGGGAATGATCAGAACAGATGAGGTATTTAAAGCCATAGGTGTGAATGAAGTGCCCCTGAATGTGGAGAGAATGAGATAAAAGAGGACCTAAAACTGAGCAGATGCTCCAGTGTTTCCATGCTGGCTAGAGGAAGAGACCCAGCAAAGAAGACCCAGAAGGGGCTGCGCAGTGCATATTTCCTTTCTCAGTGATGCAGTCAGTGAGGGGTCCTGAAAGGAGACGTGTACAAGAACTCAAAATAACAAACTCTAGACATTGCTTAGATCAGTGATGAAAGTGCCCTTGTGCACATATTTGAGCTTCATGTGAAGCTGATTCCAGTTCTAACAGTAAATTTCCATCTTGACCTTGAACAAGGTTCTTTACATTTTTTAAATCTCAGTTTCTTCTATATGAGATAGAATCAGAGATAGCAGTTGTTTGTGCCAAGGGCATATTCGTTATGGAAGAGATGTTATATGTGGCAATATTTTGAGCTACTAGAAAACAGTCCTCAATAAAGATAAGAGAGTAATAGTATGTAAAATAATCAAAGCGATAATCAGAAAAGTTCTATGTCCTTATATACCACAGTTCTCAATAAGATTGACTGTCCTTGTCAGAGCCATATTTTTTTTAAAAAAGAGCAAAGCTATCCAGTTTGAATACTGCATCGAATCCCATTTCTAAACTCACAATGTGTCCGTTTTGTGGCATGTATTAGCCTCATTGCTAATATTTCTTTAGACAGGTATAATAGAACTAATGTACTGAAACATGGCCTTCATTTATTTTCTGATTAAACTTTGTTATGCTCGACAGTGAATCACATCACCAAAGTACCAGATCTAGATTATGACCTTGATTTCTTGATTTAGAAAAGTGAAAAGAACAAAATATATTTTTTCATAAAATCTAGGTAGAAGAAATGAATTATTACAAATACATGTCGAGTCCCTTGAAATTCACATGAACTTTTAAAATATCTTTCTTATCAAATAAAAGATCAACCAAAAATCAATATCTTAAACAATGCAATATTAAAAACACGTTCTTCTCTTTCTTGATCAAATACAGTTGGTCACCTCAGGGAATAACTGAGCTATCATTTCACCAAAACATGTCACACCAGCATCACCATATTTTTCTTAGGGAAAAAAAAGAACTGAACCAACAGAGAGAAGTTGTGCTTGCTTTTACTTAGACCAAAGGGCGTGATGAAGAGAATATAGTTTGAGAAAATTAGCACAGTAGCTATAAGCAGAAAGCATCCTCAAGTAAAGGAGAAAGAATTTCCAGATATAAAGCTTGTTGTAAGAATGTATAAACAGAATTGACATTGTCACTGGCATTATTAATTCAAACACATTTTCACACAAGTCTTAATATTTCAAACACTTGGGGTTTTGTGTTTGCAGCATGTTTATTCTATATGTCATATGTCAAATGCTGAAGTAGTTAGGAAAATGTTCAAAATTCAGATCCAAGCTACCAAACTTTTGAAATCAGTGTCTGGTGCCTGTTGATCAGATCTACACGTGGGGGAGAAATTTGACTAATGTTAAATATATCCATAAGGAGGGATTTTATGTGTGCTCCACAGAATTTCATTCATCCAAAGGAGTGTTTTATCACACTGGATTGTTGGAGTTCTTTCTCATGTAGAGGAGAGAGGTTTTCTGCCAATCTAATTAGTTAATGTAATTAGGAAAACCAAAATGTGTCAGCCTACTGCAGTGTTGAGTAAAGACTATGAGTAATTCTATTTTGTTATTCCTTCTGGAAGAAAAATAATAATAATGCAATGTGGTAGAATGAGCACATATTTTCAATCAGACTGACCTGTGGTCAAACTACCTATTTGCTTTTGTTTACTCTGCAGCCCACCTGAATATATTATTCTATTCCCCTGAACCTTATGCATGAAATGAGAATAACACCTACATCACAGACAGTTGGGAGGACACAATGAAAAATTGCCTAACCTGTTAGTTCACTCATTTTTTACTTCCCTAGCTCTTTCTAAGGTTTGTAAATATATAGATTTCTGTACATTTTATAATGAAAAGATACAAATACACCTCTGATGACAAAACACTCTCATAATCTGGTAAATCTAAGGCAAAGGCTATAAAAATAGATGTTCTTAGAAAGGAATTTCAGATAGCTTCCCCTAATATTAAGCTTATGCTTGGATTTTACAGAGGAGATCTCTACTTTAAAAGACTGCACCGGACACTTTGATCTGCAATATTTATGAGAAAGTTTGTTCTTATTAGGTGTTGAAAAATATGCCTCCTTATGACTTGTGTTCACGTGTCTTTATTCTGCCCTCTGGGGGCATTCAGACATTTGAAGACAGCTATATGCTTATGTTAAGACTTCACCAGCCTGAAATTCCCAAGCTCTACAAACCTTTTATCAGATGACATAATTTCTAGAACTTTCATCATTTTGAGCACCCTTTAAAGGATATGCTCCAATATGTCAAATAATTCTTAAATAGAACTGAAAATTACATTCCAGAAGTGTTCTTACCAGTGCAGAATAATAATAATAAATGTGTTGCTATGAACATATATTGCATACTTATATACCATGCATGGGCCTAGATATTTGAGATGCGTACTTTTTAATGTACTATTTTATTCAGATTTTATATTTAGTCATCCAGCGAAATGTTAGCTAGAATCTACAGTGAAGCTCTATAGCATGGTTGTTAAAGGCTTGGTCTCCAGAGCCAGACTTCCTGGATTTGAATGCAGACTCAGCTGCTATTTACTAGTTCTGTGACTTGAGGGGAAAATAACTCATCCTGTCAGTTTCTTCAATTGCAAATGGGATTTTAGTATTTGTATTCATATCAAACTATGTATGTAAAACACTTAGAATAGTGTGTCATGCACACTAACTATCACATGAGTTTTAATAGTTACCATTATTTGTGCCACAGATGCCTAGTACCCTTACAGAGGAAACGGACAACTGAACAAGAAATAATATAACTTAATATTGAGATAAGTGCTGTTAAAAAATAAAGTGTAGAAGGGGACAGGTAGTGCTGTGGTGGAAGGTTGTGGGGGATGGAGGTTTGATACGCAAGTCCAACAATTCTCCTTTAGGGAAGTGACTTTTGAGCAAACCTGAAGGAAGTAAAGCCAAGCAAGGCCTAGGGGGTCAGTGAGCCAGGAAGAGGGAATGGCTAACAGAAAAGGCCCGAGGTGAGCTGAGCTTGGAAGATGTAGGGAGGGCAAACCATCCAGTGTACCTGAAGAAGACTACGTAAGGTTGGTGGATAAAGCAGATTTAGGCAGGGGCCAGATGACCTAGGGCTTTGTAGGCCATGGCAAGAGAGGCACACAGTAAAGCACCTTGCCTAAGGTGACAGAGGTAATACCAGTTTTCTCTTACTCTAAACCTCGTAGGTCTTAATCACTTTGCTGCTTATTACAAACAACGTATTTTACTCCTTAAAATTCCATCCGATTTTTTGGAAGTCACAGAAAAATCACACACTGATGGCTTATATCAAGCTTCCCGTCAACTGAAATATTTAGGTGTGTTTTTTCTATGGGAACTCATTAATTTGATTCCAGGCTCTCCTGTTTTTAATAACTGATTTTCGAAGAGGTTTTCATTCTTATCATTTTTGTTAAAAGAAAATTCAGAGAGCTTTATTTGATTTGAGTACTTTACTGAGTGCGAAACAATCTGTTCGCAAACAGAATTCAAATCCGAAACTGATATGAAGCTCAAAAGCATAACATTACAGGATGGCTTATGAAGTGAAAGTGAAGACGTTGTTTAATCTTTACAATGATTGGTTATTGCAGTGAGGGTTACCACAGCGGGAGATTACTTAAAAGTGATTATCTCATATCATTTGAGGAAAATGATTTAAATTCCATTTATGATTATCAAAGGTATTTACAAGAATTAACCTAAGTTAAATTTCGCTACTGCTCATGAAATAAGCTAGACTAAGTTTTGCTTATGTGGCTTAACTGTTTTTTGTCTACTCGGGCTTTTCAAGCCTGGTCTCCATTTTATTTTAGCATATTTCACCTTGCTCTTTTCAATCTTCTTATTTACTGGTTCTTCCTCTCAGCTTTATGTGTTCAAATAAACTTGCTTTCTATGTCTCATTCAAGATTCTAATAAAAATGGCGGACAGAAAAGAGGACAAAATAGTTTGTCCTGACTAATACAGATGCCTGCAGGTTATCATAAGTCTACTAAATTATCTTTAAGGTAGACTGGCCCAAATTACAAAACACATTAATTCTTAAAAACCTCTTCCATGAGTTTATTAAGGAAGATTTGTCTAAGGGTCCACAACATTCTCATGAACTCCTTGCTTAGTACATTTATTTAAAAAAAGGAGGGCTTCCCTGGTGGCACAGTGATTGAGAGACCGCCTGCCGATGCACGGGACACAGGTTCGAGCCCTGGTCCGAGAAGATCCCACATGCCGTGGAGCAGCTGGGCCCATGATCAATGACCGCTGAACCTGTGCGTCCAGAGCCTGTGCTCCGCCGTAGGAGAAGCCACAACAGTGAGAGGCCCGCGTACCGCAAAAAAATAAAAAATTAAAAAAATTAAAAAAAGGAAAATAAGGTTCGTTTGGCATGACATGTTTATTGAACACAGGAAAACTAATAGTTTTTACCACATGTATTCTAAGATGTTAAAACAATCTTCTTAATTATCTGTCCTAAAATTGTGTTATGAATAAGTAGCATGCTTACTCAACTGTAGGTTGTAGTTATTATCTGTTTAAAAAGTGAGCCAGCATTTATCTATCTTACATCCTATGGAACCATCACTAATCCACATAAATTCTTGAAATATTAGTGATGACAGTTTCTATCTATTGGATATAAGATGTTTGGATCTAAGGGATTACAGTAGTAAGGTTTAGTCTTACTATCTCTCGATCTATCTTGAACCAAAAAATTCCCTTGTACTTATTTTGTTCTGCCATTCTTTGTTGAATTACTACTATTAATGAAGAATGTAGAAGCAAAATCAGCAACAAAAAAAGGAACCTGGAAATCTACTCAATTACCTTTTCTTCTTCATCATGACATTATCTCACGCCAGACGGCTGAGCCTAGTCTCTTCTTTGTTCTCTTTGCCAGCAAAACTTAATTATAAAAGTCCCTTTCTTCTCCTTTAGGTTTTATCCTCCCAGTTCTCATTACATTTGTATTTTAGCCCACTTGACACTATTCTCAGAAGTTCAAACCTTTCTTTTCTCTCTGCCCTTGATTAAATGCTTCTTTTATTTCTTTTTTTCTATACATATATTTAAAACATAGACTTACCATGGACTGTCCTACACTGTTATATCGCTTTCGTTAGATATTTTCCCCATTTTGTTCTTTAATTACAGAGTGGTTTTGTTGTATATGAGAACAAATGTGTTTAGAAGCTTGTTCATCTTGAGTGGTCTTTATATGTTGATTGGCCATATAGTTATGCTTATGTTTTCTCTGAGCATTTAAAAATATGCCTTTCACTGTTTACGATGTTTGGGACGTATGTCAAAATCACTCCTGTGAAGAAGGGAGGGGACTCAGATGGTAAATAGATAAAATAAGATTGGCCACCTGTTGATAACTGTTGAAGGTAAATGATGAGTACATGCTGGGTGTGAGAAAGTAGTCCAGTTTGATTCTTTTGCATGTAGCTGTCCAGTTTTCCCACCACCATTTACTGAAGAGGCTCTTTTCCCCATCGTGTATTCTTGTTCTCCTTTGTCGTAGATTAATTGACCATGTAAGTGTGGATTCACTTTGGGGGCTTCCTCTGTTTCCGTTTCAGTAAGCTTTCTTTCTCTCTCATCTCAGAGCTCAATATCATAGTAATGGGCATAGTTCCACACAGTCATTTGGGAAACCAGGCTTTTTCCTTCAGTTGATTTCTCTTTTTTTCTAAGGCATCAGTGACCATCTACCATATTCCACAACCTGGCTGGCCCAGGGGTGGGGGGAGGAGGGAGAAAGCGGGGGTAGAATATAGGAGTTGGTGGAAAAGGAGGTAGTCAGGACGATTTGGGAGGTCCTGTGGGGTTAGGAAACAGGTGTGGAGATGGTTATACAATGCTTCCAAACACATTAAGGTGGCAAGAACTCAGTAACATGGAACTCATACCAAGGAAGGAGCCTCAGAGGAAGAGGAACCAGACTTGGGCGGGGGGGGGGGGGAGAAGCAAATAGCAGTTCTATCTGCATTTCTTATGGCTAAAATGTGTTCTCTATAGGGTCCATATTGAATTATATATCTCTGCAAGTTAAACAATTGCTCTAGAAATTCAGATAGATTTTGATTTAATAGGTATTTGTGCTAAAGTGACACTTCCTTATGATGTCACTAAGTCATAGCAACCTGCACTAGCTTTGATGATTCTGATGACATGACAAGAGCCTTCTGGCCTTTAAACTGCCCTTTATTATATTGCCTGACATGTGATGGTCAATGACATGTGTATGGTCAATTTTCTACTCATGTAGCTAAGCAACCCTTTACATGTGCCATAACAGCAGTAAAAAAAAAAAAAAACAAACCACAATTATCTATGTAGATATCTGTCACTAAGTTCAATAACTTGTAAATTTCTCCTAATCATCAACGTGGTTTAAATATGCACTCTTTACAGCATATTTAAAAATAAAATTGAACTCATTTTCTAGGTGTGTATTCTAAAGGACATGGTGGTAATAGCACCCATTGCTCAGGCTTTCCATTGCCTCAGCTCTGTCCTCAGACCTAGAAATTCTCATTGATCCAGACATGTTGCCTTGCAGGATGCGTATGGCTAACGATAGCTGTAATATTGATGACTCCTGCAGGACCATAGTTCATTTGATTTGTTCCTTCTTATTCCTGACAGGGAATGTTAAAAAAAGAAAAATCAGCTTGGGACTCAGCAATGCAATGGATTTAAAACTACCTGACACAGCCTTGCTGTATGGCCAGTTTACAGAATTCTTAGAGCACCTCTCTTAATTTCTGATTTTCAGAGCAGAGCCAGCTTTTTTACAGTGCATTTTTCCAATGTTTGAATACCAGACATATAGATGGCTGGTTAAGTGCATGGATTCTGGATCCAGACTACCTGGGTTCAAATCTTGGCTCTGTCACTTATTAGCTATGTGACTTGGGCAAGTTTTATGTCTGTATGCCTCAATTTCCTCATGTGAAATGTGGAAATATATTAAGACCGAATTCATAAAGTTGTTAGGACATTTAAATAACTTACTATTTGTGTATTTGTTTAATGTGTGTGTTTATTAAATAATTGGGGCCTATTTTTCTCATTGATTTACTTCATCTTAAAACCTAAGCAGGAGACAGAGGATGTAACTAATATTCACTCAAGTGCTTGTCCTACTTTAGGAGAGTACCCTTCTGGGCTCTGCTGACCAATACACACTGTCCTTGTAATTCATGATGCATTCGAGATAATACATATTCACTGCCTAATTCTGGGTACTTTTTGTAATGGAATAAAAACAGTTTAGAAGATTTCTATTCAAAATTTAATATCACACAAACACCTGTATGAAGATAGTCACAGCAGTTCTAATCACAATAGCCCATACTGGAAACAACCCAAATACTCATCATTTAGGGTATGGAAAAGCAAATAATTGACAGAATACTACTCAGCCATGAAAAGGAGCAAATTATTTATACATACAACATGCAGTATCATGGATGAATCTCAAAAGCATTAAACTAAGCCCAGACTCAAAGGTTAAATACATTGTGTTTCCATTTATAATTTATTCTAGAAAAAGTATAACCATGGTGACAAATCAGTACTTGCCAAGGACTAGAGATGGCAGAAGGGGATTGACTGCAAGAGAGGGTGAGGGAATTTTGGAAGGTGATGAAAATTTTCCATAGCCTGACTGTGGTCATGATTACATGAGTATACACTTTTCAAAACTCATCATACTGTACAATTAAAAAGGGTGAATTTTATATAACTTATAGATTAAGAAACCTGACTTTGAAAATTTTAATACTTGCTTTACACTTTCTATCTCAACTTTCAAGGTTAGATAATCAGAAGCATGCTTAAAATATCTGCGAAAATATCTTCCTTTCTCAGCGCTGGAAAGTGTGGTCTTTAGAGCAGCAGCATCACTAGAACTTTTCAGAAACACTCTTTCAGGGTCCCTCCTCTCCCTCCTCCTGTAGACCTCTCAGCCAGAATATCCAGGGGTGGGGCTTCCCTGGTGGTGCAGTGGTTGAGAGTCCACCTGCCGATGCAGGGGACATGGGTTCGTGCCCCGGTCCAGGAAGATCCCACATGCCGCGGGAAAAGGTATAGATCAATTTTTGACAATAAGAAGGCAGAAAGCAAATTTTCAGGAACACAGGTTAAGAATCATACTCTCCACACCTGTAAGCCTTCTCGATCACTGATGAAAGGACAAAAGATAGTGGACAGATCAGACTTGATGGCAGACAAGATTTTGTGCTATTTGGATATATTAAGATTGTTTAAGCTAATTTTAAATGATTTAAATATCAGAGAGCAATGAGAAACTGAAGGTTACAGGTGGCCTTCCTCTCTGGTAAAGGTCAAGTTATATTGCTTGAAAGATCGTCTGGCCTGGACTATGAAATGGTATGTTTCCATTTTATTCAGAACTTATTCATGTGTTGAATTTTAGAAAATGGTACAAAGATGTTGGGAAAATATCTTGAAATACTTGATATATACATTACATATTTAAAAATGTAAAAACCAGTGACATTCTCAAAAAGTTGTAATCATTTAGAAGGCAAGGTGTGAAGCATTTCATCTAACTATCAAGATGATCTAAGATAAAGTTAGGTTTAGGTGTACGACTATTTGCTCTAACATTTTCCATGATATGCTCTGAGTTCCATTGTGGGCATTTGGGGTAGGAGTTCATTTTTCAATCATTTTCTTTCACTTTTAGACACATATATAATTCACTACAATTTTAGAGACCTCATTATATTATCATTTTGTCCTCTCTGATCCACTTTCTAAGTGTTAACATCTTTCCTGTTTGAATACAGAGTAATCAAATAATAATGAGCTTGCCAGCCTTCTGATTGACATGTATCTACTGTCTTATTCTAACTAGACCTGAAAAAATGAAACAATTCTAATAAAGTAGGTATGGTGAATATGATAGATAGACTCATTTTAGTAGAGGAGACTTGGAAATGGAGTTCATTTACTCATCACCTGGTTTCCACGGGCTACATCTCAGGCACATCACCACACTCACAGCAGCATTTATTCTCATTGATATAATTCCTTCTCAGATCAGATTATGGAGGGAGGGGTTGGCATATTGGATCCTCACATATAACAGTGCACAACACATACTTTTATGAACTGGAAGCTTTTACTTATTTTCTCAGGACTGTATCAATCTACAAATTTAAAAGACTAGAGAGTTTTAATGCTTAATTTAACTGCAAGATACACGGATATTATATTATTCATCCCCAGAGTGTCAGCTCCACTAGGGCCTGCATCTCTGTCAGTGTTGTTCACTGATGCATGTACTTAGAACAGTCCTTAGCACCTCATAGGATACACACACACACACACACGTATATAGAAAGAGTGTGAATAAATATATCACAGACTGACAATCTGGTATTCCAAGGCAGGACTGTATTGGATTAACTTTGTGTTATTTTTCTTTGCTGCCTGTGTGACTTTGCTTATATCTCCCTATCTTTTATCACTCAGCCCCTATTGTACACGATTCTTTTAAAGTACTTTGAGTAAGATTGGAATTTTGAGGTGCCTTTTCTTATTCCCTTCTATCTGAAACAAGAGAAAGAAAACTAGTGCTGACTGATTATCGGTTATATGCCAGACACTGTGTAGACGTGTTAAAGTTCGTGATTGTATTAAACAGGGCAGACTGCAGTAGGTCTAATGTGACCTGACTCTATCCTCCCTTTATCTTCATAACAAAACTGTCAGCAGTTGGGACAGCTGCAGACAAGATTGCTACAGGGTAACCATGAATCTATTTAAGAATCAAGACTAACTTGATGAATGAGAAGGACATCTATGGGATTCTTTCTGCCAGATCCTGCTTAGAAAAGCACAGACTATCCTTTAATATTACTATTGCTGGACTTCTTTATTCTTCAGAAGGAGTTCCAGTTCCTCTTTATGTGATTTCTACGAATTGGGGTACTAACTTTTTCGTATACCTCTAGTATGGTAAATCGGAAATCATAGCTCTCCTTCTGAACAGAACATGTACCTTTGGGAGCTTTGCAAAATTCATGTAGCCCTTTACATCGCTGCAAACGTTAGAGTTCCATGTGTAGAGAAAGCATTGTGGAAATAATTCAGAGTTTGGAGCCAGACACATATAGATTTGAATTCCAGCTCTACAACTGACTAGCTAAACTTAACTGGGCCTTAGCTTATGTATGAAGTAGGAGATTTTTTATTTTTCAGGACTATTGCAAGAATTAGAGGAAATCATGAGCAGTTCCTTTGAATATAGTACATACTTAATAAAGATACTGTAACGATTGGAAGAGGGTAAGGGTAGGACATGGTAATTGTTTATCTTCAGATGTATATTGCCCCACTTTGCCATGTATACAAATAAGGAGGTTTGGAGAGTGATTTCAACTCATAGCTCCTATTTAATGCTTACCTTTCCTTCAAGGCTCTGGCTATGCCATCCTGCACTGATCTCTTCCAACATCATTTGTCCTTCCTGTGGTGTAAATTGCATGCAACAACATCAGGAAGCCTGTGTTAAATATGAATTTTGCTGTTTATTCACCATAGGACCTGGGCAAGTCAGTTCAAGTTCCTGAGTGTCAGTTTCCTTCTTATTAAAATGATTGTGAGCTGTATTGAAGATTAAATAAGATAAAAAATGAAAGATGTCACAAACTTTAAAATGCTTTACAGTTGTCTCAGTTATTCATGGCTGTGTAACAAATCACCACAAAAAGTCAGTGAGTTAAAACAATAGGGACTTATTATTTCTTGCAGTTCTAAAGTCTGGGCTGGGATCAGCTGGGCAGTTCTTCAGCTAAAAGTGGTGTCAGGGGCTGGCTCCTTCATTCACCTGTCTGATGCCTTAGCTGATGTAGGGGAGCAAAATTTGCCACCCAAAGTGTCTTTTTGGCATGAAGATTAATTTAGCCTGATTATTTTTAAGAAACAGAAGACTGGGGAAGTCTTTTTTTTTTTTTTGTAACCTCCCTCTTAGCTGCCTAACGAAGAGTCTGTTCTGGAATAGAGCTATCGCCAAAGATATCTCAAAGAGTAGAGGCTAGTTGTAGTGGAGGAGAGACCAGAGTCACTTTCCCATTGTTTCTGCATGGCCCAATAAACATTTGTTTACCAAACAGTTTGTTTTTTCAATCTCCATATGAATTGCTTTCTCGCCTTTGAGGTCCCAAACCACCTACCCCAAGATCCTCTTTTGTCTTTAGCCGAAGATGGTATTTAAGGTGAGGGTTCTGGCCATTTTGGTGAGTTTACTCAGTTTTCCGGGTCTCTCCCATGTATGTATGTTATTAAATTTGTCTTTGAATTTCTTATCTGTCTCATGTCAATTAGTTTCTTAGGCCAGCCAGAAGAAGCTAGAAGCATAGAGAAAAATTTATTCCTCCCTGACACTGACATGGCTGGAATAGGTGAGGCCTACCTGGGTGTACACTATTACCACATGTCTTCTCTGGCAGGGTAGCCAGGCCATTTTGCATGGTGGCTCAGTGATCCAAGAGAGCCTCTTCCAAGAGGACAAGCCTCAAGCCTCTGCCTGCATCGAGCCTCAAGCCTCTGTAACCTCACACAGTTACAGCCACTGTGTGAGGTGACTACACAAGTACACGAACACTGGGAAGTATAGGTCATTGAGGGCCCCCAGTGTGACAGTCTACCACACCAGTGTAAGCAGTAATCAATAGTCTCACTCCACTTCTACTACATTTTGGCACCTGCTTTGCTTCTCTTTTTGGTGGGGGGTTTGTGTGTTGTGTATATATTGTCATCCTATTGTTCCAAGGAGATTACAGATTGTTTGATGGCAGTGACTATGCTCCAGGGTTATTTTTTGTTCTCACAAAGATAATATTGTAGTGTGTGGGCTTTGGAGCCTTCACAGACTAGGTCCAAATCCTTCCAGAGTCTGCCACTTACCGGCTGTGCAGTCTTAGGCAGGTTACTTAACATCTCTGAGCCTCAGTTTCCTCACGCGCAAAATGGAGTAATAATAGTTTCTTCCCTCACATGATTGTTATGAGAATTATATGAGCTATTATGGGAGAAGAAAAGAACCGCTCCCGGTCCAGAATAAACTTTAAATGTTAATATTATAATATTTTATTAATATAAAGATAGCCTGGTGCACTGGTTTAATTTGTGTCTGATTTCTCATCCCTGAGTCCCAGTCTAACACCTCAGGAAAGAATGGATTTCTTGAATAACTAATATGGAAGTATTTTACAGCTGAAAAGTTGTGAGAAGCACTTACAGATAAATAAAATCAAGTCTGTATTTTAACATTACACTGGACAGTTAAGTTAAGCCTTTGATATTTTGTTCATCACTCTTGCCAGTTAAAAAGGAAGAAAACTATTTTGGTTACATCCCTAACCTTTTGAATTTGGGTAGTCATATTTGAAACTTTAAGTTAAATATGTGTTAAAATAGTTATGCAAAGGTATTATAATAAGAAGCTAGTGACATTTACTGAAATTTCTTTGTAGACTTTACTTGCCTGTAGTACTCCATGATACAAAATGAACAAGAATACTTTGACTTTATTACATGTAAACATTTTAGTGTATATGTTGCGACCTAAAGGCACTCTCTGAATTACATTCAGGTTATTCCTGCCAGGATGCCACCCTGTTCTAGTGTTTAACATAGTTTACTTTTGAACAAGGGATATAGCTGGCAGCATCTAGCGATCGATTTTCTACTCACATTCTCTCCTTTCCACCCAGTGAATTTTACTGCCTATGGGCAGCGACAGTTGTACCCTCTAATTCATTCCACTATTCTCCCCTTCACACCCACAACAAAAGTCTGCTGACAAAGAAAATACCTTCTTTTGGGGGAAAGATGGACGAGGTTAGACCACAAAATGTCACTGTAATAAGGATCAGGACAATTAAGAAGTTTAAATATTAGATAAATTTATTTAGCAAGCTAGCTTAATTAACTTTTGGTATTTTTTTCAGTAATACCATAGGTATTTGAAAACCTTTAAAGTATTAATTAGCTCTCTTGCATTAGGAGCTATTAAATTCTCCATATATTTTTCAAATATAGAGAATATTGTTCATGTGAGATACAAATAATTTGCAAACACATTTGCCCTCCTTGACTTTTTTTTTTTTTTTTTTGCGGTACGCGGGCCTCTCAGTGCTGTGGCCTCTCGCGTCGCGGAGCACAGGCTCTGGACACACAGGCTCAGCGGCCATGGCTCATGGGCCCAGCCGCTCCGCGGCATGTGGGATCTTCCCGGACCGGGGCACGATAACCCGTGTCCCCTGCATCGGCAGGCGGACTCTCAACCACTGTGCTGCCAGGGAAGCCCTGCCCTCCTTGACTTTTTAACAGGCCTATATTGTAGTCGTTTGATATAAGTGCATTTCCTTTTGTTTTTTCTCTTGATTCAAGCATCTTCTTGAAGACATACGCTTTCTACAAGAAAAATAACATATATGTGTTTTAGTGTTCAATGTATATTCAAGTGATTCCTGTATTGGTTGCAGGGCAGGAGCCCAAATAGAAAGTGTTAAGAAAAGAAAAGGGATACAATTTTTCTGGTAATGGAAGCATGAAATAGAAGGAAAATGATGAAACAGATAGTTTCTATTTTCTTACTCATCTAGGAAAAATAGTTTAGAAGTGCATTCAAATTGGGTAGGACTGCATTTTTAAAACAGCAGGAAAAATTATACAAATCAGAAATTTGCTCATCTTTCACCCCAAAATGTATTTCTTGACCATTATTTGGTTTAGTGTATATAATGAGCCTATGCTATTTTTTTCCTTTCTCAAGCATTTGTTATGTTCTATGTGCTTGTCGTACAATGCCTCAAATATCTTAAATCCTGGTGTGACAGAGAAATATGAATGAACAGGTGTAAAAACAGTTACGAATTTCCAGATAAACGTCTGTGCTTTGTAAACGAGGGGGTGGACATCAGAGAACTGTCATAAAAGCATTGATAGAGGAGAAAGCACTTTTAAATTCAAAAGTAGCCACTAAAAACCCACAGTGATTAAGGGATCCTTTTAGTTCAAAAATATAAAAAATAAAAGGGAAGAATTTGAGTTAACCCAAGATAAAGCAAATGATAATTTTCCCCCAAATTAAGTCAAGATTGATAATATTAAGGATGATAACTGAGCATATTTTTTCTTGCATTTATTAAAGTCTATTTGAAATTTTATCAGGAAATGTTTTCTAATTTTGTAGAGAAAAAACAATTACAAAAACCAAGTTGGTGCATATTTATTCATTCAACAAATACTCATGTGGCTTCTGCTACGTACCAGCTACCATACGAATTATTGGGAATAAAATGGTAAGAGAGAAGCCAGAGCCCCTGCCCTCATGGAACGCAATGTGAGCATGAACCGAATGTTTAACCTCAAGTATTCTGTCAGTCCCTTCAAGAAATTAAATGATACAGGCCAAGAAAGCTTCTGTGCTTTGTAAAGTGTGCAAGCCATTTTATCAGCTTTCTGGAGAAGTCCTAATACTGTCAGGGAGCAAATTTGTATTTAATATCTACTTAAGTCAGGTCATATTGTTTTCTGTTTTGACTTTAAGAAGAAAATGTGATTGGTAATAACAATAAAATGGGCACAATTATTTAGAAGGGAGTGTTCATGCCAAGGAAATTACAGAGGCAGATTAAGATTTGCAAGGAGATGGCATTTTTCCAGTAATTGCTCTCTGCATGTCTGTGCAGCAGGTTTGATTCAGGGCCAGCTGCTGTTTGAGAGTCTCTTTGCTTGCAAAGGGAGGTCTGCTGCATTACCTAGTGATGTTTGATCTGCTCTTCTGTGGTTTCATCTTAACTGCCATAGTAACACTAACAGTGCTAGCCCACACCGCCATCAACATTCCGGAGAAGGCTTGCCCTGCCTTCACAAGACTGCTCTCACGTCTGCTGTGGAGCATTCCCAATTCATCAGGTGTATACTTTTAAAAAATGTTTTCCTGGGGAAGAAAAATAAGTATTTGAGCGATGACTATGATATTTTTTAGCCTACTGCGCAAATTTTAATTGCTTTATTATAGGAGCATTTCCAGGTTTCGTGGGGCCTAAAACTTGTACAATTATAGGAGGGAATACTACTTTTAAAAAAAAGAAAAAAGCCAAATTATATATTCAGAATTAGAAACAAAGATGAATATTTACTTAGAATAAAAAAAGAGATCACATTGCATTACAAATTTAAGAGCGCTGATACACACCATAAGTATCACAAAATCCAGAAAAATAACCTTGCATTGTTTTAATTAACTGTCAGACACACTTCTGTAATAGTTTTTCCCTCTGATTGCCTATGTGTATATTCATTGATTTCCTCTTTACGAAGGACTTTGTAAAATAATTTTCTGTAGTGAGATTAGAAAGATAACTCAGTTTTTCCACTAGCATGGTAATCAAAATCAATTTTTTTTTATTATTGACAGTTTAAAATAGCTTCTTCCAGCTTCACAGCTCATTATTGGTTATGACATGTAAATTTTTAGAACTGTTGCAGTATTGGGGAAATCCTCAATCAAATTCATTTCACATATGAACTGTCAGAATTAGAAGAATATTTCACAGACTAGCTGTGGCTCTGAATATTTCAAACTGTTTTTCTCCTCAGCTGCTAACATTGTTACAGTGTCAAGCACCAGAGGACACCATCTTATCACAGTACAGCATCCGACCCTGCACCTTTTAGTCAGGAGCTCAATACATCACTCCTGTGGGTGGTCAGAGTATTTCAGGCCTGAGAGCTGTAACTTAACCATCACTGTAAATGACTGCAAATCATCTAAATTTTTTTTTCTGAATTTATTTAAAATATACCCAAGTCAAATTCCCCTTAGCCTGATTCAAAAAATACCTAAGGCTACTTAATTGCCACCCGCCTAAGGGAAGGTCAAATAGAGGGGAACATCGGTGTAGAAAGCGACAGTGGTCTTAACTGACTGCAATGAAAATATTTTCATTTTGCCAAACTAGTGAGGGATCCTGACACCTGAACTCTCTTGGCTTCCCGGTGAATCTGCTTCTGCTTGGGATGCATTCAGTCGACCTTTGCACGACCTCCCTTAAATTCTGTCTGGTCCAAAAGAAAGTCAGCATCTTATAAGGTTTGCTTAACATTCCTCTCAGGCTTCCTAACTCCATCCTGCCTTCATTTCCTTTAGCCCTGTCACTTCTTTATCACACCAAAGACTGATTGATCATAAGGCAAATAAGACTGAGAGGCTAAAAAGATGTGCCTGCATCATTTGGACCTTCTCCAACACTCTGATCTATGTACTTGAGTATTAAGACTTTCCAAAAATTATCTTAGAGAATGGGCTGAGCTTACATCTCTGAGATTTCAGATGTATTTCTTCCTTTTTATTTTATTTTTGTAGAAGACACAGAACTGAGATGTACCGTGAATATGAAAGAGAATGAGTACCAGTGACTTGAGTGAATATTGATCAAAACACGTTGTTTTCTTTCTTTCTTTTTTTTTTTTTTTTTGGTGTGTGTGATGGGGAGATTTCTCAGTGAAATGTCGCCAACCTTTGCCCAGCACAATCTCTAGAACATTAAATGAAACATAATATAGCCTTATCACCAAGCTGATTGAACATGCAGAAGGTGGTGGGAAGCTTTCATTAAACTGTGCAAATGGACTATTAGTTTATTCTCTTCCCCAGTGTTCTACCATCAAAAACCGAGGAAGAAAGATACTAATACAGTGATGCCATAGCATCCTCTGACAGCACAATAATTGTTTCATTCTGAGCATTTTGAGAAAGAATCCCTATTTTTCTGGCTTGTACCTCAGCCACATATCTTTAATTGACTGAAGTGTGGAGTAAAACTTACAAGATAGATGTGAAACAGTTTACTGTTTTGTCGTGTCAGGCATGAATGCTTTAGGCCATTTTTACTTTCACATGTAATGATGCCATATTTTAAATGAACATCACCACTTTCCTTGGCATATTTTTAAATCACTCTGCAAAGCATCGAATGGTTAATTATCAGAAAGCCAGCAATGAGGAAAGTGGAAAGTGAGTTATGTGAATCAGGGAGCAAGAAATTCTCCTCTACCCTTCTGGGTTCTTCTCACTGATCTGAAAATTGAATGGACATGAGCCAGATTAACTGGAAAAAAATCACACCAAAGTTTAATAACACATATACATGGGAGAATAACATATATACTTGGGAGGGACCCAGGAAAACAGTAACTCGCCACAATGGCTGAAACCCTCACCTTAAATAGCATCTTAAGCCAAAGACAAGAGATGATGTTAGGGTAGTGGTTTGGGACTTCAGAGGAAAGGAAGGCAATTCATATGGAGATGGAAAAGCAAATGTTTGGTAAACAAATGTTTGCTGGGCCTTCCAGAGACAATAGGACACAGAGAGAAATGTTAACAAACTTTGCTGGGTTCCCTGCTGTCTACACACCTGGTTCCTACTGTAGTTATCTATGGTGATACCCCCTTCCTGGGACAGGCCCTCTATCTACGTTCTTTAAAGCAGTTAGGGGGAAGGTCAAAGGTTCTTCCCAAGTCTTTTAAGTACTGATTGTTTTTAGTGGAAATAATCTGCATGCCAGTATCATAAACCAGAACTCAATATATATCCAGGGCCTCTGTGCTGCAGCTAACCAATTACTCCCTAAACTACACAGCTTTTATATCCATAAATACGTCTTAGTAAATCTGGAAACAAAATATTGTAAATTGGTAATATTATGAAAGGCAAGTGTGGCTGAATAATAGAACCAACTCTCAACTCTATTTTTGTTTGTCATACAATTTGTTTACATTGGAAAGGACCTAATGTCCAGCCTACGTACATATAGGTGAGAAAACTGAAATCCAGGGAAGTTAAGTGACTTGTCCTAAGCCTACAACCTGCTAGTGATAGTCAGGGCTAAATTCCAGGTCTGCTTGTCAGTCCAGGCCTCTTTTCCCTGAAGCATTTTTTCTATCAATTCTGCATTGATGACAAATTTTATGTGATGTGACGCTCAGCTAATGAATTAGACTAAACAGTGTCTATAATTTTCTCAGAAATTCCTGTTTTAAGATGGTATCTTATTCCCTTTTGCTCATAATTGATGAATATAAAAATGTCAACTCTTAAAAAAAGTAAGGTTTTGTAGTTGAAATTTTCATAAAATCCTGTTGTATAAATTCTCTGCATATTTTTGTGCTACAAGTATTGGTTTGCTGTTGCTGCTGTAACAAATCATCACAAATGGTGTCTTAAAACAAGACAAATTTATTATCTTACAGTTCTATAGATCAAAAGATTGAAATGGGTCTTGCAAGCTAAAATCAATATGGTGCCAGAGCTGCGTTCTTCCTGGAAGTCCTAGGGGAGAGTTCACTCACTGATCTTTCCCAGCTTTTAGAAGCCACCCACATTCCGTGGCTCATGGCCTCTTTCTCCATCAGCATAACACCTTCCAATCTCCCTCTGTCTGGAACCCTCCTGACACCCTCTTTAAAAAGGCCCTTGTGGGGCTTCCCTGGTGGCGCAGTGGTTGGGGGTCTGCCTGCCGATGCGGGGGGCGCGGGTTCGTGCCCCGGTCTGGGAGGATCCCGCTTGCCGCGGAGCGGCTGGGCCCGTGAGCCATGGCCGGTGAGCCTGCGTGTCCGGACCCTGTGCTCCGCAACGGGGGAGGCCGCAGCAGTGAGGGGCCCGCGTACCGCAAAAAAAAAAAAAAAAAAAGGCCCTTGTGGTTGCATTAGACCCAAGTGGGTAATCTCAGATAACCAGCCCATCTCAAAATCCTCAACTTAATCACATCTATAAAGTTCCTTTTTTTTCATGTAAATAGCATATTCACAGGTGTCAGGGATTAGGAGGTTAACATCTTCTGGGGGGAAGGAGGAGATGGGGGCATTATTCTGCCTACCACACTGTCCCACTTAACTAGAAGTTACTGCTTTAACTTGTTCCTCATCATATTTTGCTTTAGTTTTAAGTTTCTTTGGGTTTATCAGGAATAGACAAGTAGCTGTATTTTCAGACACTTGCCCAAAATAAATATTTATAATTTCTAATAGTTAAAAAAGCTTTGTACCCCTCTCCTACTCCACTGTTATAATGGAGGCCTTGCTTGTTATATATTTGTTTTTTCTAGGAAAAAATAAGGGTAAAATTTTAAAAGAAATGAAATTGTGAGATAATCTCCAGATTATAAGAATAAAGAATTCCTCAGGTTCTTCCAAGGGTGATAAACAACAAATCCCTATCAAATTAGAAAAGTTCTTATATGACCTCTTATCAGTTTCCTAGGACTGCTGTAACCAGAAACTCACCTGCTTAAAACAGTAGGAGTTTATTTGCTCATGGTTCTGGAAGTCAGAAGTTTGAAATTAAGGTATTGGCAGGGCCAACCTCTCTGGAGTCTCTAGGAAAGAACCCTTCCTTGCCTCTTCCAGCTTCTGGTGGCTCCAGGTGACCCTTGGCTTGTGACCACAAAACTCCAACCTCTGCCATCATCTTTACATCACCTTTGTTATGTCTCTGTGTCCTTTTTTGTCTCTTATAGGGACATTGCCATTGGATTTAGGGCCCATCTCTATCCTTACTTAATTATATCTGCAAACATCCTGTTTCCAAACAAGACCACATTCTGAGCTTCCAGGTAGACATGAATTTTGGGGGGACAGTATTCAACCTACTACAAACATAAAGATGTGTTAAAGAATTATTCCTTATAATTAACTTGCTAGTTAGATTTTGCCCACTTGTCCTTACTTGAAAAAATAAGTAAGAATTAGCCTTCTTCTTCCTCAATGCTGTGGACCTTTTTCCTGTTATTATTAATGTTACCTAGTTCTTAGGAGTTCTCTTAAGGCCAAGTAATAACAACAGGAAGAAAGGTAATCATGCTTCTCATTGGATGTGTTTTGCTCTGTGATTGGCATAGTCCTTGATACTTTACAAACGTTGAACCCCACGACAATCAGATGGTTTTATTGTATCAATACATGTCTTACACATGAAACAGTGAGGTTCAGAAAGCCTCAATAATTTGGCCAACATTACATGCATAGGAAGGAGCAGAGGTCAGAATCAGACATAAGTAACAAAATATCCCCCTCTTTTCCAGTTTTCCGGACTCCTCATCACAAGGTCCATTCTGTCCCAACCTGTTTCCCAACCACACATATTCTTCTTCAAGTCTCACTTTTGAATTCACCTCTAGGCTTTTGCGCTAGCAATTAACAATTAGTGCATTGCATTCAACCTTTTTGCATACAAACCGCAGAAATAATAATAGCAGCAACAACTTGAACTTCAGAAGTTTGAAGAGTAGTGATAAAAAGAGAAAACCAGTCAACCAACAAACAAGACCTCTGTAAACAGTGCTATTGGATTTAGGAACCACAGGAAGCAGATGGAAAATGCTGAAACATTTCTAGAGAGATTGAAAAAATCCTCTATTAAATTGGAAAGAGTTTTAGGATTCAGATTTTAGATCACAAATGAAATGAAAACAATTTTAAGAAAACATAACTGTTTGTGAGTAAAAATATACTCAGAAATTCCTTGATTTACGAAATGACCTTACCTTGGGAAAAACATTTTCATAAAATATTTTGAATAGAAGGTGCTGGCCCTCTAAAGTCTCTTGACCTTATAAGGTAACTATGCAAGTAAACAAACAAATAAAAGTAGAAAATGATATTGTTACCATGTTTATGTATAAACAAAACTAGGAAAAAATAAAATGAACATTTGAATAATGGTCCTTAAATAGCAAGGTATTTGAGGTGTTGACAGAGTCAGTAAATAAACCGACGATTCTACCTCTTGATTAGCATTTAATATAGAGAGAGCATTTTAAAATTTTTCCTCTTATTCTTTTAGATTTTCCCCCACTGATTTAAAATTTTGCTCTTTATATGAGGAATGCTTCCTTTCTTCTATTAATTGAGCTATTTTCTAGTGTTGAATTTTTCCTCATTTTGTAAGAGTATACCATAAAATTATTGCAAGGGATATACATGGAATATACATCTTTAGTAAGAATCAGTAAAAGGTTTTCTTAAATTAGTGTGTGTGCTAAGACTCTGAGCCTTCTGATCTCACTTTCATACTCTCCCTTAGTGATTTTATATCAAACAATGAGTTTGCTAACATCTGTTAAAATGGTGATAGCCAAGGGTGGGAGGGAGATTCAAGAGGGAGGGGATATGGGGATATATGTATACGTATAGCTGATTCACTTTGTTATACAGCAGAAGCTAACACATCATTGTAAAGCAATTATACTCCAATGAAGATGTTAAAAAAAATAATAATGACAGCCAAACCTACAGCTCCAGAGATCCTATTCCTGAGCATATATTCTATCACCTATTGTATAATACTTGCCCACTTGGACCACTTGAGTGTCCCTAGTCATCTTAATTTCCACATATCTAAAACTAATCCCATCACCCTTCATCACAAACCTGACCCTTCTGTAGATGGCTACCAACCTCCCATTCAACCAATTCAGATATGCCAGGGTTGTCCCAGATGGTTCCTTCATACTCAGGACTTAACTGGTTGCCACATCTGGAGAAACCTGTCTCCTAAACATTTCTCCTACGCTTCTCCTTATCTCTATTTCTTCTGTTCATTTACATTATAATATCTCTATGCCCAGACTCTGGATTCCATTCAAATCATTATCCCTCTGTCATTAAGTAGTTTCTTTTTTTTTTTTGCTTTTTGTTTTTTTGTGGGGTTTTATTGCGGTACGCGGGCCCTCTCACTGCTGTGGCCTCTCCCGTTGCGGAGCACAGGCTCCGGACGCACAGGCTTAGCAACCATGGCTCACGGGCCCAGCCGCTCCGCGGCATGTGGGATCTTCCCGGACTGGGGCACGAACCCGTGTCCCCTGCATCGTCAGGCAGACTCTCAACCACTGCGCCACCAGGGAAGCCCTGTCATTAAGTACTTTCTTAAAACTGAAATCCTTCCATGGCTTGCCCTAGCTTTCAACATAAGCTTAATAATTCTGAGATTGCCATTTTTATGTTTATTACATGTCATATACTGTTCTAGACACTTGACATACATATCTTTGCATTAGTTCTCATCTGTCATCAATCTTGTAAGATAGATATTACTCTAATTTTATAAATGGAGAAATTGAGGTTAAGAAAGCTTAAGTAACTTGCCCAAGACTAGTGAGCCCAGTTAGTGGTTAGCTGGGGCTCAGTCGTAAGATGGCCTGGCAGCAAAGCCTTCTATTCCACTGGATCTTTTGCTAAATTAAAAGTCATGAAATCAGCACATGGGCTTTTAGTGATCTGTAACACTCAACTGCTGAGCCTCCCTAGCTTGGGCAGTTGCTTCAGCAATACCAGGGTATTTGTGATGTCTTTTTCTTTCTTCTCTCTCTCTCTCTTTTTAAATTTCGTACATGTGCACCTTTAAAAATATTATTCAAGAATACATTCAAGTTATTTTAAAAATTCAAATAAAGAAGAGGTAATTCGAGTAAATGATCCGTCCTCTACTCTACACATTCCGTCTCCTCCAGAGACCTAATCACTTTCACACTTCAGTCTTTTTTTTATATATATATATATAAATTTATTTATTTATTTATTTATATTTTTGGCTGCATTGGGTCTTTGTTGCTGTGCGCAGGCTTTTCTCTAGCTGCAGCGAGCGGGGGCTACTCCTCACAGCAGTGTGGAGGCCTCTCACTGCGGTGGCCTCTCTTGCTGCAGAACATGGGCTCTAGGCACGTGGGCCTCAGCAGTTGTGGCTTCAGTAGTTGTGGCTCGCGGGTTCTAGAGCACAGGTTCAGCAGTCATGACTCATGGGCCTAGTTGCTCCACGGCATGTGGGATCTTCCCAGACCAGGGATCAAACCCGTGTCCCCAGCATTGGCAGGCACATTCCTAACCACTGTGCCACCAGGGAAGCCCTACACTTTAGTCTTGACTGTGAATTCATTTAATCTAAAGACTTGGATCTCCTCTGCTCTGGGAAGTTTCCTTCCATTATTTCTGTTTATTGACTCTGCTCTTCACCTCTCGAACTCCTATAGAGCGATCTTTGTGCCACTGCTCTGGCAATCTGGTATAGCTTGTGAAACTACACTTAAAATCGTACAAAATTATTGGGTTGGCCAAACAGTTCATTTGGGTTTTTCTGTAACATCTTACAGAAAAACCCAGACAGACTTTTTGACCAACCCAATATATTCATCGGATTAGAAAGAAAACCAATTATATTAAAATTCAGTTATCAAAATACTAAAAAGTATAATATAGTAATATAATTCTTTGTGAATGCATCAATAAAATGATCTAGCAACATATTTAATAGGTATCTAAATTGTGAAGTAGTGATGGGCATAAATTTCATTTTGAGATACCTGCAGCAATGTATACTGCCATGTGAAAATATCTGTGCTTTCTGTTGGTGATAAATTCACATGTACTCCCAGTGCTACTGTGATTTTTGCCTACATTCATCATTGAAGAAGGAATTATTAAATTCAGTTAAAGCTTATTGAAAAAGATGTAGTTCATTTTCTATCCAAGGACTCCTTGAAATCTATCCATGGCCTTTTGTTAGTATTACTGGGATTTAGAATCTCTCTGTTTCTTACATTTCCTCTCTTACCTTTCAACTCTTTGTCTTTTTATACTGTGTGCTAGGATTAACTTTCTATCTAGATATTTTACTCCATTGGTAAAGAGAGCTTATAACCATTTTTTTCCGACCTGTTATGCTAAAATTTCATGTCTAAAATAATGAGGAAATTACAGATAGAAGTATTCAGTCACTCAAATTGAAGTTTGCAAAGGAAAGAGAAATTGCATTGAGGTGGATATAGATTCTTGAGAAAAGTGGTATTAAGGAACATTTTGCATATCACTGAAAGTGATTTTTTTTTTTTTTTTTTTTTGGGTAAGCGGGCCTCTCACTGTTGTGGCCCCTCCCGTTGCGGAGCACAGGCTCCGGACGCACAGGCTCAGCGGCCATGGCCCACCAGCCCAGCCGCTCCACGGCATGTGGGATCTTCCCGGACCGGGGCACGAACCCTTGTCCCCTGCATCGGCAGGCGGACTCTCAACCACTGCACCACCAGGGAATCCCTAAAAGTGATTATTAAATTCTTTGTGTAAGACTAGATAAACCCAGAGAAGATCCCCAAATCCAGAGATGGGAATCCTAATTTAACCTTTGCTATTACTTTATGTTTAGTCTAGAAATCAATTCAATAGTCATTCAATTTGGAAATGAAAATATTCATGAAACTACCTTCATGAAAATTCCTAGAAAATAAAGAGAACGATCAAGGACTCTGTAATAGAGTTATATGGATGTTATATAGTGAATGATAAGAGGTGATTTCTCCAAATGGAATTACTGCTTAATAAAGAGAAAAAGAAGATTGGGGGAGAAGGAGGTTAGGAAGAGAGGGACATGGTTTTAAAATGAATAAACTAAGAACATTTACAAAATAAAACAAAACCTACAGGGGCAGATTGAAATTTCTTTTGCCACCGGAATGACAAGTTCTTTATACGTGTTCGATATATTCTAAACGTTTGCCTCCCCTTTCATTCCCATTGATATCATACCGGACTACAAAAGATCAGGCTGCAAAGCTGAGGATAACCTGTCAGCTGAAGCTGACAGACATGGCTAATCACCAGTGTCCCTCTCACAGTGACAGGGTCTATTCTTCACATCCCGTGCTTTACAATAGACAGCTATTCAAGGGAGAAGGCAAACAGAAAATGCATCAAACCCCAGAGTAATTGTCTATTGTTTTCCTCTTGCCATCAGCTAATGCTCTCATTCTGATATATACCCACCCATCGGCACCACTGAAATCAGTGAGCGACTTCCTTTAAAGGCTGCAGAGTTACACTCACAGCTTCCTACAGCTGCCGGGCAAAGGGGTAGCCTGAGCATTCTCCCAGGGCTGTTGCCAGGAAGCCCAAGGCCTGAGCAGAGGTTAAAAATATTTACATTCCCTGACAGTAAATAAAATCAAGATAGTCTCCCTCAAAGGCATAGATTTGGGGCTTCTCTGAACAAATCAGGAAATTTGACAACACTGAGCCTGCTTTCCAGCTAGACAACCCTCCGCTTTATCCACGTTCTGCCTGACCGAGTTTGAAGGGACATGAACTCTCCAGCAGTTTCATCATACACGTTATACACAAAATGGAGTCCCAGCTCTTCAGCCTAGAATCCAACGATGTTCATACTTCTGCCTGTCCTTGCTTTTTCAGACTTGCTACCCATTCTTGTCTCACTATGGTGACGTCATGCCCCTAAGCTTTGGGATCCAACTTGACTTTCATCTTTTAGGAAGCCTTGCAGGAGCACCCCAGTGCTTCCCCATCCTTCACTGCCAATTGTCCATGTGATTCTGTAGCAGTTAGTTATGGTCTCTCTTATGACACCCTGTTGTGTGTATCTTGACATCTAATGAAATATTTTTTTGGTGGGTATATATAATTTTTTGCCTTCTTTTCACTCATCACATAATTTTTCTACAACTGGAACAATTCTGGTGTCTGTGACTTAGGAGCAAAGCCCAGGAGCATTGCTATTTACTTGCTGCATACGTTTGGGAAAAATATTGATCCTTTCAAATTTCACTCAGTTCTCATATTTGTAAAATTAGGATAAGAACAATACTTCCTCTAGAGTTGTAAAAATTAACGAGGCAATGCATGGTAAGCGTTTTGCACAGTGTCCCACTGCCTGGGATACAGCAAGAGCTCAATAAAAGTGTTTGTGTGGTTATTATTACTCTACCGTTGTCATTCTCTTGAGAGCTATTAAAGTGACTTACGCCTGGTTTCTTTTTACTCGTAAGCCTTTCACTGCCCTAGAAGTTTGCACAGCTAACTCTCCTCAATTCTTCCTGGTAATTATTATCACCATAAAATATTCTTCTAATATTCTAAGATTCTCTTGCTATTGTCAGAGAGGAAGGAATTTTCCTCTACCTTTCAGATTCTTCTAGCTCATCTAAAAATTCAATTGGCAGGTTAACAGGAGAAAATCAGACAAAAGTTCAATAACAAGTATACATGGGAAAGACCTAGGGAAACGGAGTAACTCATGGAAATGGCTGAAACCCTCACCTTAAATACCATCTTCAGCTAAAGACAAAAGAAGATCTTGGGGGTAGTAGTTTTGGACCTCAAAGAGGAGGAAGGCAATTCACATGGAGATGGAAAAGCAAATGTTTGGTAAACAAATGGTTGCTGGACCATGCAGAGACAATGGGACTCAGAGAGGACTTTTAACAGACTTTGCTGGGTTCTCCCCTGTCTACACACCTAGTTCCTAATATAGTTATATTTGGTGCTAATTCCCTTCCTGGAACAGGTGGTTTATCTACATTTTTTAGGCAGTTGAAGGGAAGGTCAAAGTTTCTTCTGAGTCTTTTGGGTCATGATTGTTTTCAGCTCAAAATAATCAGCATGCCAAAGAGACATTTTGGAGTGGCAAAGTTTGCTCCCTTACATTATTATGTCACTTACATTTCCATAATAAGATTATATAGAACATACAAAAAAACAACCCAATCCAAAAGTGGGCAGAAGACCTAAATAGACATTTCTCCAAAGAAGACATACAGATGGCCAACAAACACATGAAAGGATGCTTTACATCACTAATCATTAGAGAAATGCAAATCAAAACTACAATGAGGTATCACCTCGCACTGGTCAGAATGGCCATCATCAAAAAATCTACAAACAATAAATGCTGGAGAGGGTGTGGAGAAAAGGGAACCCTCTTGAACTGTTGGTGGGAATGTAAATTGATACAGCCACTATGGAGAACAGTATGGAGGTTCCTTAAAAAACTAAAAATAGAACTATACCACCCAGCAATACCATACCACCCAGCAATCCCACTACTGGGCATATACCCTGAGAAAACCATAATTCACAAAGAGTCATGTACCACAATGTTCATTGCACCTCTATTTACAGTAGCCAGGACATGGAAGCCACCTAAGTGTCTATCTACAGATGAATGGATAAAGAAGATGTGGCACATATATATAATGGAATATTAGTCAGCCATAAAAAGAAATGAAATTGAGTTATTTGTAGTGAGGTGGATGGACCTAGAGTCTCTCATACAGAGTGAAGTAAGTCAGCAAGAGAAAAACAAATACCGTATGCTAAAACATATATATGGAATCTAAAACAAACAAAATTGGTTCTGAAGAATGTAAGGGCAGGACAGGAATGATGACACAGACATAGAGAATGGACCTGAGGACATGGGGAGGGGGAAGGGTAAGCTGGGACGAAGTGAGAGAGTGGCATGGACATATATACACTACCAAATGTAAAATAGATAGCTAGTGGGAAGCAGCCACATAGCACAGAGAGACTAGCTCCATGCTCTGTGACCACCTAGAGGGGTGGGATAGGGAGGGTGGGAGGGAGACGCAAGAGGGAGGGGATATGGGAACATATGTATACGTATAACTGATTCACTTTGTTATAAAGCAGAAACTAACACACCGTTTTAAAGCAATTATACTCCAATAAAGATGTTAAAAAAATTGCATAGAATATAGATAAATTGTGCAGATCATTATTTGCTAACCAGATAGTGATGTTAATAATGAATGCTTCATTATCTAGGCCAGTATTGAGCCATTCAGAGGTGAATGGACCCTAGTAAATATTGTTTATAGAAATATAGTAACAGAATATGTTTAATGTATAAAAAATTCTTCTTAGGATACCACTAATAATACTTCTGTTACCCCAGTTTGGATCTCCTTAAAAACAAAAGTTACTTAAGAAGGCCCAACTTATCATTTTAAGACGTTGTTCCAGATGCAAGTAAAAATTGCACTACAATATTTTGTTTTATAGTATTAAATGGTACTCAATGTTTTGTTTAAGAAGTATCCAATTTAACATATCAGCTAGGTATTACTGGTGGAAAAGTGATCTGTCTCATTCTTGGATATTAGTTTCAGTTAGATCAAATTTAATATATCACATGGACATTTATGAAGGTGTTCTGCATACAACATAATTGATTGAATATTGGTCTGATTTATAGCTGGTGTGTTTAACTTTAAAATATACCTCAGTATTTAATGTGCTTGGTTTGATAATTGCCATTTTGGTTCAATGCTTAAGGGTAGAATTTGATAAAAAAAGTAAATTGCTCATGGGCATGAAGAAAATCATAAAAGAAAACTATCAGCTGGCAGTGAACAGATGTATCATTGTACAGAAATAATCATATTTTTACAGCAGCAATATAAAGTGAAAATATGTTTCAAAGGCATGTTAGTTTTGTTTAGGTAAACATGGGATTCCCAGCTTCATTTAATTAAACAAACAACAACAACAAAGGACAGGCATATAAGGCCTCCCAAGCGCAACGGTTTTTTAAAATAAATGGAATATTAATCTACTTTATTGAACCTTTGCTTATGTCATAGAAACTAATTTATGTATTTGGATCAGTTGTTACTTAAAGTAAACATATTCCTATTTGTGATTTTTATGTGTTTCCATTTTGAAAATCCACAGCTCCAAAACGTCATGATGAATGTTTTCTGATCTTCTTGTTGATAGGGAAACAGAATACAACAGACTCACTAGCTTCTCCAAGGATGCATTAGGAGTCACTATGTTTTAGGCTTATATATAAGATCGTTTTCTCCTGACTCACCCGTAGAATGAATTTTAATACTGACTTGCTCATTTGCAGTTTCTCTTTTCTAGGAGGGAACTTCCTGTAATTCCCTCACAGCCATCTCTGTTGTCCATCATCCTTATCAGGGCAGTCACCCCAGCAAATCTCCATATCACACAACCCAGAAATCCCAAGACATTCTTCATTGCCTATCTCTTTTGCCTCCCAAATTTGTTAGCTTGTAGGTTCAGCTGCTTCTTTCCACTTCTTTTGAATCCAAATATGTCTCTGCCTCAGTGAAAATCCTTACATAGGTACTTATTTTACAACCAGATTTTAGTCACTTAGTTCTTGTTATATCCTGTGTTTTGAACCTAAGTTTCCACCTACTGCATTTCAATGTTTTTTTGCTACTTCCTCTGCAATGAGAGACACCTCTGGATCAGTACAAACTGCTGCATTGAAAGCTTTCTGTTAGTTAGCCCTGACTCAATGGACTGAAGCCTTATTCCCTAAAAATACCAATAGGAAAGACTAAAAAACATTGACAGTTTACTGTGAAGAGACAGTGGGTCATTAGATACCATATACATTCTTTGTATAGCCTGCATGACCATTACCTGAGTTAGGGATTATCATCAAATCCTTGGAACCTGAAGCTCATCAAAGTTGCCGTAGTCTAAGGAGCCAGATGTCAGGTTTCACATTTCGTACCCTGGCAGCCTGACTCTAGACTCCATGTTCTTAGATACCAAACAGTATTTTTTATTGTTCTAGCTTCTACTTCACATAAATTAATCTGCAGCTTTACAAAATTATTCACCTCCTACCAGCTGCCATCTCTCCTCCCATAACTCTCTCTCTTTTCCTCACACACTCACTCTGTTTTGTCCTTCCTCCCTAACTCATTCTCTTTAGTGTTTATTTTGCCCTGCTAAACACAGAAGAATGTTTTTCTTAAATCACAGTTTCTATGAAGTTTATGATTGGTCTCTTGCTGACAAAACAATAAATAATAAATAACCTTTGTCTCTCTCTTATAATTGCTTCTTTTTTTGCTTCTTTTCCACCAAATTTCTCGTGATTAATTTTGCTTATTCTCAAAGATCTAACCTAGTCCTAAACAGTTTTTCCCTTCTGGGCATAATTATAATTGTTGCTTATATTTGCATTTTAATGTGTACTTTACACATTTTTGCTGCTTCTACAAAAGTGCCTTCTCCTTGAAGGCAAGGTAATATTATGGACTTCTAGATGCAAACTAAGTCAATCTTATGCTTTGTTCTTTATCTTATTTCTGTGTCTTATTCAGACAGAATAATGCAGATTTTTGTGTGCATGTGTCTGTTTAGAGAAGAGATGGAGCAAAAACTGGATAAGATGTAGCTTCAGAATGAGTATATATTTTATTTGTTTTTTATTTATAATTCCTTCAAGGCATAGAACAAAACTCCCTCTAATCTATCAGTAAATAACTCCAACCGTTTCTGATAATTTTCATTTCTCAGTGACTATGTATACAATCTTGACTATAAAAATAATATACTAGATTAAATATTGCTACAAAATTTTATTCCCAGTTCAGTTCCAGGATTTTCATGATGCTGTTTCCTTTCACTTCTGGTCTAACAACATTTACATGCTGGTACACAGTCCATACCCAACACATGTTATCGGAATCGTTGAATGTGAATCACCCACAGCTCTCTGTTTAATGGTTCAGCATCTATTCTGCAAGAGAGCTCAACAGAAGCAGATCTGGAAAAGAGAAAAACTCAAAGCACTGTCATTAATGGGCACTTACGGGCATAAGGAGAGTTAAAAGTGTTTCACCTAAAATGTAGAGTTAGACCAGTCACTTCAGGTGCACTTCAGGGTAAATAGATTACAAGTAAATTGCAGGCATTTCTTTAAGTGAAAAAAGCTTTTAGATGATTATGTAAGTCTCATGAAACTAATTTTATCATCATTGAAACTCCATGTAATTTTCTCTTAAGTAAATTTCACTTCCAAATGCTTTTAAATTTGTGGTAAAATAATCCCCAAACTATGGCTTCCGTTTGTTTCCATCGATCTTCTAGAAAACAATGTGATTATATACATACAAAAAAAAGTTATGTTCCAATTCCAGTACTGACTGAATAGCTTGCATCAGACTAACCCTCTCAAAAGCAGGCAGAAACTGGAGGGGATATGATCCTTGAAAGAAGGAAACTGGACAAGAAGAGATTTACATTTATATGGCTTTCCCCCTGAGCACACTTCCAAGTTTATGCACAGTTCAGGACTGCTGGGACTCAAGAAAGTTGCAGTTTTATTGGCTTGCGCTGTCACGGGATGAAGGTCAGGGCTGCCGAAACACCCGGAAGTTAAGAGGGAATCTCAGAAAGAAGAGTCACAGAAAAGCAAACCACAAAATCTGCATACAAATTGCTCCCAAATTCTTGGCTGACCCTGAACTGTGTATTGTTTTTCCCAAGAAAAACAGTGGACAATAACAGTGAGAAGACAATAAAATCTCAGCATAACTTAACTGCCATACATCACAGAGTAGACAAAGTTTGGAATTTGAGTCTTGCCAAATTAGAAAGTCTAAGAAAACACATAAGGTATTCCATCAAAATTCCAGAAAGACTTTGTAGGAGGACAAATGCAATTTCCTTAAAGAACAAAATTGATATGTTGGATTTAATCAAAATAAAAAGTATTTCTACTTGCCAAAGACACTATTAAGAAAATTTAAAAAGGCAAGCCACACAACTGGAGAAAATATTTGCTGCACATACATGTATCTGTCCTGGTATCTCAGTACATGAAGAACTGCTAAAATCAATAATAAAAAAAACAAATAACACAATAAAAATTAGCAAAAGACTTGAATAGTCACTTCACAAGAGAAGATACACAGATTTCTAATAAACACATGAAAATATGCTAAATTAGCACCATTAGCTGTCAAAAAATGAAAATGAAAAACAATAGTTTACATTTCATATCCGCTAGAATAGCTACAATTTTTAAAACTAACAATAGTAAATACTGGCAAGAATGCAGAGCAACTAGAACTTGCAGATATTGATGGTGTAAAACATGTAGAAACCACTTTGGGAATCTGTTTATCAGTTTCTTACTAAATTAAACATACCTAGTCCGTGACTGAGCAGTTCCAAT
This sequence comes from Phocoena sinus, assembly GCF_008692025.1. Lineage (NCBI taxonomy): Eukaryota > Metazoa > Chordata > Mammalia > Artiodactyla > Phocoenidae > Phocoena > Phocoena sinus. The sequence goes on along the minus strand of NC_045767.1, from coordinate 127,325,047 downwards.
CCTAGGTATTTGCTAGGAGAGATGAAAACATTTCATCCATAATAGACATGCAATCATGTTTATAGCAGCTTTATTTGTAATAGCTCCAAACTGAAAGCAACCCATATGTCCAACAACAGAGAAATAGAAAAACAAATTATGGTCTATTCAGACCACAGTATTGCAAGAAATAATAAAGAAAAAACTTCTGATACTCAAACCAATGCGGATATATTTCCAAAGCATTGTGTCATTCAAAAGAAGTCAGAGACAGAAGAGTGCAAATATTTGGTTTCATTTATATGAAGCTCAAGAATTGGCACAATTATTCTATCATAATGATAGAAATCAGAATGTCCAGGGGGTGAAGCTGACTGGAAGAAGGCAAAAAAATTTCTAGGGTGTTGGAAATCTTCTGTATCTTAATTGAGGTGGTGGATTCACAAGTGCATTTTTTAATCAAAACCCATTGAATTAGTCATTTAAGATTTGTGCTCTTCATAGTACAAGTGGTTGTACTGTGATATTTGGATTGAATTTGGATTAAACATAGCATGATTATGGTTTGGATTGGATTAAATGATTTGAATCAAATATAGCATAGCCAGATGATAAGATTTAAAAAGAGTACATACCTATTCTAGGAAGTTCCTGACTCAGCCCTCCACATACCTCATACTTTATTGTACCATAAGTACGTGGGTATCCTGGAACCATTTTCATGCCTTATTCTTCATTCCGATTCCCTAGACTTATTTCCTTTACTCTTTCCTTACTCTTTTCATATACTGAGAACTACTCCAATCATTGAGGGCCATTTTCAGCTAAGGCATCCCTGTAACACCAATCCCAACTGCTGAGGTATTTTTGCATGCTGGTAGCTTTCAAAAGTTCATCTATAAGAAAAACCAGTAACTGAATCTATACAAAATTAAAGCAACCAAGTTATGAGTTTTTGCTGTATTTTTTAATCTTCAATGAAACTTCAAAAACATTCCTCGTAAACGGCTTACTGGGATTTGTTCTGTTTCATTTCTGACCAAAACTTTTCCTTTGTTCACCTGTCCTTAAACCTTGATGATGATAGAATTTTTTTTTTTATCAAGCCACTTTATAGAATTTTATCCAAATGAGGCAAAAGCTGATCCTCCAGCTTCTTTCAGAAAACTTCTTTTCTGGGTAACCATATCATTATGAATAGACCTACGATATTACATCCTCATTGTCTTACTGCTGGGCCAAGAAGTTGGTGTGATAGTGAATTGTGACAACTGATCACCATATAAATTCCTTTTTAATGCTCTTCTGTAATGTGTAATGACTGTGAACTACCATCCTCCTGAAATGTCATCATGTTTCTGCAACATGACAAAGTAATAATGTGAAAATGCTGCATTTAGTAATTTAAAACCTGCCATGAGCAGTGAGTGATATCACCCACACCAAGTTCTAATGTAAAAGTTAGTTTACTCATGGGTTTCCCTGGTGGCGCAGTGGTTGAGAGTCCGCCTGCTAATGCAGGGGACGTGGGTTCGTGCCCTGGTCTGGGAAGATCCCACATGCCGCGGAGCGGCTGGGCCCGTGAGCCATGGCCGCTGAGCCTGCGCGTCCGGAGCCTGTGCTCCGCAACGGGAGAGGCCACAACAGTGAGAGGGCCGCGTAAAAAAGTTAGTTTACTCATTTTCCACTTCATTTTATGAGAAAATCTTCCCATTTCGTTTTTTAAGGAGGATTGCGGCATTACACAGGCACTTCTTTTTAGTATTAAGAATTAGTCAAATGCTGAATTCTCCCCTTAAGTCTGATATAAGTGTTCCTTCATAAAGCAATTAATTCAGCTAAGTATTGTCTATACAGTGAGTCTGCCCTCAAGGTGCTTTTGATATAATTGGGAATCATAATGCATACATATGAAAGAGCTAATTAGAAACCCAAGTCTGTCTATTGTTACATGCCAAAAATGGTTGTTCTCCAGTAATTCTAAGAGGGCTAAAAGTCGTACTCTTCCATAGAAGTAAATGGCTTCTAATTTGTGATGTCCAGTATTGTAGCCTCTAGCCCCATGTGACTATTTAAATTTCAGAGGATTAAAATTAAATGAAATTTAAAATTCAGTCTCTCAGTCGCATTAGCCATATTACAAGTGCTCAGTAGCCATATGTGGCTAGTTGCTACCATATTGGACGGTACAGATGTAGAACATTGCCAGCATTTCAAAGCATTCTATTGAATAGTGCTGTCTGGATCATAATTACACTGGCTGACTCTGGAGCTATGCTGCTTCACAAAAGATGGTTTAACTTAATAAACCTTACCTTATACACCTTTATCTTGACAGAACACTGTCTGTAGATGGAAGAAATTTTGAGCTGTCACAACTTTCTGTTATTACTTGATCCTTCCTATCAATGTTGGAGAATTGGAGTATAGTGATTGTTGAATGAATAGGGAGTTCAAAGTATGGTGGTCTTAGTGATCAAAGGAAAAGAAATGAAACATTACCCCATAAATGAGAAGCATGTATTAGGTGCCTGCTCCTGATAATACTAGACCCTGTGCTAGGCATCGGGGAGGCAATGATACTAGGACAAAAAGGATGTAGACCCAGCCTACCAGGAGTTTACAGTTACTTGGGGTTGAGCAACATGAAAAGACGCAAGTATGGTAGAGTGTGCTAAAGGGCTTTTATACAAGTACGTACAAGGTGCAAGGGAATCATAGAAGAGAGACAGTAACCCAAGCCTGGAGGTCAAGGAGAACTTCCATGAATAAGTGACAGCTAAACTGATCTCAGTTCTGAAAGGAAGGATTAGTAGATGTTAAAGAGGATGGAAGAGAGTAAGATGGAGAAGGGTGGACAGGAAAACATTCCTTGCCCCAAAAAAGAGTATCTAAGAACTAAGGTCAAGAAAGAATATAAACCATTTAAGGAATTCTAAGTATGAAAAATAAGAGTAAATTCTGTTAACATAAAAAGTGAACCCAACTGAAGATAAAATCAACTTCTCTAGAAAGTTGAGATATCAAACTTATTTTAGGATTTAGTTTATTTTACAATATCATTTCAAAAGTAAACTTTCTACTTAACATCTTGTCAGAATATGTACACACATAACAGCAGAAAGAATGGTTGGGGAAGGAAGTGTAGATGGGTAGATGGCAAGACTTAAGCAATTTTGGCATAAATTTTATGTGTGAGGGGTTTAAGTGTATGTCAATGGCTCTCGCAGCCTGAGTAGAAAGAAAGAAATTGGTTATTAGAGCAAAGCAACTATGAGTATGTAATTATGAATACCCTGGTACTCATAAATTTATAAATCAACATAGTACTCAAAAACTATTATTTTACTATATATATTAATGATGCCATTTAAAAATTCTAAGCATAAAAGAAAAATATTCAGGTTTTTTATTTAGTATTTTTTTACTGTACACCTAAAAGTGGTGAATTTGACTTCACATAAATTAGATCTCAATAAATCTGACCTTTAAAAATTCTTATTTAATTACAAATTTACACATGTATGTAATTTTCATAAAGGAATAAAGGTAACTAAGCATGCCATTTTTAGAGCATTAGTTTTATTTTTCAATTTGGCTTTCCCCCATTCTTCTCTCTTCCTTTACCTCCACTTATATTTTTCTATCCTCAAAAGGTAACCAGTGGCATACGCTGTATTCTTCCATATTTTTCCCTAAGCATTTCCAATAAAATAATAACATTTATATATTCCCACATATTTATGTAATTTTGGGTCATTATTGGTTTTTAAAATAGGATTACATTAAAAATAACGTCTGCACCTTGCTTTTTCTCATTCTGCAAATTCATCATAAAAATTCCAACATGGCGGGGCCTCCCTGGTGGCGTAGTGATTAAGAATCTGCCTGCCAAGGCAGGGGACATGGGTTTGAGCCCTAGTCCAGGAAGATCCCACATGCCGCGGAGCAACTAAGCCCGTGTGCCACAACTACTGAGCCTGTGCTCTAGGGCCTGCGAGCCACAACTACTGAGCCCATGCACCTAGAGCCCGTGCTCCACAACAAAAGAAGCCACTGCAATGAGAAGCCCACACACTGCAACGAAGAGTAGACCCGCTCACCACAACTAGAGAAAGCGGAGATAATTAAAAGTCTACAATCTATATTTTCCTTAATTTTGAATAGATGTTGCTTTTGACAAAGGCTATAACATTTTCCCATTTCCACTAGCAATGTGTGAGAATATACTTTTCAGTGTATCTCCACCAGCAATATATGTTAAGTGTTGCCAGACCAACTGATATAAAGTACTAGTCTACTGTTATTTTATTTTTCACTTACCTATCCACTAACAGGTTTGGGCCTTTTTTATATGCTTGTTGGACATTTATATCTGTTACAGTTTGAATTGCCTCTTCAGATGCTTTATCTATTTTTCTCTTCCCTATTCCTTGCTAGAATAAAGGATGCTTAGTTAGAGAAGCACCTATATATTCATAAGCATTAACTTTGTTCCCTGTGTTCCCCCCTTTTTTTTTTTTGCAAATCTGTTGGTCTTTTGTTCAGTCTGTGTGTATGTATCTTTTGCCAGACAAAGGTGTTTACAAAATGTTTTGTGGAAAATAAGTATGCTTTACTTGTATCTTTCCTGGATTTCACATCACATGGTTAAAAAGTCCTTCCTTTACGTATATTATATATGCTCCTCTGGTTTTTCGTTATTTTATTTTGAACTATATAGTACAAATGGAAACTACTTTTATTTGGAGTAAAAAAAAAGATTTGATATGATTTTCTTCCAAACAGATAGCTTATTATGCCAGCAACATTCATTAATATATTGACCAACATTTTAGAGAGACAACCCAGAACACAACTACACCAGACAAAAAAACCATAATAATATAATATGTAATAAATAATTATATATGTTATTACTTTAACATAAAACATGAAAATAGGAATTATCGATGTTGAATATATTTAAATTACATGTTAACCTGTATTATTTATCTCTTACCACAAAATGCTATTATTTAAACAAAGCAGTAATAGGATTAGTGAACTGTTAGAGTAGTAACTGATAGTAGTATTAATTAAACAAATATGTGTGATAAAAGTATAGCAATATTTTAGAAAGGTATCTTTCTGTCCTCTGATAAAAGTTACTTTTACTCTTTTAAAACTCTGTATTAGATATTTAAATTTTGTAGGTTATATTTAAGATACATAAATATAAGACTTTTTAAAAGAGGAACAGAAATAAGACTAATTCAACAGATAGTAAGTATATTAAATAATAAATAACAATGACATGCTTCTTTCTGTCCCATAATACAGTAGGATAATTTTATTCTCTCTTGTTTCCTTTTCCAATAATACTTCTCTGAACTGCCTGCAGCCTGTAGAACATTGTTCTTGCCTTTTATATAGTGATAAAACTGGAAAGAGTCAAACATAAAATTCACTTTTGACTTGCAGCTCTGCTCTTATCAAGGCCACGTAACACTGATTCTGGTATCATTCATGTGTGATAACACCAAGCTAAATATACTGATAAGAGAAGTGTTTGGGCATGAAATACTTAGGAGTTTACTTATTAGCAATAGCAAGTATTTCCACTTGTAGGAATTCGTTTCTTGCTCTCCAAAAAGATGCCCGTACACTTTGATTCTACAAGCTTGCTTTTAAAGATTTGCTTTTTTTCAATCATAGCTTCTTCATCTATAAATTCATCATATAGGCTAAATACGTCCAAGATGTCCATCATTTTTAAACACTTTAAAGCACACTGCATGTCATCATAAGTTAAAGCTCTCTTTCTTAGGAAAATGGTTTTAAAGCACAGAGGTAATTTGAATTGAGAAGTCAATGCTGGAGTCTAAAGAAGTTACAATTTAGTAAAGAAATTAAGTCCTATCTAACTCAGCTGTCCTTTTCTGGTGACGTCTTTTTTTTGGGGGGGTGGGGGGGACAGGTTCTAGAGTAGTCTTATTTCCAAATGAAAAAGTATTATTTTTTTACTATGAGATTTTGTCATAATCTACACACAAAATCGGAAAACTCAGGTGCATTCTGTTCATCGTTTCTCAGGTACCCTATGGTTTCTTCAGAAATCATCAAACAAGTTTGGAAAATAGCATATAAAGTTCTGTTTACTATAATCCTTTTCTCCATTGTCATCCTCAGTGTGTTTCCAAATTAAAGACATTCTTCTTGCCTCACACTTTGAAAATGTGATTTTAAGGCAATCCAACATTTTCACAATTACTGGTATCTTTTAGGCATATGTTTAAGGAGGCCATCTCCTTCTATGTCTATTAAACAAAAACTCTCATTTTTTCTGTACATTTTGAGGAAACAAAAACGACGAAAATTTTGTATTATGAAAGCTTCAATATCACAGGGAAGCAAATCATGCCCATTTTTGGCAGTGTTGCATACAAGGTATATAGAATACTTTGCAGATAAGATCTTTTCACTTTCTTTAATAAGAAGTTTATCCACTGAATGTAATTTGCCAAAATTTACTTTTGAAATATCTGCAGAATTTGCAGAAATATGATTAAAGCCTCTGTATTTGGACAAGATATCAGTAGATTTTAGTTTTATGCTTTCTGCAGCTTATTAAAATCTTCGTAGAAAGCAAGAATATGATTTGACACTACCTTTTTAAAGTTAAAGTGCCTAAGAACTGGAGGGATTATTTTTTGTTGCCATTATGTGACATATAACTCTACTGTAGAAAGCACTATCATTCAGGTAAAGTCTGAAAGAATCAGCTCTATACTGTAAAGAACCAATTCATCTGCTATCAAAATTTCTTCCTTTTGTTTTCCCATAGTGCATTTTATTTGAAACCTCGGAATCGGGAAAAATAGCTTTACTCAGTTTCATAGAGCTATCGGGAACAGTACAATGAAGTATGTTTGTTCATGTGGTATGCCCAAACTAATTCAGCAGCTGCTATTTTCAGCTGAGCATTGGTGTCTTTTGGGAGACACAAAAACTTGATTGATTTAGAAGTATTGCCTGTCTCATCCCCAGTTTGTGAAATTCAGTCTCCCAGTTGCGTGCTTTCACATTTCCTTTTCCATCACACCTAATGCCGGATTCTTTTCTGCATATTATGTAGTATGCTGTTCTGGTTATTTACCTCCCTAATTCAATTATTTGTAGCCTGCTCTCTGTCATAAGACAAATTAGTCATTTAGCCTTCTTTTTCATTGATGTCTGGGTCAGGTGGTGTTAGTATTATAATCATTCTCATTTTCATCATCTGAACTCTTAAAAAAATGATCACAGGATTCACAATGTTTAAAATTAAATTAGCATCGTCTTTATAATACCAAGAGTAACAGTCAATCCACAGGTGAAGGACTGTTAACGCCCATGATTACAATGCACTTAAACTGCACACTTAAGTCTTAGCACTCACAGTGATACAACGACAGATGATTCATTAATGTACAGCAAGTTGAGAACGTCCACAGTCAGGGGAAAATAGTGACAGCCACTGCAGAAGGCAGATAATCCCTGTTATATTCAACTGCTACAAAAATAGTAACTTTCAACCCCTATCTTTTAAGCTGCTGTATGAATTTTGTACTTTCCCCCCAACCTCTTGTACCCTACTACCAAAAACTGGACTTTTTGTCTCCCAGTATGGCTTCCCTTGACATAGACTTTTCATTACTGCAACTGAGGCATCTCAGGTGACCTGGGACAGTTGTCACCCTAGTTAATCATTTGAGCTTACAGGACATTTGTGAGCATTTTCTCTTTTAATTCATCTGTTCAGTTTTTTGGGTGAGAAATAGATCTTTTTAGACTCACAGTAGAATCTGGTCAGGTGTTCTTTTTCTTTTTCTTTTAAAATTGGAAACTACACTACACTACTGGGTTATTACCCCCAGCTGTGTTCTACTTGTTCTGATTCATCTTTCCCTAACTGTGGTATTCACTATACAGGGAGTTATTTTTCTTTGTCAGCTCAAGGGGGCTCAGATAGGATTGTTGGATTGTCCTAGGTATTGGTAGTTTTGCTGACTGCAGAAGGTGAAATGTCCTCTCTCCTCATAGGCCCGCAGTATAGAGAGACTGATTCACGAATCCTTCTTCTCAGGGTTCACTGGGCTTCTATTCTGTCCCAAGCTCCAGAACTGGGAGGTCACTGCCCACCCACTCAACTCTTTCCTGACCAATATAAAGGCAACAGAACAGATATATTCATGGGGACAAATATTTAAGGAAGGAGGGCAGGAGGACGTAAGGTCCACAGATCTCTGTGAACCAGGCACTTCCCCAAACTTAGTTCCTTCACTGCCTTCCCTGGAGGTTCCACTGGTTTTCTCAGACACTCACCCAACCAGAAGGAGAGAATTACCACACACAGTTATCCAGAACTCCAAGCCTTACTAGCCTTTAGTCTTCTGGACTCTAGCAGCCATTTGTTTCCAGAGGAAGTTGTCAGCGAGGGGAAGGAAGCTGTGTTTAGTTTTCACATTCCCAGAATGCTTTAAAACACTTAAAAATATATTTTTTATTCTAGTAACCTCAAAGAAGAAAAGCAAGAGGTAGAGGTAGACATACTGCTTCTTTTCCAGGTTAAAAAATATTTTATAAATAAGCCAATACTTAAACATTCATATCTTTCTTGTGAACATTTGTGCCACATGGTGACTATTTTGGAGCACAAATTCAAATTTCAAAATAATAACATATAAAATAGAGCAGAACAACAATTAAGGCAGTAAACAGCCATATATACTTTAAAAGTCAGTGTTAAGTGCTAAAATATGGACTTGAGCATGATTTATCGTGCTGGATAAATTCAGAAGAATTGATGAATGCTGTTAAATCATTAATTTGCCCAAAGTGGGAGAGGCCACCACCTAGAACCATTTGTCATAAATATTAAAGCTACCCCATCTAAAAAACTTATGTGGGCAATAAATTATAAGGATCGCTGTAGATCGATTCTGGGTTAATCATAACTCTTTGTGCCTGTAATTCACAATCACTTTATCCCCCGCTGACCATTAGTTTAATTTGTAAAGAAGTTAACAGCTTAGAGTGCAAGGATAAAATTTAGTTCTCCTACATTGTTCTCAAGCCTTTTACTTTTTATTTAGTGAGCAAAAATAATAAATTTCCATCCTGCAACCTTTATTTTAATTATAAAAAGCTCTGCTTTTGTTTCAATCCTGAAAATCAGAAATGCTTAGATAGTAATCGTCACAAAATCAACAGGCCTCAGGGGTATGGAATCATAGAAACCAGATTTTCATCCATTCCAGTGGTTTTGAAAAATAAGCAACTTGTTTTTTAAAAGCTCGACTCTTACTTATCTTAATAGTGCAATCACATAGCATTAAAGAAGTTGCCTGTTTTTTTTTCATGGCTCTTGCTACATACTATGTTGCATTTGTCTTTATTTACATAAATATTATTTCTCAAACTAGATAGGCTGTGCCATGAAGACAAAAGCTACTATCTCTCACATGTTTTTGTATTCCTATGGCAAATATCTCCCAGGAATTTATCTTTAATGTAGTGAAAAACGCACAGAAGGTGGCCTTGAGCTCAAGTTCCAAATCTACCACAAGTAATTGCTACGACTTAGAGCACGTTCCATTACCACATCTGTGAATTAGGTGTCATAATATCAGCTGCCTCACAGTGTTGTAAAGAACAAATAAATTTATGTGTAAAGGCATTCTCAAGAGTGAGAAATGCTTTCTAAATGGAGGACAGATATTCCTTCTTCAGTAAGGGGAATTCTTATGCTTTGGTTTAAATATCACCTTTCCATAATTATTCCCACTAAATTTCTTTTTAATAAAAAGGGATCATCATCACTGTCTCCCTGAAGTTATAGATTTTGAAGTGAACTTTGAAGGAATTTGATAAATTAAAGATTTTGTGTGAGAAAGAATATGGTCTCCCACTTAAAACCAAAGTCGGGACTTCCCTGGTGGTCCAACGGTTAAGTCTCTGTGCTCCCTGTGCACGGGGCCTGGGTTCGATCCCTGGTCAGGAAACTAGATCCCACATGCCGCAACTAAGAGTCCACATGCTGCAACTAAAGATACCACATGCCGCAACGAAGACCCCATGTGCCACAACTAAGACCCAGCACAGCCAAATAAATGAATATTAAAAACAAAACAAAACCAAAGACATTGCGATAACAGGTAGTGATAAGTCTGTTTGCGTGCAGTGTGAACTTTTGCAGTTATTACAGGAGACTGCTGCCTAATAAACTGAAAAGTGTTTTCAGCATTAGGTTGTGATGGAGATGTTGGAACAGGGGCATCCAGGACAAGGGCATTCTACAGAGGAAGACAAATATGCCATAATCCATAGAACAGTGAGGAGTACAGGTATAGGTTTTACAAATAACTTGCCCATTCTTCACTTTACTTGGCAAGAAACGCAAATATTTGAGAAAATAACATTGAATGTTTACAGTTCTTCACCTGACAAATGGAAAACTGCAGAAGACTAGAAGGTTAAAAGATTGTGCCTGAGAGGGAGGAACACTCCCAAACTCATTCTACCAGGCCACCTGATACCAAGGCAAAGATACTACAAAAACAGAAAATTACAGGCCAATATCACTGATGAACATAGATGCAGAAATCCTCAACAAAATACTAGCAGACAGAATCCAGCAGCACATTAAAAGGATCATACACCATGACCAAGTGGGGTTTGTCCCAGGAATTCAAGGATTCTTCAATATACGCAAATCAATCAGTGTGATACACCATATTAACAAATTGAAGGAGAAAATCCATATGATCATCTCAATAGATGCAGAAAAAGCTTTTGACAAAATTCAACATCGATTTACGATAAAAACACTCCAAAAAGTGGGCATAGAGGGAACTGACCTCAACATAATAAAGGCCATATGTTACAAACCCAGAGCCAACATCATTCTCAATGGTGAAAACTTGAAACCACTTCCCCTAAGATCAGGAACAAGACAGGTTGCCCACTCTCACCACCATTATTCAATATAGTTTTGGAGGTTTTAACCACAGCAATCAGAGATGAAAAGGAAATAAAAGGAATCCAAATCGGAAAAGAAGTAAAACTGTCACTGTTTGCAGATGACATGGTACTATACATAGAGAATCCTAAAGATGCTACCAGAAAGCTACTAGAGCTAATCCATGAATTTGGTAAAGTAGCAGGATACAAAATTAATGCACAGAAATCTCTTGCATTCCTATACACTAATGATGAAAAATCTGAAGGAGAAATTAAGGAAACATTTAACATTGCAACAAAAAGAATAAAATACCTAGGAATAGGGCTTCCTGGTGGCACAGTGGTTGAGAGTCCGCCTGCTGATGCAGGGGACATGGGTTCGTGCCCCGGTCCGGGAAGATCCTACGTGCCGCGGAGCAGGTGGGTCCGTCAGCCATGGCCGCTGAGCCTGTGCGTCCGGAGCCTGTGCTCTGCAATGGGACAGGCCACAACAGTGAGAGGCCCACGTACCGCAAAAAGAAAACAAAAAAAACCTAGGAATAAACCTACCTAAGGAGGTAAAAGACCTGTACTCAGAAAACTATAAGACACTGATGAACGAACTCAAAGATGACACAAACAGATAGAGAGATATACCATGTTCTTGGATTGGAAGAATCAACATTGTGAAAATGGCTATACTAGCCAAAGCAATCTACAGATACAATGCAATCTCTATCAAATTACCAGTGGCATTTTCCACAGAACTAGAACAGAAAGTTTCACAATTTGAATGGAAACACAAAAGACCCTGAATAGCCAAAGCAATCTTGATAAAGAAAAACGGAGCTGGAGGAATCAGGCTGCCTGACTTTGGACTATACTACAAAGCTATAGTAATCAAGACAGTATGGTACTGGCACAAAAACAGAAATATAGATCAATGGAAAAGGATAGAAAGCCCAGAGATAAACCCATGCACATATGGTCACCTTATCTTTGATAAAGGAGGCAAGAATATACAATGGAGAAAAGACAGCCTCTTCAATAAGTGGTGCTGGGAAAACTGGACCGCTACATATAAAAGAATGAAATTAGAACACTCCTAACACCATACACAAAAATAAACTCAAAATGGATTAAAGACCCATATGTAAGGCCAGACACTATAAAAACTTTGAGAGGAAAACATAGGCAGAACACTCTGTAACATAAATCACAGCAAGATCCTTTTTGACCACCTCCTAGAGAAAATAAAATAAAACCAAAAATAATCAAATGGACCTAATGAAACTTCAAAGCTTTTGCACAGCAAAGGAAACCATAAACAAGATGAACAAGACAACCCTCAGAATGGGAAAAAATATTTGCAAACGAAGCTACTGACAAAGGATTAATCTCCAAAATTTATAAGCAGCTCATGCAGCTCAATATCAAAAAAACAAACAACCCAATCCAAAAATGGGCAGAAGACCTAAACAGACATTCCTCCAAAGAAGATGTACAGATTGCCTACAAACACATAAATGGATGCTCAACATCACTAATCATTAGAGAAATGCAAATCAAAGCTACAGTGAGGTATCACCTCACACCAGTCAGAATGGCCATCATCAAAATGTCTACAGACAATAAATGCTGGAGAGGGTGTGGTGAAAAGGGACCCCTCTTGCACTGTTGGTGGGAATGTAAATTGATACAGCCACTATGGAGAACAGTATGGAGGTTCTTTAAAAAACTAAAAATACAACTACCATACGACCCAACAATCCCACTACTGGGCATATACCCTGAGAAAACCATAATTCAAAAAGAGTCATGTACCACAATGTTCATTGCAGCACTATTTACAATAGCCAGGACATGGAAGCAACCTAAGTGTCCATCTACAGATGAATGGATAAAGAAGATGTGACACATGTATACAATGTAATATTACTCAGCCATGAAAAGGAACAAAATTGAGCCATTTGTAGTGACGTGGATGGACCTAGAGTCTGTCATAGAGAGTGAAGTAAGTCAGAAAGAGGAGAGCAAATACCGTGTGCTAACACATGTATATGGAATCTAAAAAAAAAAAAAAAATTGTTCTGAAGAACCTAGGGGCAGGATAAGAATAAAGACTTAGACGTAGAGAATGGACTTGCGGACACAGGGAGGGGGAAGGGTAAGCTGAGACGAAGTGAGAGAGTGGCATTGACATATATATACTACCAAATGTAAAATAGCTAGTGGGAAGCAGCTGCATAGCACAGGGAGACCAGCTCGGTGCTTTGTGACCACCTATATGGGTGAGATAGGGAGGGTGGGCGGGAGACACAAGAGGGAGGGGATATGGAGATATATGTATACATATAGCTGATTCACTTTGTTATACAGCACCAACTCACACAACAATGTAAAGCAATTATACTCCATAAAGATGTTAAAAAAGAGGATTGTGCATGAACAAGAAATGGTCACCAGAGGGTATCTCTATTCAATCAGTTAGGCATTAAAGATAAGGAACTTAAATAAATATTTGGGGGTTTCTTGTACAACTATTTCAGTTACCAGAATATTTGAGCAGGCTGTCCTGATTCCCCCCCACCCCACCAATGAAAATTAAGTTCCCCTTCCTTTAAACAACTTTAACACTTCGAGCTTCTTTCACGGTACTTACCATAAAATACATTGTGTTACAGCAATTTAGTACTTGATTTATCTCCACTACTGAGTTGTAAACAGCTTGAGAGCAGGGGCCAAAATCTTACTCACCTTTATATACCTTACAGATCCCTTTAGGATCTTAAAATTAATGCACAATGATTATTAGTAAAGTGAAATTCAAAGAAAGATTTCTGTAGAAATATTGTAGAAATGGAACAAAACCTAGCTCCTGGCATGATCTTGGTAGTGAGTAATCCACCACAGGCTATTGGTATCTTGGCACTATTATGAGGACACAAGTTTTGAGCGTCAGTAGCTACCATGGTCTGTCTGTCAGTCATCACAGCATTCTGGGAACCAGGAATTAATAATATTGGAGGTAGATGCCATTATGGATTCCTTTCCTTCCTTACAAACGAGGTCTGGAATATGTTGATGACATGGAGCTCCCAGATACACTTTTGCCCTCTGTTTGACCTGTATGAATTACTCTGCTGGCATGGAATTCACTGGTAAATAAATTGATGGCCCACAGTTCAACTGCTTATTCAAACATGACCTCAACAACAAAGACTAGTTTAAGTAACATCAATCAGCTATTCAGATGGACTGAAAATTTCCCAGGCCAAACCTTCAATTATTATTCTGTTGAAAGTGATTTTAGGTTTTGTTGATGAGTATATTCTAGTTTTAATTTATTGTTTAAAAAACATCCAAAAGACAGTGATTATATGTTTTAGTAGATGAAAAAGGCCAGGGATAGTTTGGGTTACTATGCAGCATTTCATGGGCCTTGCTGCAGATGGTAATCCTACTGTTTTGTTTTTCTTCTGCACTTTTTTTTTTATACAGCAGGTTTTTATCAGTTATCTATTTTATACCTATTAGAGTATACATGTCAATCCCAATCTCCCAATTCATCCCACCACGACCACTGCCACCCCACCCCACTTCCCCCCCTTGGTGTCCATACGTTCTCTACATCTGTGTCTCTATTTCTGCCTTGCAAACCAGTTCATCTGTACCATCTTTCTAAATTCCACATGTATCAGTTAATATATGATATTGTTGTTCTCTTTCTGACTTACTTCACTCTGCATGACAGTCTCTAGGTCCATCAACATCTGTACAAATGACACAATTTCATTTCTATTTATGGCTGAGTAATATTCCATTGTATATATATACCACATCTTCTTTATCCATTCATCTGTTGATGGGCATTTAGGTTTGTTCCATGTCCTAGCTATTGTAAAGAGTGCTGCAGTGAACTTTGGGGTGCAAGTGTCTTTTTAAATTATGGTTTTCTCTGGGTATATGCCCAGTAGTGGGATTGCTGGGTCATATGGTAATTCTACTTTTAGTTTTTTAAGGAACCTCCATACTGTTCTCCATAGTGGCTGTATCAACTTACATTCCCACCAGTAGTGCAAGAGGGTCCCCTTTTCTCCACACCCTCTTCAGCATTTGTTGTTTGTAGATTTTCTGATAATGCCCATTCTAACCGGTGTGAGGTGTTAGCTCATTGTAGTTTTGATTTGTATTTCTCTAATAATTAGTGATGTTGAGCAGCTTTCCATGTGTTTGTTGACAATCTGTATATCTTCTTTGGAGAAATGTCTATTTAGGTCTTCTGCCCATCTTTTAATTGGGTTGTTTGTTGTTTTTAATATTTAGCTGCATGAGCCTTTTATATATTCTGGAGATTAATCCTTTGTCTGTTGATTCGTTTGCAAATGCTTTCTCCCATTCTGAAGGTTGTCTTATCATCCTGTTTATAGTTTCCTCTCCTGTGCAAAAGCTTTTAAGTTTCATTAGGTCCCATTTGTTTATTTTTGTTTTATTTCCATGTACTCTAGGAGGTGGGTTAAAAAAAGACTCTTGCTGTGATTTATGTCAACAGAGTGTTCTTCTATGTTTTCCTCTAAGAGGTTTATAGTGTCCAGTCTTACATTTAGGTCTTTAATCCATTTTGAGTTTATTTTTGTGTATGGTGTTAGGGAGTGTTCTAATTTCATTCTTTTACATGTAGCTGTCCAGTTTTTCCAGCACCACTTATTAAAGAGACTGTCTTTTCTCCATTGTATATCATTGCCTCCTTTGTCATAGATTAGTTGACCTTAGTTGTGTGGGTTTATCTCTGGGGTTTCTCTCCTGTTCCATTGATCTATACTTCTGTTTTTGTGCTGGTACCATATTGTCTTGATTACTGTAGCTTTGTAGTATAGTCTGAAGCCAGTAAGTCTGATTCCTCCAGCTCGTTATTTTCCCTCAAGATTGCTTTGGCTATTCGGGGTCTTTTGTGTCTCCATAAAAATTTTAAGATTTTTTGTCTAGTTGTTTAAAAAATGCCATTGGTAATTTGATAAGGATTGCATTGAGTCTGCAGCTTGCTTGGGTAGTATTGTCATTTTCATAATATTGATTCTTCCAATCCAAGAACATAGTATATCTCTCCATCTATTTGTGTCATCTTTGATTTCTTTCATCAGGGTGTTATAGTTTTTACATACAGGTCTTTTACCTCTTTAGGTTGGTTTATTCCTAGGTATTTTATTATTTTAGTTGCAGTGGTAAATGGGAGTGTTTCCTTAATTTCTCTCTCAGATTGTTCATTGTTAGTGTATAGGAATGCAAGAAATTTCTCTGCATTAGTTTTGTATCCTGCTACTTTACCCAATTCATTGGTTAGCTCTAGTAGTTTTCCTGGTAGCATCTTTAGGATTAATCTATGTATAGTATCATGTCATCTGCAAACAGTGACACTTTTACTTCTTTCCAATTTGTATTCCTTTTATTTCTTTTTCTCTTCTGATTGCCATGGCTAGGACTTCCAAATTATGTTGAATAATATTGGTGAATGTGGACATTTTGTCTTGTTCCTGATCTTACAGGAAATGCTTTCATTTCTTCACCATTGGGAATAATGTTTGCTGTGGGTTTGTCGTATATGGCCTTTATTATGTTGAGGTAGGTTCCCTCTATGCCCACTTTCTGGAGAGTTTTTATCATAACTGGGTGTTGAATTTTGTCAAAAGCTTTTTCTGTATCTATTGAGATGATCATATGGTTTTTCTCCTTTAATTGGTTAATGCAGTGTATCACGTTGATTCATTTGCGTATATCGAAGAATCCTTGCATCCCTGAGATAAATCCCACTTGATCGTGGTGTATGATCCTTTTAATGTGCTTTTGGATTCTGTTTGGTAGTATTTTGTTGAGGATTTTTGCATCTATATTCATCAGTGATATTGGTCTGTAATTTTCTTTTTTTGTAGTAACTCTGTCTGGTTTTGGTAGCAGGATGATGGTGGCCTTGTAGAATGAGTTTGGGAGTATTCCTTCCTCTGCAGTTTTTTGGAAGAGTTTGAGAAAGATGGGTGTTAGCTCTTCTCTAAATTGTTGATAGAATTCACCTGTGAAACCATCTGCTCCTGGACTTTGTTGGAAGATTTTAATCACAGTTTCAATTTCATTACTTGTGATTGGTCTGTTCATATTTTTTATTTCTTCATGGTTCAGTCTTGGAAGGTTATGCCTTTCTAAGAATTTGTCCATTTCTTCCAGGTTGTCCATTTTATTGGCATAGAGTTGCCTGTAGTAGTCCTCTTATGATGCTTTGTATTTCTGTGGTGTCTGTTGTAACTTCTCCTTTTACATTTCTAATTTTATTGATTTGAGTCCTCTCCCTCTTTTTCTTGATAAGTCTGGCTAAAGGTTTATCAATTTTGTTTATCTTCTCAAAGAACCAGCTTTTAGTTTTATTGATCTTTGCTATTGTTTTCTTTGTTTCTATTTCATTTATTTCTGCTCCGACCTTATGATTTCTTTCATTCTGCTAACTTTGGGTTCTGTTTTTTCTTCTTCCTCTATTTCCTTTTGGTGTAGGATTAGATTGTTTCTTTGAGATTTTTCTAGTTTCTTGAGGTAAGATTGTATTGCTATTAACTTCCCTCTTAGAACTGCTTTTGCTGCATTCCATAGGTTTTGGATCATCGTGTTTTTGTTGTCATTTGTCTCTAGGTATTTTTGATTTCCTCTTTATATTTCTTCACTGATCTCCTGGTTATTTAGTAATGTATTGTTTACCCTCCATGTGTTTGTGTTTTTTACTTTTTTTCCCTGTAATTTGTCTCTAATCTCATAACATTGTGGTTGGAAAAGATGCTTGATATGATTTCAATTTTCTCAAATTTACCAAGGCTTGCATTGTGACCCAAGATGTGATCTATCCTGGAGAATGTTCCGTTTGCACTTGAGAAGAAAGTGTAATCTGCTCTTTTCGGATGGAATGTCTTATAAATATCAATTAAATCTCTCTGGTCTATTGTGTCATTTAAAGTTTGTGTTTCCTTCTTAATTTTCTGTCTGAATGATCTGTCCATTGGTGTAAGTGAGGTGTTAAAGTCCCCACTATTGTTGTGTTACTGTCGATTTCCTCTTTTATAGCTGTTAGCAGTTGCCTTATGTATTGAGGCACTTCTATGTTGTGTGCATATATGTTTATAATTGTTATATCTTCTTCTTCGATTGATCCCTTGATCATTATGTTGCGTCCTTCCTTGTCTCTTGTAACATTCTTTATTTTAAAGTCCATTTTGTCTGATATGAGTATTGCTACTCCAGCTTTCTTTTGATTTCCATTTGCATGGAATATCTTTTTCCATCCCCTCACTTTCAGTCTGTAGGTGTCCCTAGGTCTGAAGTGGGTGTCTTGTAGACAGCATATATATGGGTCTTATTTTTTATATCCATTCAGTGAGCCTGTGTCTTTGGTTTAGAGCATTTAATCTATTCACATTTTAAGGTAATTATCGAATTGTCAATATGTATGTTTCTATTACCATTTTCTTAATTGTTTTGGTATGTTTTTGTAGATCCTTTTCGTCTCTTGTGTTTCCAAGTTAGAGAAGTTCCTTTAGCATTTGTTGTAGAGCTGGTTTTGTGGTGCTGAAGTCTCTTAGCTTTTCCTTGTCTGAAAAGCTTTTGATTTCTCTCTCGAATCTGAATGAGATCCTTACTGGGTAGAGTAATCTTGGTTATAGGTTCTTCCCTTTCGTCACTTTAAATATTTCATGCCACTGCCTTCTGGCTTGTAGAGTTTCTGCTGAGAAATCAGCTGTTAACCTTATGGGAGTTCCCTTATACGTTGTCATTTTTCCCTTGTTGCTTTTAATAGTTTTTCTTTGTCTTTAATTTTTGTCAGTTTGATTACTATGTGTCTCGGCGTGTTTCTCATTGGGGTTATCCTGCCTGGGACTCTCTGTGCTCCTGGACTTGGGTGGCTATTTCCGTGCCCATGTTAGGGAAGTTTTTGACTATAATCTCTTCAAATATTTTCTTGTGTCCTTTCTTCTCTCTTCTCCTTTTGGGACCCCTGTAATGCGAATGTTGGTGTGTTTATTGTTGTCACAGAGGTCTCTTAGACTGTCTTCATTTCTTTTCATTCTTTTTTCTTTATTCTCTTCCATGACAGTGAATTCCACCATTCTGTCTTCCAGGTCACTTATCCGTTCTTCTGCCTCAGTTATTCTGCTATTGATTCCTTCTAGTGTATTTTTCATTTCAGTTATTGTATTATTCATCTCTGTTTCTTTGTTAATTCTTCTAGGTCTTTGTTAAACATTTCTTGCATCTTCTTGATCTTTGACTCAATTCTTTTTCTGAGGTCCTGGATCATCTTCACTATAATTATTCTGAATTCTTTTTCTTGATGGTTGCCTATCTCCACTTCGTTTAGTTGTTTTACTGGGGTTTTATCTTGTTCTTTCATCTGGTACATAGTCCTCTGCCTTTTCATTTTGTCTGTCTGTGAGTCTTTCATTTTGTCTTTCTGTGAGTGTGGTTTTCATTCCACAGGATGCAGGACTGTAGTTCTTCAATCATACTGTTTTAATGGTTCTCTTTTCTTAAACGCATTCATAATGCTTTGTAACATTAGAATTACTAGACACATGTATATAATGGCAGTGATAATGTTACCATATGCAAAGTTGTCTGCAGTTCACAAAGCATTAACAACAATGCTAGAACACTTTTATAATAGCAAAGCAACATGTCTCCAACTGGGGAGGTCCCCGGATGGTTGTAAAGAAGCTGCAAGGGGATCCAGGAGGCCAGAGTGGCTGTTTGAAACAGAAGAAAATAGCAAAAATCAAAGTAGGTTGCTAGAGGAGGCTTCAAGGTCACTCCTATCTCTCTGTTACTGTGTAGGTGTAGACCCAGAAAGCTAAAATAGAAGGTATGAAAGTTGTTGTTGAGGGGTAGCAGAATATGCCACCCCAAAATATGCAACATTGATATATTATTTTGAGCTGCAGACACTTGAAAAACAGCAAATGCAGGGACAGGCTTTCTCTGAACTCCATTTATTTACCGAAAGATAAGTCCTCAAAAAGGAACTCAATTGTCATAAATTCTCTCCTCACGAGTTTCATCAACCAGGGAATATTGACTCATCACAGAAGAGACTAGAAGTCAACACCACACCCAGACAAGCTTTTGTCACAAACTATCATACCACCCTTCTGTTCTTCTAAAGGCCATTCATCTTTGCTAAAAATCATTCACTCTCTCCTAAATGCCTATATCCCCCTTCCCATTCCCTATTGAGGTGGTATTTAATCCTGAATTCTAACTCACTTCTTTGAATTACTCAATTTTTCCTGGGCATCTCCCTTGTATATAGGAGGCACATATGTTGATAAACTTCTGTTTGTTCTTCTCTTCTTAATCTGTCTTTCAGTACAGAGGTCTCACTCAGCTAAGAACTCCTTCCCTACAGTGACTAGTGCAAAAGATCAGAGAGAGCAAGGGACTGTGGGATGACTATGCAGATATGAGTAATCAATGTAGAGGAAGCTTAACCAAGTATTTTACCCCTCCCACACAAACATTCCCAGAATATGTCAGTTTTTATAATTATATCAAGCCTCATGTTTAAAAGTTTTCCTCATTATATTACTTATTTTTAATCAAAAACATTTTATTTAAAAATCGGTGTTCATATGATGGTCAACTTTCAAGACTGTTAAAATGCATATTCCCAGGCCGCAAACACCAAACATTCCAATGCAATAAGTTTGGGGTTGGGTGTGAAGTTTACATTTTTTAACACAAAACTCCCCTGGTAATTCTAATTCTAATAGCATCACATTTTGAGAAACACTGACCCATAGTACCTAACAGAGTGCCTAGGATACGGTAGACACTCCATGAATAGTTACATTGAATGATTTCTTTTATCTGTTTCAAGATCCCATGGTTTGGCTGGGGTTCACTCCCAACAAAGATAAATATCCACTGAGCACAGTAAACTGGTCTGAAGATTTTAGACCATATTTCATGCAAAACTTTTTATCGAGTATCTGATACTGGCCTGGTCTAAGCAAATATATTAAAAAGGCAGTATAGTTGTCCTTCAGTATTTGCAGGAGATTAGTTCCAGGACCCCCAAAATCCAGGGATGCTCAAGTCCCTTATATAAAATCATATAGTATTTGCATATAACCTACACATATCCTCCCATGTACTTTTAAGTCATCTCTAGATTACTTATCATACCTAATACAATATAAATGTGATGTAAATAGTTGCAAATACAATGTAAATGCTACGTAAATAGTTGCAGGCATACAGCAAATTCAACCTCCAACTTAATCTGGGATAAATCTTTTTGGAACTTTCTGGAATTTTATTTTTTGAATATTTTCTGTCTGTAGTTGGGTGAATCCACGGATGCAAAACCCATGGATACAGAGGGCTGAGTTAAATGTATCAAATAATTATTTATATTTTCTTTCTCTACATTTATGTTTAGATATCCTATTCTTTTTCCAATATCAGAAAATACAGTCTTACATGTTCTTCCAGTTTTGTGGATTTTTAAAATTTGGGTTCTCTGTCCATTATAATTAATGTTTTACACTATAGGAAGTTATTTTGTATATGGTGTGACATAGTGCTTTGATATTGACCTTTTAAAATAATCACTATCTTTTAAAAAATATTTCTTATTTGCCACACTGATTTGGACTGCGGTCTTTGTAATACAGTCTATATATGACATTTGTATACTTTTATCAGTTCTGTAAGCTTTTATGTCTATTCTGCCAATTTTCTATTCTCAAAGAATTTCTGTGCTATTTTATTTTTAAGCTTTATAGCATGTTTCACTATTTAGTATTCTAAGTCTCCAGTCATTTTTTATTTTCAAATTTTTTTGCTATTTTCATCTATTTTCTTCCAAGTAAATATGCAAAGATTTTAATGAGTCCTAAGACATTCTTTGGACATTTTGCTTAGATTGCATTAAGTATCAAATAACATGAGGAAAATTGACATTTCTTTTACAATTGTGCATCTATTCTTTTAGGAATATGTTACATCTTATCTAGAAATGAGTTCAAGTCTTCTTCAGTCAAGTGTTGAAGATTTCTATATACCATCCTACTCATTTATGGTTAAATTTATTCCTAGATATTTGTATTTAGTGTAAATGGATATTTTTAGTCAAATTATATATTATCTCTTATTGATGTGTTAATAGAAAAGCAGTTGATTTTCATATATCTATTTATAACCAATCTATATGTTGAAATCTTTCCTTTTTTTTTGTTTTTAATTGGGGTATAGTTGCTTTACAATGTTGTGTTAGTTTCTGCTGTACAATGAAGTGAATCAGCTATATGTATGCATATATCCCCTCCCTCTTGGATCTCCCTCCCACCCCCACCCATCCCACCCATCTAGGTCACCACAGAGCACCAAACTGAGCTCCCTGCACTATACAGCTGGTTCCCACTAGCTATCTGTTTTACACATAGCAGTGCACATACGTCAATCCCAATCTCCCAATTCATCCCACCCCCCACACCTGCAACGTGTCCATATGTCCATTTCCTACATCTGCATCTCTATTCCTGCCCTGAAAATAGGTTCATCTGTACCATTTTTCTAGATTCCACACACATGTGTTAATATACGATATTTGTTTTTCTCTTTCTGACTTACTTCACTCTGTATGACAGACTCTAGGTCCAACCACATCTCTACAAATTACCCAATTTTGTTCCTTTTCATGGCTGAGTAATATTACATTGTATATATGTACCAACATCTCCATTTTGTATTATTTTTTCCATTGATTCTTGTGGACTTCATAAGTATGTCATCAAATAATAATTTTGTCCCAATAGCTTGAAATCAGAATTTGTCTCCTGCTTTATTGCATAGGCTAAAATGATCACAATCATGTTAAGTTTGGGGGGGTATAGTAGGCACCATTTTCTTGGCTTTGATTGTAATGCCATTAGAGTTTCAGTTTCCAAAAGATGTGTTGCTTGTTTGAGGTAGTTATTCTATTCTATACATCATTAAAGAAGAAACTTTTTATTTGTGCATTACTAGATAGGTACGTAGATAGATAGATAGATAGATAGATAGATAGGAGATAAGTAATGGTTTTCAGTTTTGTCAAATATCTTTTTGGTGTCTGTTGAAAGATCATTTAAAAATTTTATAAAGCCTCATTTATAATATATATTATCCCAATAACTTTCCTAATACTGAAGCAGTGTTGATAGTTTTTGTTTAATAATGCTACATTTTTCTTCTACTATACCATGAAAATCAGTTTGCTGATATTTTGGGGAAAACAAGACTGAGATTTTTGGAGGTTTCTCATATTTTAGTATCAAGGTTAATTTAGCTCTTTCTTTGTGCTAGAGACATTTTTACTTCTACTTGAGAAAATTTGGCAATTTCTCTTTTTCCAGGAAATTATCAACATTATTGACATTTTAATTTTATTCCTATGGAATCATGCATACAATTATTTTTGAACATCTTTCTGAATATTTTATTTCATTTCCAGTTTCTAGCTATCTGTATTTTTAACTTTATTGATGTACAACTGCCCAAAAAACTATATATATTTAAGGTACACAACTTGATGTTTTGATCTAAGTATACATTGTGAAATGATCACCACAATGAGGCTGATCAACACATCCGTCATCTCACATAGTTACGGTTTCTTGTCAAAAGGACACTTAAGATATACCCTCTTAGCAAATTTCAGATATGTAATACCATGTATTGTTAACTCTACTCACCGTGCTGTATGTTAAATCTCCAGAATGTATTCATCTTGCATAACTGAGATTTTGTATCCTTTGACCCCCATCTCCCCATTTCTCCCACCTCCCAGCCCCCACCAACCACCATTCTACTCTGTGCTTCTGTGAGTCTGACTATTTTAGATTCCACATGTAAGTGGGGTCATGTAGTGTTTGTCTTTCTGTGTCTGGTTTATTTCACTTAGCATAATGTCCTCTGGGTTCATCCATGTTGTTGCAAATGGCAGAATTTCCTTCTTGTTGAAAGATGAATAATATTCCATTGTATATTCATTATTATTTATCCATTTTCTTTACCCATTCATCTGTTGATGAACATTTAAGTTGTTTCTGTATCTTGGCTATTATGCATAATGCTGTGATGACCCTGGGAGTGCATATATATCTTTGAGATCCTGATTTCATTTCTTTTGGATATATACCCGATCATATGGTAGTTCTGTTTTTATTTTTTTTGAGGAGCCTCCCTACTAGCTGTAACAATTTACACCCCAACAGCAGGGTACAAGGATTCCCTTTTCTCCATCTTCTCGCTTAGTCTTGTCATTTCATTTCAAATGACATGTCATGTCATTTTTGGTAATAGCCATTCTAACAAGTTTGAGATGATATCTCATTGTGCTTTTGATTTGCATTTCCCTGATGATTAGTAATATTGAGCACCTTTTCATGTATCTTTTGGCCTTTTGTATGTCTTCTTTTGAGAAATGTCCTTTTCCCATTTTTTAATCAAGTTTTATGTTTTTGCTATGGAGTCGTAGGAGTTCCCTATATATATTTTTTTGACATTAACCTCTTATCAGATATATAGTTTGCAAATATTTTTTTACCATTCTATAGCCTGCCTTTTCACTCTGTTGATTATTTCATTTGCTGTGCAGAAGCTTTTTAGTTTGATAGCTCATTTGTCTGTTTTTGCTTTTGTTTCCTATGTTTTTGATCATGTCATATCCAAAAATCATTATCCAGACAAATGTCAAGATGCTTTTACCCTGTGTTTTCTCCTAGGAATTTTACAGTTTCAGGTCCTATGCTTAAGTCTTTAATCCATTTTGAGTTGATTTTTGTATATGGTGTGAGATAGGATTCCAAGCTCATTTCCTCTGTGTGGATATCCAGTTTTCCCAGCTTCATTTATTGAAGAGATTATCCTGTCCCTATTATGTGTTCTTGGCATCCTTTCAGAAGATTAGTTGACCATAAGTGTTGGATCTGTTTCTGGGATCTCTATTTTGCTCCCTTGATCTATATGTTTGTTTTTATGCCAGTACCATAGTGTTTCAATTACTATAGCTTTGCAACATATTTTAAAATCAGGAGACATGATGCCTCCAGCTTCGTTCTTCTTGCTCAAGATTGCTTTGGTAATCTTGGGTCTTTTGTGGTTACATATGAATTTTAGGATTGTTTTTTCTATTTCTGTAAAGAATGCCATTGGAATTTTGATAGGGATTTTATTGAATCTGTATATCACTTTGGGTAGTCAGGATATTTTAACAATATTTTTCCAATCCATGAACATAAGATGTTTTTCCATTTATCTTTGTCCTCTTTAATTCCCTTCATTACTGTAATTTTCACTGTACAAATCTTTCACCTCTTTGATTTAGTTTCTTCTGTTCTTTTTGTTGTTTTGTAAATGGGCTTTTCTTAATTTCCTTTTCAGGTAGTTCATTGTTTGTGTATAGAAATGCCACAATGTTTTGTATGTTTATTTTGTGTCCTGTAACTTGACTGAATGTGTTTATTAGTTTTAGTAGTTTTTTGTATACTCTTTAGGATTTTCTACACATATGATCATGTCATCTGCAAATAGAGATAATTTCACTTCTTCCTTTCAAATGTGGATTTTTTTTCTTGTCTAATTACTCTGGCTAGAACTTCCAGTACTGTATTGAAGTGGTGAGAATGGACATCCTTACCTGTTACCTTTACATATCTGGAGCAGAGTCCACAGGGAAATAGGGCTGCTTCTAGGACTACAGCCAGGACCACAGTTAACCAACCGGCCACTGGGGTACAGGCCTACCTTCTGAAAGCATTTTTGGTCAGTTTTAGACTCCACCAGAGTTTTGCAGCCTGGGTCCCAAGGCTCACACAAAGGCACTTTTGTCTGTGGATGGCTGCTAAATTGTCGTTTCTCTGGGGTTATGAAGGTGAGGGACCTCCTATTCACCCATTTTGCTGACATTATTCCCTCTACCTGTACATATACATTTTTTCTTTTTCCCTAATCAGATTTACCAAGAAATTACTTTCCCCTCAAATAAATAAATAAGCAAATAAACAAACAATATTTGATTTAATTATTAGTTCTGTTTATTTTATGAATTCATTAAGTTCTGTATATGTAATAATTTTCTAAATTAACTTTATTAATATCAGTATTTATTTTTGATAAAATTTTGACTTAGGTTACTGAGGGAAAAAAAGATAATCACTAAAAGATATTGTAAACAACCCAGAATAAAGTCATGTTCCCTACATGGTGACAGACAAGGTTGTATAATTATTTTTTTCCTTATCGCAATGCCCACCAAGTTTGGCTACAAGATTACCATAGGTCACACTTGGCAACAGATTAACTTAGAAGGACAAAAAATGTATCTTGCCAGCAGGCCAGTGTTAGTTATTTCTCTTCAGTGTGAGTTTTACTTGCAGAATTCATTTAGAATATACATCACAGGCAAGAAGATGATACCCATATTGGGTGGGTGCAAAAGCCTATCTGGCTTGGAAGCCTAATAATCCAAAGGAGTCAATATCTCTTGTAACAACTCCAAAAGCACAATTTCCAGGGTCCCCAAAGACACAAGCCAGCTATAAGAATTACTGCACTCAGAGAAGCTCAATGACATGGTTTCCTTTCCTGCATTTACTGTTCTCCCAGTTCAGATGACATTTACTACTCAGGCGTCATTTTACATTCCAACTTTATTACATTTCCAAGAGAACAGAGCTGTAAATTAACCAGAAGCCAAATTCTCATGCAGAATAGGTGTTTAGTCTGAAATACAGGTCCTATTAATTTTTTGCACAATTAAATATATACCAATGTAACCTTTTTTATCCTGTCTATATGACTTAAAATTCCAACCTTAAATCCTATTTTCTTCTTTTGTTCTCCATATTTGCACAGGTAAAATATGGAAATTATGCTTTTGTATGGGATGCAGCTGTATTGGAATACGTGGCTATCAATGACCCAGACTGCTCCTTTTACACCATTGGGAATACTGTTGCTGATCGAGGATATGGAATTGCATTGCAGCATGGCAGTCCTTACCGGGATGTTTTTTCACAAAGGTAAGATTTGTGTGTGGTCCAAATAAGAAGAGAGGAAATATAGAAAAAGGAAAATCCACTTGGTTACTCCATTTAGTTTACTACATTTTGTTTTCTTTGTTTGGAAAGCCACAGTAAACAACAACAACAAAAGGGAATTATAAGTGATTGTTCAATAAGACATTTCCTAAAGCGTGTACTAAAGTATTATTTTTCTCATAAACAGGGAAAAGTTACTGCTGCATATAACTCGTTATTCTCAAAAAACTGATACGCAAAATAAAATAAAAACTTAATTGAGTTTAGCCTCTGAATTTTTAGCGGCTAAAACTGTCATAGAGTTAGCAAAATTAATTCCTTTCTAAAAACACCAAAGCATAAAATAAACTTCAGGACCAGGTTAAAGTTTTGAAGCACATACTGATAGGGATGTTTCCATATCAATTTTGCAAAGGAAAAGAGTAAAAATTTTCGAGTCTGTCATTGGTGTCAAAGTATACGTGAAACTTTGTCATGGAAATTTAGGAGACAGTTTATTAAGAAATTATACTCATCCTAAAGTCAGAATTTTCTATTATAAGTTGTTTAAGAGAGAACATTTTAAATGTGTATTTTATATTAATGATGTAGATGAAAGACTTGGGCCTGAAAGGAATTTACAAGATCACTGCATTTTATTATCTCTACTACCAAACAAGGTTGGACCTAAGAGAGAGAAATATCTTTCAGGTAGAAGTATGTTCTGTTTGCCACTGATTTATTTGATTTATTACTAGACATTTTTGTACCTATTTTCTAAAAGCTAAAGCCAGATGAAAGAGAGCAGTACTGGGTAGTACTCTAGGTAGTACTAAGGCCCCAAATTTTAAACTATTTGAGTTGTATTCCTCCAAATTTCAAGATAACAAAAAGCCAGGCATTTTGTGTTTAACAAAACAAGTCAGTAGTCCAAATTTATGTTATAACTCTTCTGTTAGCTAACTAAAAACCTAAGCCTCTCTCTTTATCAGCAAATGAAGATATTAAATTAACTCTAGGGTCCTACATTAGTCACCTTTTCTGTGTAGCAAACAACCCAAATCAGTGACTTTAAAAACGTTATTTCTCAGGACTTCCCTGGTGGTCCAGTGGTTAAGACTTCACCTTCCAATGCAGGGGGTGCATGTTTGATCACTGGTCAGGTAGCTAAGATCCCACATGCCTCGCGGCCAACAATCCAAAACATAAAACAGAAGCAATATTGTAACAAATTCAATAAAGACTTTAAAAATGGTCCACATCAAAAAAAAAAGTTATTTCTCATTGATGGAGCGTAAGAGCTGTGATTTGGCTGAATTCTGCTGTGAGTTGCGGGTCAACTGCAGGTCTCTACGCAGCTTCTCGTCCCAGGGACCACCACTGTTCTTCTACTTGTTAGAAGAGGCACACCATTGTTTTTATGAATTTAGAAGAGAGGATGGAAAGCATAATGGAATGAAGGGAATGCCAGAGTTTTATGGTAAAAGACCAGCAGAGAAGTTTAATGGATCCTTAACATGAACCAGGTCATCAGGAAAAGGATGGTTTATTCCTTACTTGAGGTTAATTGGCTTTTTCTTCACTACAGATATTTTTTGTTTCCAGACCTGATTTCTGGGTCTTTTATGCCAAAAAAAATGAAGCCAATAGAATCAATACACAAACATAATAGCAATTAAAGAAGTATTTAATCAATCACACCAAATGTTCTATTTCATATTATCCATGTGGTGTTTTACCTTACAGAGATTTTAATTCTGAGTGAATATATTTCATTGAACTACTAAAACACAATATTAAGCAATGAGCATTATTTTTCCTTTGATTAGCATCATGGATGTTGACAATTTAAATTGTCCTTCTCTGTGGAGTTCCTTAATAATGACACTCTGCATTCTAGTCCCCTGGACACATCTGGAGGAAGAGAGAGGAAAGAAACACGATCTGGCCAGCCCCCCTCTATACATATGTGCAGCGTTAATCTATCACCTAAACTCTCTCCCTGAACCCAGAAAATATCTGCATTCATTCCCTTTTGCTATAGCCATCAGGGAAAAAAGAACTCCTTTTTATTAACTAATTTAAAAGTTATAGAGACCATCACACTTAATCATTGTATTATACTTTAGAAATTATTATAAATAGCTTTACTACAACAACTTATCCTGGATCACTAGTTAAACTAGATCACTGATTGCTCATGTGATTATATTCAGTGAAATGACAGTATTCAGAGTGATTTTTAATAAGTAAATACTAATTATATCTCAAGTAACTATGTGCCTATACCACACATATTAGATATCAAAGTACTTTAAGATGTAATAAATATTATATAATGATATAGTAACTACGTTTATTATCTGCCCAATATCTTGTATGCTTTACGTTTTAATGACTTCAGAACAATCATATGAAATGTTGTCTGTTTCTTTATTACACACTTGCATATTAGTGCACAGTTATTAGAGTTATTAGTCTACAAGTACATACACTGAGTGGATGGTCCTGAGCTGTGGCAAGCATCATGTCAGGCATCAGAGGCATAGGCTGTAGTGATATGCTCACTTGTGCAATTGTATGCGCGTGGACATGTACAGGAGTGACTTTTAAGGACCAATAAGTGCTACAATACATGACTGTAGATTTGGATAGAAGAATTTTGTTTCGTTGGTCTCTACAGATAGTAGATAATTTGGTAGCAGAAATTAAAGAATTTATATATCTCACCAGATATATGGGTCAGAGTACTAGTGTGGTGGGTAATGTTTACAATGAATTCTCTGACACTGTTTGTTCATCAAATGTTTTCTGTGGCCTTTGTCTCACAATAGTTCTTAGTATAATAAAATCATCAAAAGTTGTTACATTAAAGACATCTGTGAATGGAAGAGAACTGAATTTTTCAGAGTGATATCATTATGCTGTTAATAAAATTAGTTCCAGTGTCGATCTTAGAACCTTAACTATTCATAAGGCTAAAAAGATAACAAAAAATATTTATTGAGCATTTAGTACAAGCTCACCCCTGTTCTCACATCTTAGTGGATGTCAGGGAGTAACTAACTCATGAGTTTAATTTTATGCTTCATCAATAAAAGAGTCCCTTTTCGCCTGTTGGCTGCTAACCCTAAACTTTGGGAATAGAACCACCTAGTGGCACAAAAACAAGGACATATTTCAAACTACATGGAGAATGATTTTGTTGAATTCATGGAGAGTGGCAAAATGCATAAACAATATTTCAACCTAATCACAGAATTTCAGAATTTTTAGAAATGGAATGTACAGTAGTTCCCTTTTTTTACCAGGGATAACTAGTCCAAAGGGGTAAATAACTTGCTCAGAATCAAAAAAAAGCAATAAAACTGGAAATTTTCTACTTCTATGTTTAGTTTTTTGGTGTTCATGCACCTTGTCTTCCCTTATCTTTCTTTTAAAAGCTTATAAAAATAATATAAAACATACTGTATAATGCTTACTGTGTACCAGACCCTGAGTTCTTACATGAGGTAAGTACTATTATTATCCTCATTTTATAGACACAGAAACTGATGGTGGGAAGCCCTATTTGTTTAGTTTTGAACTACTTGGATATAGTCTTTTCCCAGTGCCTACCTCATGCCTGCATAGAGTAAGCATTCAATAAATATTTGATGAGTGAATAAAAGATCTACCTAACTTTGTGCTCAAAAATGAGCCTATTAACTTATAACCAAATACGTTGAGTACTTATCCTTTGTGCTTACTTGATATTAAAAAGTCTTCTATCTTTTCTTATCATAATAATTTTCTATTTATCTTGGTTTCTCTAATTTTTCATACAATGATTAGTAAAACTGACAAGAAAGAGAAAACAAACATCACATGTCCACCTTTCTTTCCACTCACAGCTGTAAGAATTTTTATACTTTCATTCCAAAAAGGAAGGTAGAAAATATTTCTTTAACTTAAAATCATAGATCCCTAATCCTTTTATTTCCCAGCTTTCTAAGCACTTTGTTCCCTTTTCAGGAAGAGAAAAAAGCAGCCTCCACTGATTGCCTATAGCAGCTCCAAAATAAGTCACCAACTGGCTTAAAACTCTGCACTTGATTGGCTGGAAGGATATAACCAGAAGTCAAACAAACAAATTAATTGTTTTCTCTTTAGACATACAAAATATATACAGTCCCTCCACTCTGAGAGCAGGAGTGACATTATCAAGATACATATGTCAACATTAAGTAATATGAACTTATATATTAAACTGTATTATGTAGACAATGCTGAAAAAATTAGAGAAAAGGAAATCATTGCTGAGTAGGATAGAAAAGATTTTATTAGACTTGAGCTGGAAGACTTCAAGGGAAAATAGAATTTGGATATGGGGACGGGTACAGGTAAGAAAAACATGAAACTCAGAAAAACATGAAATAACAAGTGAAAACAGTCATCGTGTAGTGAAAGGACAATGAGAAAGAACAACTTGACTGGAGAGAATGTTGGCAAGTGAATACAGGTAGAGAAGCGAAAATTAAATGTGATACACCAAAACATTGATAGCTGCTGTCTAATAAGTGTATACTGTGCTAAACACTTGATGTATTTCATATAATGCTCACCACAGCTCTGTGAATTGGGCATTTATTAATTGCATTTATAAACTTGAGGAAACTGAGACTCAGAGTTATGTATCTTACAAAGTCACACATTAATGACAAGTAGAGCTAGGACTCAAACACAGTTTAGAGCTTGTGTCCTCACCAGCTTTGTGGGGCTCTGAAGAGGAGAATATCTAGAGAAAGGAGTATTTGAAGGGTCCCAGGTGTTGGGTTAGACGAAGACAGAGTTCAGCTGAGGAAGGCCATTTACAAGGCGGTGTAGTATTCCAGCTGTTAAGCAGTGAGAATGTTCTCAATGAGAAGGAGAAAAGATTAGAAAAAAAGGTACAGTTTGAAGAGGGATGGACAGGACTTGGTGGAAATCAGAGGAGTACATATAATCCAGGAATCTGAAAGGGGAAGGATGTGCAGATCCAAGTGGCCATAAACAGCCCACTCTTTTCTTCTCCTTCCAACTCTTATTCTTCCTTCTTGTTCATCTATTACAAGTTTTGCTTAAGCTCTATTTCACCTCTAAGTAAAACCAACTGGAAAATTATTTCTAGAAAAGTAATGGGTATTTTAAAACAACATGATAAGCCACTACTTAGTAGATACTTTGATATGTCAAACAATCTTCTGGCTTACAGATTTTTGTTCTATAGTTGCTCAAACCATGTTAATATATCCCTAGTAGTATTGTTCTCCTCTCTCACAAACCAGATATTATTTTTTTAATTATATATACAGTTTACCCTTGAACAACATAGGTGTGAACTGCTCAGGCCCCCTCATACATGAATTTTTTTAAATAGTACATACTATAGTACTACATGATTCACTGTTGGTTGAATCCAGGGGTGCAGAATGGCAGACATGGAGGAACCTCAGATAAGGAGGAACCTAGGATACCCCTATAACATAAGTTACATGGAAATTTGCTACTATGAGGAAGGTCAGCACTGCTAACCCCACATTGTTCAAGGGTCAACTGTATATACCAACACTTACACACACACATGCGCGCACACACATACACAGTGCTAAAACCAACTGATTTCATCACATTCACATTCTCTGTTCTAGATTAAGAAAAATAGATAGTTTAGATGCACATGTTTATATAAAGTAAGAAAATATGTTTGAGGAGCTGCAAAACCAGAGGGAACATTGAAGGTTCACTTTCAAAGGGAGATAGTAGAAGAAAATACTAATATATGTTTATACGTATATTTTTATTTAAGACAATAATATACATTTTAACATTTAAATGAAGGAAATCACTTTCTTTTCTCATGTAATATGCATATATTAAACAAGGAATAGCCTCTGGAAACCACTGAAAAGAATGTACTATTCATATTTCAAAGCAATCCCCCTTTAAAACATTTGTTTTAAATTTAGAATGCTGAATTTAGGGAACTTCAATGAAAGAGAAAAAGTGAGGTAGCTTTTTTGTCACTTTTTTCTGTTTCCTGAATCCTGATGGAGCTATTTTTGTGACTAACATCCTGTGGGGTTTACCAATCACTCTGACTGCTGCTTCCAGTGGAGAACCAAAGTGATTTACATTTATTGCAGTATTTGGTCTAAATAAATGGAGGTATAAGTACCGTTGATGATATTTCCAGTATGTGAATATTTCAAAAATATTTATCATATATGCTACTATATGACTTGAGATTAGTTTTATTAATCTTGCAAAGCAGTAGCGAAATTTTAAGAAAATGACAAGACTTTACCCTTAAGCATATAACATTCTCACTGCTGAACACAAACTCAGCCATCAGGCAGTGCAATCTCATGGAGTAGATTCTGAAGTGTTAATGTGATTCTGTTTTCCTTGTACTTACATCATACAGCATTTGGGGAACACTTCATCTAAGGTACAAGAGAGTACCGTTTATAAACAAGAATCTTTATTAGACTTTTTTGAGAAAAGTACTGAGGTACAGAGAAGATAGATGACTAGTTCAAGACACAAAGCAGTATTTCAGCTGGATAATGAGTCTGCGACATTGGACCAAGCTGCTTTGCAGGAAGCAAGTTGGATTAGCCTTTTTTAAAAATAAGATTTGTGCTGTTTCTAGATCTGAGTAAGTATCATTTCATTCAAAAGGCAGTTGTTTTCAAAAAGCATAGTTATTATAGTGGTGTAAATTAGGTGAGACTAAAGGCTGAGTTTATAACACAACATTGCAGAACTTAAAAGGTTAAATGTGTATTGCACTTCAAAGCACACATTCATGCACACACATGGATGCACACACACTCAGGCACACACACACACACACACACACACACCCTCCAGAGTCATTTATAAGCCTCTCTCAAAAACACTCTTATTCCATTATACTTACATCACAGTTTTTCTATTCAAACGACCCATTTTACTCACCAGACTCAGCCCCAAGACATTTTTTACTGTTTTAAAAATTCAATCTCCTTTTATTTTTATTTTTTTATTTTTTTGTGGTATGCGGGCCTCTCACTGTTGTGGCCTCTCCCGTTGCGGAGCACAGGCTCCGGACGCGCAGGCTCAGCGGCCATGGCTCACAGGCCTAGCCGCTCCGCGGCCCGTGGGATCCACCCGGACCGGGGCACGAACCTGTGTCCCCTGCATCGGCTTTTTAAATTATCACTACTTTATAGACATGCAGAACAAGTAGCACAAGTGGCAGATAGAACGCTATGGATTATGTTATCCTTAACTTACAGAGAAACTATACTATAGCCTAAGATAATAGTTAACATTCATTAAAGGCTTACTATGAGCCAACCAGGTGCTACCTAAGTGCCCTAACTATATTAAGTCATTCAATCCTCCCAATAACCATAAAAGGTAAATACCATGATTAACTTCCTTTTACAGATGAGGAAACTGAGTCACAGAAAAGCTGAGCAGTTTTCCAAGGACATAAAGCTAATAAGTTGCAGAGCCAGGTTTGAACTCATGCTGTCCAACACCGTAATGCCGTAGTTCCCACTCCCACTTCCCTAAACACACACACCCCCATGTGCACCATGGTAGCAAGCATCCAAAGTGCCTTCATGCTGCTCCTGGAGCTGTCTTCTCTCACATTAAGATACTGAATGGCATTTTAGTTCCCCTGAAATTCAGGTAACTTTCAGAATCTTAAACAGCACGCCAGCAGAGTCTCCCATTATGCTGAGGGGGCAGATCCATTTGCAACTGAAGCTGCCTTGCATCAGCTGATCAGAAGGAAACAGTACAAGTATTGAAAATTGAAAGCTGTGGGAGGATTCTGTAATTATTTTCCCTCCCTTTTATCTTGTTTTGCTACAAATAGCTTAAGACTATACTTGGCCAAAACTTTAATTCTTCCTTCATGGAGGTTTTCATTCATCATGACTTTTTAATGGGAGGAATCCATAATTGCCTTTTATCCATCTCATTTCATAGTTCTTTAAGCAGCTAGAAAAAACTAACTTCATAATTGGCCAGATTGACTAATCACATGTTGAATGCTTACTAATATGAAACAGAACCTACAGTCATGCCTAGGTATCCACAAGGGGTTGGTTCCAGGACCCCCATGGATACCAAAATCCATGGATGCCCAAGTCCCTTATGTAAAACGGCATAATATTTTCAAATAACCTACACACATCCTCCCATATACTTTCTTTTTTTCTGCATACTTTAACTCATCTCAGAATTACTTATAATACCTAATACAATGTAGATGCTATGTAAATAGTTGTAAATACAATGTAAATGCTATGTAAATAGTTGCTGGCATACAACTAATTCAAGTTTTGATTTGGGGTACTTCCTGAAATTTATTTCCAAATATTTTTAATCTTTGGTTGGTTGAATCTGTAGGTGTAGAATACAGAAGGCTGGCTGTACTATTTCTGGAACTAAATTATGGCTAAGATAAAAATATAAGATTTCCATATGGAATAATATTTATGAGTCTATGTAGTCCAGAATAATATCTAACAGAGGCAACAATGATTTTTGTTTTAATGAGTATAGTTCCTTGCTTTAACTTCAAACAGAAATATACCTCAAAGCGTGCATTCACCTTTTTTCTTGATAATCCATTCTATACCTGTCACTTTATGAAGCTATTTATGTTTGAAATAATGTTAGTGACTATTTTAAATGATTGAAATTCAACATGTTTTTATTTTACATATTACTGGTCTCAGAAAATGTATATAAAAATTGTGCCTTGATGATGTTCTTACCAATGTTCCATGGTAAGACAGGGAGATATGATGGGAGGAGCCAGCACCCTGAAACTAAGTGTGGTGGGATTTCTGTTCCGATAAGGTTTTCAGTCTTTTTCCAAAATAATCTTTTCTATTCTAATATTTTTATTCTGATGATTTTAGTCAACTTTTTGCTTCTTTTCTATTAATTAATGAAGATCTATGTAGCACCCCCTATAAAAGTCAGCATGACCCTTCTGGGCAGTCTCTCATATTCTTTGAGCTAATCAACACCAATTTTACTAATATGAATCTCTTCTGTGTTTTTTAGCAACTGCAGAAATTTGTCAAACAGATTGCCTCCCAGCCAAAATATATTCAGTAGAGCGTTGCTGAGTACTTCATTAAGACTGATAAGATAGGACAGAGCAGAACCCAGGGGCTCTGAATATCAGGGCAAGCTGTGTGGATTATGATATGGAGAGTCATTGAAGAACTCAGTATAAAGACTAACCAGAATCAGAAGTGTGCTTTCTGATCAGTCTAGAAAGAATGTACGCAATGAAATAAAAAAGGAATTAACTAGAAAGGAGGATGCCAGTAGGAAGTTACTATATCTATAATATAAGCTCCAAGAAGGTAGGGGCTTTTGTCTGCTCTATTCAGAGATTTATTCCAAGCATCTACAAGAAAGCCTACCACATAGCAGATGTTTGATAAATATTAGTTGAATGAATGGGTGAATGAATCACTAAGGAAAAGTAAAAGACACGAACTAAAGACAATAGAAATGGAAGGAAACAGAGAGACATTGTAGGGGTGATGTTGGCCATTGGCTAGACACAGAGTTGAAGGAAAGGGAAACCAAACATGATTCTGAAATCCTTAGCCTTGCCCCAGATTGGAGATGGGGAAGTTATTCTCAGAAAAGAAGCCAGGAGCAAAAACTGGTTTGAGAGTGGAAGTGCTAATTTTGATCTAGACATGGTGAGTCTGAGACACTGGACAGTGGTGCATCCATACAGGGAAATGTAGAGACTCTGACAGACAAATGACAATGCGGGGTGAGAGCTTGAGGGAGAGGCTGGAAGGATAGATATAGATTTGGGCAAACTCTCCATTAAGATAATGAAAGCCAGAGACATAGCCCATGGAAAGGACATAGAGATAAGGAAAAAAAGGTTGAGGCCAAAACTTGCTTTCAAATGTCCCTTTTTTGCTTTTTTCTCCTTTCCATTCCACAGTCACTATCCTAATTGAGTCTCAGCACACTGTGTCACGATTATCCCTTTCTCTCCAAACCTACCCAAATCTTATGTATTCTGTGGTTTCCAACTCCTGACCCATCCTCAGCATAAGTCTTCCTAGCAAATTCAGCTCTAATCAAGCACTTCATTGTGTTTCTATATTTTATCTACTCTGTACCACATATGTCACTTTTTGGTTAATCATTTCTTGTGTTCATACTTTTTCAAATATGTTCTAAGTTCTTAGCTTACAAAAAAATTGCAAAACTTATCTTATGCCTTTTTAAATTTTTTCCATAATAAATAGTTATGTAGTACATATTCAACAGGTTCTTAAGTAATGTTTCAGGGGGAAAAGATAGTCCTACTCTCACTTGCAGTTACTAACACAAGCAACTTACTAGAGAATAGGAATAATGTTTATTCATTCAACCAACAAATATTTGTTGAGCAGCTTAGTGCTTGATACTATTTCGTTTTTCTAGAGATAAAATAGTGAAAAAGATTAACAGGTTTTGCTTTCCTGGAGCTTACATTATTCTGGAGAGTTGAAGGAGGAAACATACGATAATAAGAGAACAAATAAATTGGATAATTTCTTATTGGAAAACATGCAATAAAGAAAGTATAACTCAGATAATAAAGATGGATCAGTATGGGTCACAGAAAACCTTTCTAGGGAGGCAATGTTTAATTACGTTCTTGAACATAAAGTGTGTAGGAAGAGTATTCTGTGCGTAGGTAACAACAAATATAAAAGCTCTGAAGTTAGAAACAGCTTGGAATGTTTAAACAATGACAAGGAGTCCAGGGTGGCTCAGAGTGAACAAACAAGAGAATAGTATGAAAGGAGATTGAAGAATTAGTTGAGCCCAGTTGTATTATAGAACCTTGAGAAAACATAGTGAAGACTACAAATGTTTTCCAAATAAGAAAGGCAAGCCATTGGAATTTTTCAAAGAGGAGTATTTATTACGCCTAGTTGTTAAAATAAAGAAAAAAATATGGTGGGAGGGAGGCCAGTAGAGGCAGTGAGCAAAA
This sequence comes from Phocoena sinus, assembly GCF_008692025.1. NCBI lineage: Eukaryota > Metazoa > Chordata > Mammalia > Artiodactyla > Phocoenidae > Phocoena > Phocoena sinus. The sequence continues at coordinate 127,286,962 of NC_045767.1, read as the reverse complement.
GTGAATGTAGGAAGATAAGTTAGGACTAGTAAAGATAGTCCAGGAGAGAGATGATGGTGGTCGGTCTAAGGTAGTATAACTGAGATGGGGAAGAGTGACAGGTTCCCACCTTTCATAGCTGTAAGACTCATAGGACTGGCAAATGGTATGAATGTGATGGGGGAGGCAAAGGGAGGAATCAGTATAACTTTTTCTTCTGAACAAATAAGTGGTACCATTAACTGACTTGGTCAAGCATGAACCAAAAGTAAATTAAAAACCAGAAGAATTAAGACTTTGGCCTTGGGTTTGGTAAGCTTGATGATATTAAACTGGAACTTAGCTTTCTGTGAAATTTAGGAAAGAAGACAAAATAATAAGAATTCCAGTTTGACAGGTAGAAGGTGCTAGTTATGAAAGACATACACTGGTTGAATTACATTTGGGTTTGATGATTTCAGAGATTACTTCAGTCGTAATTAGAAAAAGATGCTTAAATGATTTGTGATATCCACTGAAATGGGTGGGAAAAGAATAGAAGCAGAAAAAGATAGTCAACTTTTATAAAGATCCTAAAATCTAGTAATAACAATAGAAAGTGATTTACTTATATAAACTCCAAGTTACATTTTCTTAAGGAAAGAAATTTATCTCACATAGCAAGACGTCTAGCAGTAGATGTCTTCAAATGTGGTTGATTCGGAGGTTCAGCGAGGGCATTGTTTTCAAGGACCAAGGCTCTTTCCACCTCTCCACTCTCCATCCTTGGTGGAGTGAGATAAAACTGTCCTCAGGCTGACCTGCCTTGTGATGAAGGAGGCTTACGCAGCAATAGGGACAATGTGCTTCCCTGTTTCCATTCAGAAGAAGAGAATGAGCGATCTCTCCTCTCAAGCATGAAAACAGATCTGTCCCTTCTGCTTAATTAGTTCATCTTAGGTCATATTTTTACCCCTGGAGTGAGCAGATCCCCTTGAGAACGTATACTCATAGCTCAGACTGTCTATCTAATGGAGTGGAAGGGATGCTGGAGAGTCAACTCTAATGTCCCTGACAGCAAATCTGAAAGAAGAATTAACAGATACTGGAGAATATAAGGAACAAAAGAGAAAGAATCAATACCCATGCTACCCATAATAATACTATCATTTATTGCACATCTGTTTTGTGCTGGTCATTCTTCTAAAACTTTCCTATAGACTGACTCGTTTAATCTTCACAACACCCCAAGAGATAGGTGCTATTATCATCTCTTTGTATAGTCAAGGAAACTGACGTGTAGAAACATTAAGTAAACAGCTCACATTGTCGTTAATAAATGGCTGAACTGGGATTTGAACCCTGGCTCTGGAGTTCATGCCCTTAAACAGAAAGAGGTGTGATACCATAGACTCAATTGGAAAACTGTAAATAGGAACATGGGAAGGGGAGCCCCATGGAAAGGAAGAGTAGGCTATTCGCTTTACACATGTTGAATTTGTAGTGACATCAAGAGTTCTACCTGAAAACTGTTGAAAGTATGAAAGGAGATTGGATAAACTGGAGAAGAGAGATGTAAATTTAGGATTTATCAATACAAAGGAACAAGGGGGGAAAAAATCAAGACCTAGTATGTGCAGCCAAAAGAGAGCCAAGCCCTGAGGGTTGTTATTGATAGTTGATTTCCTTCCACTTCAACAACCAAGAGTTCTTCCTAAACAGCCAGCGTCACTTTGTGTAACCGCTATATTGATCATATCACACAATTTTTTTTACAATATAAAAACTATATATTTCAAGTATACAGTTTAGGTTTTGACATATACACCTGTGGAACCATCACCACAGTTAAGATAATGAAGAAAAATTTTTTTAAAGTAGCACTAGGAAAGAAGTGACTTGAAAAGTGCCTAGGGAGTAATGATGGCAAATGACGCCGTCTCTGTAACCTCAGAATCTACACCAGTCCTGAAACAGAGTTGGTGCTTGATAACTGTTTCTTAAATGAGTACAGGAACAGCTGCTCTAGACTGCCTGCACCATGTTCATGGTTTTCTGTAACGGCGGTTCTCAAACTTGAGCACGCATCCAGATTCCCTGGTGGGCCTGATAAAACACAGATTTCTGGGCCCCAGCCCCAGAGTGCCTTGACTCAGGAGGTGTGCGTAATTTACATTGCTAACAGGTTCCAGCAGAAGCTTTCGCCCGCTGCTTCATAGAGTGGGTCCTCACTTGGGGCCCTGCTGCTCTAATACACGGGCTCTGACAGCCTTGTTGTTTACTATTCTCGTTCTCTCCCTTGCATCTTTTGTCCTGCCTCTTTACTCTCTTCCCCCTTTTTCCATTGTTGATCTTCATATTCAATCATGTACAAATCACTTACAATCTATATTATCTCACTTGATTCTTGTAAAACCTCACTGAGGGAAGGATTATTGTACCTATTTTATAGATTAAGGAACTAGGGTTTAGAGAGCACAAAGGAAAAATACTTTGGTGTTGACTCTATAAACCTAAATTATATAGTGGGCTGACCAGTTAAAGTTATAACGTCTTTTTGCACTTCTTCCTCACTTCCACTTGTTGATTTCCTTCCACTTCAACAACCAAGAGCTCTTCTTAAACAGCCAATGTCAGTTTTTGTAACCGCTATATTGATCATATCATACAGGTTTTTTTTTTACAATATAAAAACTGTATATATTTAAAGTTTACAGTTTAGGTTTGACATATACACCTATGGAATCATCACCACAATTAAGATAATGAAGAAAAATTTTTTAAAGTAGCACTAAACATACTGCAAAAAGAACACTTGTTTACAATATGAGAGCTGGAATAAGACAAGAGAGCAGGTCTTTGTTGAACCTCAGCTGGGAATACATAGCACACAATTTTTAATTTTTAAATCCTTTTGTGGTTGTTCCTTTTGTCTCTCTGGAATCTTTGTTATTAATCAGCTGGGTTCTCTGTAACTTGATCCAGTGTTTTGAACAGCGCTTTGCCTATAGAGACTTAACAAAATAATATTAGCTGGTGTATTGGATAGAAGTCTTCCAGATTTTCACCTAAGCCTACCTCCTAATTGGCCATTATCTTTATCCCAATAAAATATTGCAATATCTTATTTCTTTTCTTTTGTTAGCAAAATAACTTCTTGAAAGTAGAAACTTTGCCTCTTATAGTCACTAAATTTTATCCAGTTTTCAAGGAGGGTGACGAAAAATTTACTAATGAAATAGATTTTTTTTTTTTGCTTTTAGAAGGAAAACAGCAAGTTCCCTACTATATCTTCAAGGCTATATTCCAGTGTTTTCCCTCTGCATGACATCATAAAGTCCACAGGTCCCTTGTTAACCTAAAATCACATAGCCATAGACTCTTGAAACTAAAAGAGTCATAATTTGTCATCTGTTTCACAACCATCTTTATCCAGGTCGTGAGGAAACAAAATCCCTGAGATGAGAGATTAATGCGCCATAGTCATAATCTGGCAGAGTTTGAGTTACAGAAAATTCCAGATTGCCCTGCTATCAGTCTTGTGTACTTTCTTCTGCCCCTAAAATCCTCATCTAGTTCCAAAACTTTGAGATGTCTGAAGGCAAAGTAGATATGTAAGCTTTGAATCAGGCACTATGAAGACAAAAAGGAAACAGAAGCGATAAAAAGGATCCCATAAGGTTCTTCTTGTCTAACTTCTCCCCACCTCTCCCAACTCATCCTGTACCTCTTTCTTCCCCACTACCTGTATCCCAAGGTACAGGCCTGTTCCTGGTGCCTGCTTCTGCCTCAGGGCCTTCATTCCTGCACTCACCTCTTCTTTAACTCCTACTCTACTCCCCGCCTCAGTTTAAATGGCCTGCTCATAGGTGAGATTCAGTCTCTTTTGTCAACTTCAGGGGCCTTTCCACAAACAGATATCAGCTCTGAATAGATGTTCACTGGCCCATTGTAAAGTGAAAAAAAAAAAGGGGGGGTGGACAATGTAGTCAAATCTTAACTCAATGAATTCAGTTTAAAGAGTTGTCTTTTGTTCTGAGATTATATCCATCTTATATTTGGAGAATTAAATGTCCTATCATTTAGGAAATGAGCACAGATTTCTTTTAATGTCCTCACTTAAAATAAAAATTGAGCAACCTTGGTGAAATCCCCTAAATACTTATTTTCTGAAATTTAAAAGTCCGAATTGCATATCCCTTACTCAAAATGACTGTGAAGGAGCAAAGGTGGGGAAGAGGGACAAAAAAACCCATAATAAATATGTAAACAACTTGTACACAACCCTCAGTCTTATTTCCTTTTTAAAGCAACTCAGTGCTTTAAAAACTCAGAACTGTTTCACGGTACTAGGTGAAACACAGGCGTTTCTAAGCCGATGCTGCTGACTGCTTTCACATTCCTTACATTTAAAACAAAAATTCCTTTGGGATGTTTTATGCAGAATTCTGTGTCCTACTTTAAATCTAAGAACTTTTTGTACACAACAGAGAGGCTCCACAATGAAACACCTGGTCAATAGCAGTTTTGAATTCTTAAGCTGTCCTTTCTTCTGTATTTTTACACTTTGGAAATCCATGCAACTGCTGTTAGGCAGAACATGGAATGGGGGACCTTGCATTAACTCAATATTCCCAATTGTATGCCTATTTCGATACAGTCACACCACAGGACCAATATGAAAAATAAGTTTAAAATGCAATAAAAATGTTAAGGAATTCCCTGGCGGTTCAGTGGTTAGGACACAGCGCTTTCACTGCCAGGGCCTGGGGTTGGATCCCTGGTTGGGAACTAAGATCCTGCAAGCCATGCGGTGTGGCCAAAAAAATAAAATAAAATACAATCAAAATTTTAAAGTTAACCTAAAAGGAAAATTCATGCTGAAATCAGTGGAATTAGCCATATATGGTATACCTAATATGTTTCAAGTTAATGTAAATTGATTTGAAAAGAGAAGAAAAAAACACAAACTAGCAATGCTTCATTCCATTCAACAAGTGTTTATTAACCACCTGCTGTGTGCCAGACACTATGGTAAGCAGTGTATCTATAGCTGTGAAATACACACAGTCCCAGCCTCCAAGCTGCTTACTCTCTAGAAGGAAAGGTTAAAAAGTAAAAGGAATCTTTTCTGTTCAGTGTGATTTGTGTTCTGGGCACACAGGCAATAAATATAGAATTCTGGTGAAATGTATCAGGAAGGGGAAACGGATGCTGAACAATTTAAAGAGCAATTGAAGTCGGTTGATATTATGGGCTGAATTGTGTCTTCCCAAAATTCCTTTGTTTCGGTTCTAATCCCCAGTACCTCAGAATGTGATTGCATTTGAAGATAAGGTAATTAAGGTTAAGTGAAGTCACTAGGGCAAGCACAATCCAATCTGATTGATGACCTCATAAGAAGAGGAGATTAGGACTCAAACACATACAGGAAAGACCATATGAAGATACAGTAGAGAAGCCATCTACCAGCCAAGGAGAGAGGCCTCAGAAGAAATCAACCCTGCTGACTCCTTGATCTAGGACTTCTAGTCTTCAGAACTACAAGAAAATTAACTTCTGTGGCTTAAGCCCCCCAGTCTTTGGTACTTTATTCTGGCAGCCCTAGCAGATTAATACAGTTGCTGAAATAAAGTACATACTATACGACAGAAGGAACAGGAGGAAGAGGCACCCTGTGGACTGAATGTGACTGAGGGAGTGGCAGCAAAGGAGCCTAGCGAGATGCACGGGGGTCACTGGGGGGAAATCTCCGCCACCTCCGCCACGGCCTGAGAAACCTGGTCAAAGAGTTCAGGCTCCATCCTGAGGGTGACAGGACACCATCAGAGGCTTTTTACGTGAGATTAGGTATAAAAATCTTACATTTTATAAACTGTACTCTGCCTGCTGTGTTGATTATTGATTATCTGGAAGCAAGACTCTAGCAGCTGAGAGACCAATATGAAATTTATTGCAGTAATCCAAATGAGAGATGATAGTGACCTAAAATACATTGAAATGGAGAAAAAAGTAATCTTGTGACATGAAAGAACAAAGTGGAACAAAACAAACAAAAACAGCTATAGGACAAAAGATGAGGACAAAGGTGTAGAACAATCTCTGGGCCTCCTCCACACCTATCACATTTCCACCCCAGTGGTTAAGTCTTCTCAAAGTAGCCACATTTATACAGGCAGAGAAGGCAAATTCCATTTTTATGAGTTAATATATTTGGCAACATCTCCTAAGGCACCTGCCAACACCAGTGTATCTCAGGCTTGGACTCTTGAACTCTGAGATCTGAGAACACTAAATTTGTTCACACTTCTAAAAAGAACATGGATTGAGGCATATTCTATAATACCTATATTTATAACACTGCCCAGAAGTGTTCTGTTTTGTATGTGTGAAAATTGCCAACGGAATGTTCACGAACTCTCTTAATGTGTACCTCTAACCTTGACACCCCTGAGGAATAGTAAGCTACGTTCTAAATATATAGTTAGCTAAGAGAAAGAAGTAGAGGGGAAGAGAGAAGAGGAAGGTGGGAAAATGGGGGAAAAGAGAGGTTTCTGGCTTGGGGTGTTTTTTTTTTTTTTTTGGGTGTTTTTTTTTGTTTTCCACAATTTGACTGCTTTGTCAAGCTCTCTCTAAACAGCCTACTTTTAGTGCAAAAGGATGTGGCTTATCTCTTGGATGAGAGTCCAGTCCCTGCAGAACCTAGATGAAATCGATGTTTCTGATTTTATTAGGAGCTTTGCACGCGGGTAAACAGGAGTTAGCAAGAAATAATGTAAAGTCAGCGAGTCTCAACACATGTGAAAACTTTATTTGCCATCTTTGCAATGTTCAAATATTAGAAGGATTTATTTTTATTATCCCTTTCTTCAAAGTACTCCATTTTAAATGTCAGTTAGCTTTTAAAAATAAGGATACGTTTTAGCAAATTGCCTTTTTCTTTTATTTCCTGGGTGTTCCTTAATAAGTGGGTTTATTGTAGCACAGACGTCTGTCTGTCCAGCAGCCAGCCTGAACCATCCTGTGTTCAGTGGTCACATCCTCTCTCTTATCATATTTCCCAACTGCCCCTTAGTGCTTTGTCTTCTCCTTCAACACTGTGTGACTTCCCAAACCAGAAGGTTTTCAAGGGAACATCACTTCATTGTGCTTCCTGAGGAAGCCCAAGCACAAAGAAATGATAAAGCTCTGGCCCCTGCTTTATTCATAAAACACTTTGCAAAGTCCATTTAGTAATTTGCCATTGTAACCACTGGCACCCAGAGCTTTCAGGGCCCGCTTCTGACGCTGTATTTAGTTCATTCTTTGACTGTTCAGCTAAAAACTTCCATTTGTATGCATTTATTCTGCTTCACACATTATGTTATCAGTCACTTTCAATATTTCAAAGTCACAGCAGGCTTTTTCTGACACACATTTGTCAGAATGAACGGCCTTGATTGCTATTATTATAGACTACAGTGCCTGAGTAAGGGGAAAAGCATATATAGTACCAGAATATTGAAACTGCCTGATAAAACAATAGATACAAGAGAATAAAAATAGAATAAATGCATATATATGGATGCTTTAAAAGGCCAGGAACATGTAGGATTATAAAATAGGCATATAGAGTTTAAAACCCATGAAGAAAAATGTAACAAAATATTTTTTGAAGAAGATAAGGAACCGATTGAAAGTCTCACTGTCTCAGTGTCGGCAGATTAAGTGGATATTACATACTTCTCTTCGGTAATCAGGGATTCAAATAGGCTCAAGTTATGGCTGCTGCTTTTGAATTTTAGCATGAAATCTACTACTGAATAACAAAGAACATTAAAAAATACATGCTTCAACCAAAAATAAATTTAATGAAAGCTATAAGGAACTAACTGGGACTCCAGACCCATTACTGCTTTACTGTTCTTGATAGACTACTAAGCATATCACCCAGCAGAAGACCTGTGTCCTATTTGCCTGCACGTTACTTCACTTTTTGTCTTTAACAAGACTTCAGAACTGCATACTAAAGAAGAACCATGGAAATCGATTTTAGAGGCACAAAACACCAGTATCTAGGGGTGGGCCTCCTTAGAAGTCCTTAAATTTCAAGTCACATAAAAACTGAAATAAAAAATAAGCCACGGGCTTCCCTGGTGGCACAGTGGTTGAGAGTCCGCCTGCCGATGCAGGGGACACGGGTTCGTGCCCCGGTCCGGGAAGATCCCACATGCCGCGGAGCGGCTGGGTCCGTGAGCCATGGCTGCTGAGCCTGTGCGTCCGGAGCCTGTGCTCCGCGACGGGAGAGGCCACAACAGTGAGAGGCCCACGTACCGCCAAAAAAAAAAAAAAAAAAGCCACAATAATTAGTATACCAAATATCTTTTCAAAAGTGAATTAATAGAATACAGAAATCTGAAGCATTTTAATTAATGCCAAAGGTGAGAAAAACAGAAAAAGCTAAGTTATATTGCTCTTTTCTTTAGGACATTTATATAGGTTTATGAATTTACCTCAGCTCATATATTCCTCAACATATTTTTCTAAGTAGTATTCAAGAAATTATGGTAGATGTAGAAAACGTCCAACAGACCACAGTTTGGAAACCCCAAATTATAAGAAATTATAAACCACCCCCCAAAAATAGCCAAAAGATCTAGGTCATTATCTGTTTACTCTATTTCCAGAAATAAGCTCTAATTCCTTCTAAAGAAATTATGTTTAATCTGAATGTTACTTAAAGCCCTGAAATGAGGGATTGCTATTTTAATTCTGCTTGAATCCTTATAATTAAATGTCAAAAATCACATTTAAAAAATTTTAGGCAGATTAAATTATTCTAATTCTCTTATCATCTCACCTATTCATTGTCATGAACTTTTTACAAATATTAATAGTTTGGGGTATTTATTGATTCTTCAGGGATCATCTGACTATAAGCATAACTCTAGATTTATATGCAGAAAAGATTACAGTGAAATACACACTGATAGAATTCAGAAATTTTTTTTAATCTGAGAAATATGTTTATTAGCATAATTTCAATATTCATAAATAAGTATTCTATTAAAAGAATACCCACAGATATAGAAAACAAACTTATGGTTACCAAAGGAGAAAAGTGGCGAGGGATAAATTGGAAGTTTGGGGTTAACATATGCCCACTACTATATATAAAATAGATAACCAACAAGGAGCTACTGTACAGCACAGGGAACTATACTCAATATTGTGTAATAACCCATAAGGGAAAAGAATCTAAAAAAAATAGATATATATTATATATAACTGAAACACTTTGCTGTACACCTAAAACTAACACAACATTGTATATCAACTACACTTCAATTTAAAAAAATAACAGTAATAAAGCAAAAAAAAATACCCTGTAGAATATTAAAATAAGTCTTGAGATTTTAAAATTAAAAAGTCATGATGACTCAGAAAGTTTACATAATATATCATAAAAATATTTTAAATACATAGCTACATAAATTCACTGTATCCAACAAATTTAAAGCATTAACAATTTTGTTAAAATATCTATTTTATTTTATAATAATAAGGATAATTATTTCTATAGGCAATCATTTCTCTCTGAGGGGGAAAAAAGGTTTACTGCAGTCAGTAGTCATTCTAGTCAAGTGTTTCTCTTCCTAATTAATGTGTTCGGAGGGATAAATATATTCTGTTTACGTGCAAAAAATTTAAATTCATTTTCCATTGAAGAACTAAATATTTTCAATCTTAATTACATTCCACAATCTATGGAGATATTAAAAATAACAAGTGCCATAAATTGTGAAGACTGGGGGACTTGAAAAACCCCTAAAATTGTATTAAGTGATTTATTTGTATTAATTAACCCAGTTACTATTCTTGAAAAATCATTGTCAGCTTAGAATGGCTACTAGTGATTGTCTGTTATAAATAAAATTAATTTAGTCTATTCATCAACATGCAGTACCTTTATCAAATAAAACAAAGTATATGCAGAGATTATGCAGTGGAAATTTTAAGGTAAATCACCAATAAACAGAAAATTGAGGTTTTTAGCAGATTTGCTCATTACAAAATTAAATGCCTCATCTGCATACACGTCACACTTTCCACCAACTCATACACCCTCCACACACACACACACACACACACTGCTCACTACATCCCACACTTCCAGTCATCCATGTCCCTCCCTATGTTTGATTCATAATTACCAAACCAAAAAGGACAGCTCTGAAAAGGCGAGGCAACTAACTCTAGCTGTCATTTCAATAAAATATCCCGTAAAAAGTTCAGTTTTCATTAGACCTTTTTACACTACCCACTGCTTCAGAAAAGTTCATCTGACCTTCTTTGTTCAGGTAGTTTTGAAGGTGTGATTTTTCCCATAGATGTGTTACTTACTGCCCCACATGGAGAAAGGTTTCAGTATATTGTCAGTTGGTGTGCTTTGGGCCTGTGGTATGTATAGAAGTCTGGCCTCTGAATACCTCTATCTAGGGGAATATACATTGAAAACGATAACACCTATTTAAAAATAAGAAATTCTTCTTAACTAGCCCTATCTTCATGTGATATTTTATTCATATTCTTATCCCCTTTCATATACTAATATTTCTTTATAATTCTGTGCTTCTACTTCTTTCTTGTCTTGTATCTTAGTAGAAACTTATTTTAACTTATCCTTATAGTAATTATAATTATACTTCAATGTGTTTAGAATATTGTAAATCATATATAATACTTAGGACATTGTATGTGTTTACAGACATTGAGTGAACACTGACATTAACTGTTCATCAACCAAATGACTTTGAACCCATTATGGATGAAGAGGTTCCACCAAACCATAAAATTTTTCTGTACTATCAATATTCCATCGTGGCAGTATTTGATTTGGTAGGACAGAAATGCCTTCTACCATAGTGTCTTTCCTGGATGAAAAAGATGGCACACTCTTTAATTCAACCATATACTCAAAGGCTTAAGCACAGATTTAGGGAAAAATATCTGATCTCTCATTTCTAATCACCTCTGCCCCAACTTCAAAGAACTCATATCCAGAGCACTGGTTCTTATTTGTTTGTTTATTTACTAGGATAGAGTTCTTATTCAAAATGTTCTACTTAAGTCTCTCCTTGGGGGACTATCTGGAAGCTACACTGAGGGCGGAAATCTATAGTTGGATTGCCTAAGGTACAAATTTCTTGTAGAACCTAAACAGCTGCCAATTTACTTTTGAGGGCAATCAGGATGTTCATTAGTAACTGAGTTGAAGTAACTGAGAGGAACTTCATTGGTACCGAGTCAGTGACCTGGATCGTTTTCAGAATGAGCATTGAGCTGAAATAGACCATTCATTTCTACTTCCACTGGGATACTGTACCAAAAGGTTGTGGCTCTTACCTTCTTCTAACAGTGGTAGGGATTTTCAGGAGCAGAAAACAAGGCTTTATGTTTGCCATTTGTATCTCAGGGTAATTTTTTATATGATTTTAAAAGAGCATGAGATAAACCCTGTATTTTAGGCTAACCTATGGGACGGATTCCAACTCCTTCATTTGATAGGTAATTGAAATATGATGACAGTACACTGTGGTGAATCAAAGGTTTCAGAAGTGGAGAAGGAAATTAAAAAATAGACAGGTCTGGAGCATGGTCAATAGAAGTTGGTATACTTCAGTAGTTATTAAAGTGGTGTTACTATTGAGTATTGAAATAATACCACTTTAATAATTTTAATAGTAAAAGCCTATATAGGGCATATGATAGCCAGGCACTATTCAAAAAGCTTTATGTATGTTGTCATTTTTGTCCTCACAACTACCCTATTTTACAGATGAAAAAACTGGAGAGTACAAAGAGGTTAAGTGACTTTCCCAAGATCGTACAAGTAGCACGTGATGGAACTGGTATTTAAACCTTGACAAGTCTGGCTCCAGAGTCAGTGCTCTTAATCACTGTACTCTATTACTAGTCTGGAAAGCTGGTGAAATAGGCCACCAAGATTATACAGATGGTCCCCAACACAGTGGTTCAACTTACCAATTTTTCAGCTTTACGGTGGTGTAAGCGGTATGCATTCAGTAGAAACCATACTTGGAATTTTGAATTTTGTATCTTCCTGGGCTCTCAATATGCAGTCTGATACCCTCTCGTGATGCTGGGCAGCAACAGCAAACCACAGCTCCCAGTCAGCCATGCATTCATGAGGGTAAACAACCGATACACTTAAAACCATTCTGTACCCATACAACCATTCTGTTTTTCACTTTCAGTACTGTCTTCAATAAATTACATGGGATATTCAACACTTTGATAAAAAATAGGCTTTGTGTTAGATGATTTTGCCCAACTGTAGGCTAATGTTAAGTGTTCTGAGTATGTTTAAGATGGACTAGGCTAAGCTATGATGCTTAGTAGGTTAAGTGCATTAAATGAATTTTTTTCTTTAATTTTTATTTTATATTGGGGTATAGTTGACTTACAATGTTGTGTTAGTTTCAGGTGTATAGCAAAGTGATTCATTTATACATATATGTATATCCATTATTTTTCAGATTCTTTTCCCACATAGGTTATTACAGAATATTGAGTAGAGTTCCTTATGCTATACAGTAGGTCCTTGCTGATTATCTATTTTATATATAGTAGTGTGTATATGTTAATCCCAAACTCCTAATTTATCACTCCTCCTGACCTTTTCCCCTTTGGTAACTGTAAATTTGTTTTCGAAGTCTGAGTCTGTTTCTGCTTTGTAAGTAAATTCATTTGTACCATTTTTTTAGATTTCAGGTATAAGTGATATCATATGATATTTGTCTTTCTCTGTATGACTTACTTCACTTAGTATGATAATCTCTAGGTCCATCCTTGTTGCTTCAAATGGCATTATTTTATTCTTTTTTATGGCTAATATTCCATTGGATACATGTATCACATCTTCTTTGTCCATTCCTCTGTCGATGGACATTTAGGTTGCTTCCATGTCTTGGCTATTGTAAATTGTGCTGCAATGAACAATAGGATGCATGTATCTTTTTGAATTATGGTTTTCTACAGATATGTGCCCAGGAGTGGGATTGCTGGATCATATCGTACTTCTATTTTTAGTTTTTTAAGGAACCTCCATACTATTCTCCGTAGTGGCTGTACCAGTATTAAAAGCATTTTTGACTTATAATATTTTCAACTTAAGATGGGTTTACCAGGACATAGCTCCATTATAAGCTGAGGAAGATCTCTAGTACGTTCAGTTTCTAAGTTGCTATTGTGATTTATAATGAGAAATATATATTTGGTCTTCGTCTGGCACAGAGCTCCTAGAACTCCTGAAATTTCCTAACTAATGAGAGCAAAAAAGGTACCTTCTGTTAATGAGGTTAATGAGGTGACTTTGGGACTGCACCTATGGATGGGAGGGTGGTTGCCAAGAAGTCCATCTTTGTGTTTGGAGGGTTAGAATGTTCAGTCCCATCCCTCAGACATCTGTGGACGGTAGAGAAGCTGGAGGTTGAATGAATCACCAATGGCCAGTGATTTAATCAGTCGTGCCTATGTAATGAAGCCTTCTTAAAAACCCAAAAGGACAGGGCTTCCAGGTTGGTGAACATGTGCAGATTTGGGGAGAGTGGTGTGCAAAGAACATGGGATCTCCATGCCCTTTCCCCATACCTTGCCCTGTGCACCTCTTTCATCTGGCTGTCCCTGAGTTACATCCTTTTATAATAAACTGGTGATCCAGTAAGTAAACCATTTCTCTGAGTTCTGTAAGCTACCCTAGCAAATTAATCAGACCCAAGGAGGGGGGTTATTGGAAACTCCAATCTATAGTCAGTCAGTCAGAAGCACAGATGACAACCTGGACTTGAAGTTGGGATCTGAAGGGACACAGGGGCAGTCTTATAAACTGAACCCTTAACCTGAGGAATCTGATGCTATCTCCAGGTAGATAGTGTCAGAATTGAGTTGAATTACAGGACACCCAGCTGGTGTTTGAAAATTGTTTGTTGTTATGGGAAAAACCCACACACACACTCACATCAGAATTGGTGACCAGAATCATTCAGTTGCCTCCAGGGAAAGAATTACTCATAAGGGATGTGGGGTCTCAGCCCAATAGCAACGTCCTCGTTATCAGGGGCCAAGAAAAATTTTAGTATTTCACCATACTCAGTCTCCGGTGAATTTTTTCAAATAGGAAATCTGAACCAAGCAAGTAAAATAACTATTTTTACCCAAAATTTGTGCAGGAATTCGAGAGCACATGTTAACAAAGCTTTTCGACCAGTTAACAGAGAATGACACAATGGATAAGGTATTCTCCTCACTTCTATGGAGACCCCAGGGCACTGGAGCATTCAGTGAAACAGAGGCACTAGCAGACTTAAGGCAAAGCCCACCCAACAGCAGTAGCAGACCTCAGAGCAGAGAGACAGTCTAGCACAGCAACCTGGACAGTAGCCTGGCAGCAGCTACTGGGTGGAGGAGGCACATTTATCAGACTTTTAGGTCTGGAGGCCTTAGGATCAGGCAAAAAAATGCAAGAATTGGAGAAATGACTGCGAAAACTACAGGAGTCCATGGAAAACTTTCACAAGTTATTCCCAAAATGAAAGGAAACTTAAAGATGCTAGAGGTCTCACACTTATGGGTGGGGATGAGCCAGATGACTACTTCTTGTATTCAAAAGTGTTATCACACCTTCATCCCTTGTTGGTATAGGCTGGAAAAAAAAAAAAAAGACACAACAGATTACATATGCATCCACAAATCATTAATCATCTTTTCTGTATATCTTATGGATATGGTCATAATGTCATATTTAACTTAAAAAATGTTATACATACTAAAATTCAGTTTGTCAAAAAGAAATATCTGAAATGAAAAGATAAAATGTTAATTTGATAGATGTCATGCCTTATAAAGGGGTGATGGATGGAGGGTTATATTCCATTTTTTAAGCTTTTTAGATTTTGCGTTTGGCCATAAATTTCTTCACACTAGATGATTGGCAGACTAGACTAAGACATCAAGAAGAGGAGAGGTAATGAAGATTCATAGGCAGAGTGCAGACCCAAACTTAGCTGAGTCATCAGTGGCAATTTCCATTCCTTTCTCAATCTCTTTTAAATTTTAAATTAGACTTCACTATTAAGAAGACTCGGTACTGAGGATGTAGAAACTAGTTCTCAAATTGAAAACCTTATCAAGATAAGAGATTTGACCCTTTTGTACTATATGATTTTAAAGGTTATAATGGCCTCTTTTCACAATAGAATCTGATTTACTGAAAAGTAGCTTTAATATATGACTCATTATTTTACATTTACAATACCAGCATTATTATGATAATACTGTCAAAAATAATACCATTGATTCTTCTTTTTATGATCCAGAGTTGGAGGTCTTTGTAAAAGAAAAAAAGAAAAAAAAATGAGGACTCTGGAATAATTAGAGTGGAATTTTAGAACATTATCCATATGATTTCTAACAAGGGGTATTCTCATGTGACAAGCAGGGGAATCTTCTATTTCTAGCTACAATTACTCACTGGTTTAATGTCAGTTAGAATGCTATCTCAGTCAAAATAGCTCCTATATATGTAAAATTATGGTTATTTCCCAAATTATACTGTTTTTTCAACTGAAACGATGTTTAAATGCTGTGATTTTGACTTGCCAGGAGGCACAGGTAGTCACATAAACAAGTTTCATATTGAAAGGCAGTGCTTGCAGTCAGAAAAAAAAGAACATTTTCTATAATTTTGTAGTGAGAGAAAAAAGTAAGAAAGACTGTTTAATTCAAATGGATATTTGTGCATTAGGAATTACTGTGGACTAAATAACTTGTTATACACACTACTCATATAAAATAGATTACTAATAAGGACCTACTGTATAGCATGGGGAACTCTACTCAATACTGTATAATGGCCTATATGGGAAAAGAATCTAAAAAAGAGTGGTTATATGTATAACTGATTCACTTTGCTGTACAGCAGAAACTAACACAACATTGTCAGCTATACTCCAATAAAAAAATAAATAATTTATTATTTGAGTTGAAACACCTATCAAGAAGTGGGAAAAATACTCTTTACTGAATGGGCCAGTAGCCATGGACCTGCCCCTCAACTTGTAAGCAAAAGTTTTTTTGTGTTTTTGATTTTTGTTTTTTGTTTTTAAACATCTTTATTGCAGTATAATTGCTTTACAATGGTGTGTTAGTTTCTGCTTTATAACAAAGTGAATCAGCTATACATATACATATATCCTCATATCTCCTGCCTGTTGCGTCTGCCTCCTACCCTCCCTATCCCACCCCTCTAGGTGGTCCAAAGCACCAAGCTGATCTCCCTGTGCTATGTGGCTGCTTCCCACTAGCTATCTATTTTACATTTGGTAGTGTATATAATATGTCCATGCCACTCTCTCACTTTGTCCCAGTTTACCATTCCCCCTCCCCATGTCCACAAGTCCATTCTCGACGTCTGCGTCTTTATTCCTGTCCTGCCCCTAGGTTCTTCAGACCCAAATTTTTCTTTTTCAGATTCCATATATATGTGTTAGCATATAGTATTTGTTTTTCTCTTTCTGACTTACTTCACTCTGTATGACATACTCTAGGTCCATCCACCTCACTACAAATAACTCAATTTCATTTCTTTTTATGGCTGAGTAATATTCCATTGTATATATGTGCCACTTCTTCTTTATCCATTCATCTGTCGATGGACACTTAGGTTACTTCCACGTCCTGGCTATTGTAAATGGAGCTAAAATGAACATTGTGGTACATGACTGTTTTTGAATTATAGTTTTCTCAGGGTATATGCCCAGTAGTGGGATTGCTGTGTCGTATGGTAGTTCTATTTTTAGTTTTTTATGGAACCTCCATACTGTTCTCCATAGTGGCTGTATTAATTTACATTCCCACCAGAAGTGCAAGAGGGTTCCCTTTTCTCCACACCTGCTCCAGTATATACTGTTTGTAGATTTTTTGATGACAGCCATTCTAACTGGTGTGAGGTGTTACCACACTGTAGTTTTGATTTGCATTTCTCTGATAATTAGTGATGTTGAGCATCCTTTCATATGTTTGTTGGCAATCTGTATATCTTTGGATAAATGTCTGTTTAGGTCTTCTGCCCATTTTTGGATTGGGTTTTTGTTTTTTTGATATTGAGCTACATGAGCTGCTTGTAAATTTTCGAGATTAATCCTTTGTCAGTTGCTTCATTTGTGAACATTTTCTCCCATTTTGAGAGCTGTCTTTTCGTCTTGTTCATGGTTTCCTTTGCTGTGCAAAAGCTTTGAAGTTTCATTAGGTCCCAATTGTTTATTTTTGTTTTTATTTCCATTTCTCTAAGAGGTGGGTCAAAAAGGATCTTGCTGTGATTTATGTCATAGAGTGTTCTGCCTATGTTTTCCTCTAACCGTTTTATGGTGTCTGGCCATACATTTAGGTCTTTAATCCATTTTGAGTTTATTTTTGTGTATGGTGTTAGAGAGTGTTCTAATTTCTTTCTTTTACATGTAGTTTTCCAGTTTTCCCAGCACCATTTATTGAAGAGGCTGTCTATTCTTCATTGTATAATCCTGCCTCTTTTATCAAAAATAAGGTGACCATATCTGCGTGGGTTTATCTCTGGGCTTTCTATCCAGATCCATTGATCTATATTTCTGTTTTTGTGCCAGTACCATACTGTCTTGATTACTATAGCTTTGTAGTATAATCTGAAGTCAGGGAGCCTGATTCCTCCAGCTGCGTTTTTGTTTCTCAAGATTGCTTTGGCTATTCGGGGTCTTTTGTGTTTCCATACAAATGGTGAAATTTTTTGTTCTAGTTCTGTGAAAAATGCCACTGGTAGTTTCACAGGGATTGCATTGAATCTGTACATTGCTTTGGCTAGTATGGTCATTTTCACAATGTTGATTCTTCCAATACAAGAACATGGTATATCTCTCCATCTGTTTGTATCATCTTTAATTTCTTTCATCAATGTCATACAGTTTTCTGTATACAGGTCTTTTGTCTCCTTAGGTAGGGTTATTCCTAGGTATTTTACTCTTTTTCTTGCAATGGTAAATGGGAGTGTTTCCTTAATTTCTCTTTCAGATTTTTCATCATTAGTGTTTAGGAATACAAGAGATTTCTGTGCATTAATTTTATATCCTGCTACTTTACCAAATTCATTGATTAGCTCTAGTAGTTTTCTGGGAGCATCTTTAGCATTGTTTATGTATAGTATCATATCATCTGCAAACAGTGACAGCTTTATTTCTTCTTTTCCAGTTTGGATTCCTTTTATTTCTTTTTCTTCTCTGATTGCTGTGGGTAAAACTTCCAAAACTATGTTGAATAATAGTGGTGTGAGTGAGCATCCTATCTTGTTCCTGTTTTAGAGGAAATGGTTTCAGTTTTTCACCATTGAGAGCACTGTTGCCTGTGGGTTTGTCATATATGGCCTTTATTATGTTGGGGTAAGTTCCCTCTATGCCTACTTCTGAAAGATTTTTATCATAAGTGGGTGGTGAATTTTTTCGAAAGCTTTTTCTGCATCTTTGAGATGATCATATAGTTTTTCTCCTTCAGTTTGTTAATAGAGTTTATCACATTGATTGATTTGTGTATATTGAAGAATCCTTGCGTTCCTGAGATAAACCCCACTTGATCATGATGTATGATCCTTTTAATGTGCTGTTGGATTCTGTTTGCTACTATTTTGTTGAGGATTTTTGCATCTGTTTTCATCAGTGATATTGGCCTGTAGTTTTCTTTCTTTGTGACATCCTTGTCTGGTTTTGGTATCAGGGTGATGGTGGCCTCATAGAATGAGTTTGGGAGTGTTCCTCCCTCTGCTATATTTTGGAAGAGTTTGAGAAGAATAAATATTTGATAGAATTCGCCTGTGAAGCCATCTGGTCCTGGGCTTTTGTTTGTTGGAAGATTTTTAATCACAGTTTCAATTTCAGTGCTTGTGATTGGTCTGTTCATATTTTCTATTTCTTCCTGATTCAGTCTTGACAGGTTGTGCATTTCTAAGAATTTGTCCATTTCTTCCAGGTTGTCCATTTTATTGGCATAGAGTTGCTTGTAGTAATCTCTCATGATCTTTTTTATTTCTGCAGTGTCAGTTGTTACTTCTTTTTCATTTCTAATTCTATTGATTTTAGTTTTCTCCCTTTTTTTCTTGATGAGTCTGGTTAATGGTTTATCAATTTTGTTTATCTTCTCAAAGAACCAGCTTTTAGTTTTATTGATCTTTGCTATCGTTACCTTCATTTCTTTTTCATTTATTTCTGATCTGATTTTTATGATTTCTTTCCTTCTGCTAACTTTGGGGTTTTTTTGTTCTTCTTTCTCTAATTGCTTTAGGTGCAAGGTTAGGTTGTTTATTTGAGATGTTTCCTGTTTCGTAAGGTAGGATTGTATTGCGATAAACTTCCCTCTTAGAACTGCTTTTGCTGCATCCCATAGATTTTGGGTCGTGGTGTCCCCATTGTCATTTGTTTCCAGGCATCTTTTTATTTCTTCTTTGATTTCTTCAGTGATCACTTCGTTATTAAGTAGTGTATTGTTTAGCCTCCATGTGTTTGTATTTTTTACAGATCTTTTCCTGTAATTGATATCTAGTCTCATAGTGTTGTGGTCGGAAGAGATACTTGATACAATTTCAGTTTTCTTAAATTTACCAAGGCTTGATTTGTGACCCAAGATATGATCTATCCTGGAGAATGTTCCATGAGCACTTGAGAAGAAAGTGTATTCTGTTGTTTTTGGATGGAATGTCCTATAAATATCAATTAAGTCTATCTTGTTTAATGTATCATTTAAAGCTTGTGTTTCGTTACTGATTTTCTTTTTGGATGATCTGTCCATTGGTGAAAGTGGGGTGTTAAAGTCCCCTACTATGAATGTGTTACTGTCGATTTCCCCTTTTATGGCTGTTAGTAATTGCCTTATGTACTGAGGTGCTCCTATGTTGGGTGCATAAATATTTACAATTGTTGTATCTTCTTCTTGGATCGATCCCTTGATCATTATGTAGTGTCCTTCTTTGTCTCTTCTAATAGTGTTTATTTTAAAGTCTATTTTGTCTGATATGAGAATTGCTACTCCAGCTTTCTTTTGGTTTCCATTTGCATGAAATATCTTTTTCCATCCCCTCACTTTCAGTCTGTATGTGTCTCTAGGTCTGAAGTGGGTCTCTCGTAGACAGCAAATATATGGGTCTTGTTTTTGTATCCATTTAGCCGATCTGTGTCTTTTGGGGGGAGCATTTAGTCCATTTACATTTAAGGTAATTATCGATATGTATGTTCCTATTTCCATTTTCTTAATTGTTTTGGGTTCGTTATTGTAGGTCTTTTCCTTCTCTTGTGTTTCTTGCCTAGAGAAGTTCCTTTAGCAGTTGTTGTAAAGCTGGTTTGGTGGTGCTGAACTCTCTCAGCTTTTGCTTGTCTGTAAAGGTTTTCATTTCTCCATCAAATCTGAATGAGATCCTTGCTGGGTAGAGTAATCTTGGTTGCAGGTTTTTCTCCTTCATCACTTTAAATATGTCCTGCCAGTCCCTTCTGGCTTGCAGAGTTTCTGCTGAAAGATCAGCTGTTAACCTTATGGGGTTTCCCTTGTGTGTTATTTGTTGTTTTTCCCTTGCTGCTTTTAATATGTTTTCTTTGTATTTAATTTTTGATAGTTTGATTAATAAGTGTCTTGGCGTATTTCTCCTTGGATTTATCCTGTACAGCACTCTCTGTGCTTCCTGGACTTGATTAACTATTTCCTTTCCCACATTAGGGAAGTTTTCAACTATAATCTCTTCAAATATTTTCTCAGTCCCTTTCTTTTTCTCTTCTTCTGGAACCCCTATAATTCGAATGTTGGTGCGTTTGATGTTGTCCCAGAGGTCTCTGAGACTGTCCTCAGTTCTCTTCATTCTTTTTTCTTTATTCTGCTCTGCAGTAGTTATTTCCACTATTTTATCTTCTGGGTCACTTATCCGTTCTTCTGCCTCAGTTATTCTGCTACTGATCCCATGTAGAGTATTTTCAATTTCATTTCTTGTGTTGTTCATCGTCGTTTGTTTCATCTTTAGTTCTTCTCGGTCCTTGTTAAATGTTTCTTGCATTTTGTCTGTTCTATTTCCAAGATTTTGGATCATCTTTACTATCATTATTCTGAATTCTTTTTCAGGTAGACTGCCTGTTTCCTCTTCATTTGTTAGGTCTGGTGGGTTTTTATCCTGCTCCTTCATGTGCTGTGTGTTTTTCTGTCTTCTCATTTTGCTTATCTTACTGTGTTTGGGGTCTCCTTTTTGCAGGCTACAGGTTCGTAGTTCCTGTTGTTTTTGGTGTCTGTCCCCAGTGGCTAAGGTTGGTTCAGTGGGTTGTGTAGGCTTCCTGGTGGAGGGGACTAGTGCCTGTGTTCTGGTGGATGAGGGTGGATCTTGTCTTTCTGGTGGGCAGGTCCACGTCTTGTGGTGTGTTTTGAGGTGTCTGTGGACTTATTATGACTTTAGGCAGCCTCTCTGCTAATGGGTGGGGTTGTGTTCCTGTCTTGCTAGTTGTTTGGCATAGAATGTGCAGCATTGTAGCTGTCTGGTCGTTGAGTGAAGCTGGGTGCTGGTGTTGAGATGGAGATCTCTGGGAGATTTTCGCCGTTTGATATTATGTGGAGCTGGGAGGTCTCTTGTGGATCAGTGTCCTGAAGTGGGCTCTCCCTCCTCAGAGGCACAGCACTGACTCCTGGCTGCTGCACCAAGAGCCTTTCATCCACACGGCTCAGAATAAAAGGGAGAAAAAGTAGAAAGAAAGAATTAGTAGAAGAAAGAAAGAAAGGGGGGAGGAAGGAAGGAGAGAAGGAAGGAAAAAAAGAAAGATAAAGTAAAATAAAATAAAGATAAAATATAATTAATTATTTTAAAATTATTAAGAGAAAACAAATACAAAAAAAAGAAAAATCCCGGACGGATAGAACCCTAGGACAAATGGTGGAAGCAAAGCTATACAGACAAAATCTCACACAGAAGCATACACGTACACACTCACAAAAAGAGGAAAAGGGGAAAAAATAATAAATCTTGCTCTCAAAGTCCACTTCCTTAATTTGGGAAGATTGGTTGTCTATTCATGTATTCCACAGCTGCAGGGTACATCAAGTTGATTGTGGAGCTTTAATCCGCTGCTTCTGAGGCTGCTGGGAGAGATTTCCCTTTCTCTTCTTTGTTCTCACAGCTCCCAGGGGCTCAGCTTTGGATTTGGCCCCGCCTCTGCGTGTGTCTGTTCTTCGCTCAGACAGGATGGGGTTAAAGGAGCCGCTGACTCGGGGGCTCTGGCGCACTCAGGCCGGGGCGGGGAGTGGGGAGGGAGGGGCACGGCGTGCGGGGCGGGCCTGCGGCGTCAGAGGCCGGCGTGACGTTGCACCAGCGTGAGGCGCGCCGTGCGTTCTCCCGGAGGAGTTGACCCTGCATCCCGGGACCCCGGCAGTGGCGGGCAGCACAGGCTCTCCGGAATGGGGGTGTGGACAGTGACCTGTGCTCGCACACAGGCTTCTTGGTAGCGGCAGCAGCAGCCTTAGCGTCTCATGCCCGTCTCTGGGGGTCCACGCTTTTAGCCGCGGCTCGCACCCGTCTCTGGAGCTCCTTTAAGTAGCGCTCTTAATCCACTCTCCTCGCGCACCAGGAAACAAAGAGGTAAGAAAAAGTCTCTTGCCTCTTCGGCAGCTCCAGACTTTTCTCCGGACTCCCTCCCGGCTAGCCGCGGCGCACTGGCCCCCTGCAGGCTGTGTTCACGCCGCCAACCCCAGTCCTCTCTCTGCGCTCCGACCGAAGCCCGAGCCTCAGCTCGCAGCCCCGCCCGCCCCGGCTGGTGAGCAGACAAGCCTCTCGGGCTGGTGGGTGCTGGTTGGCCCTGAACCTCTGTGCGGGAATCTCCCCGCTTTGCCCTCCGCACCCTTGTGGGTGCGCTCTCCTCCGCGGCTCCGAAGCTTCCCCCCTCCGCCACCCGCAGTCTCCGCCCGCAAAGGGGCTTCGTAGTGTGTAGAAACTTTTCCTCCTTCACAGCTCCCTCCCACTGGTGCAGGTGCCGTCCCTATTCTTTTGTCTCTGTTTATTCTTTTTTTGTTTTGCACTACCCAGGTATGTGGGGGGTTTCTTGCCTTTTGGGAGGTCTGAGGTCTTCTGCCGGCGTTCAGTAGGTGTTCTGTAGGAGTTGTTCCACGTGTAGTAGTATTTCTGGTGTATCTGTGGGGAGGAAGGTGATCTCCGCGTCTTACTCTTCCGCCATCTTCCCGGAAGCCTCCGGAGTCTCAAATTTTTGAGGAGGACCAGAGCTGAGAAGATTCAGATTTAGTACCGGGAATGAGCGGAGATTAAGGTGATTGAAGTCTCAGAGATCCAGGCCCAGTCTGCGTGTTCAAATGAGTCATTAACATAGATGTATAAATCTTTTTCTCACTGTTGTGGCCTCTCCCGTTGCGGAGCACAGGCTCGGGACGCGCAGGCTCAGCGGCCACGGCTCACGGGCCCAGCCGCTCCGCGGCATGTGGGATCTTCCCGGACCGGGGCACGAACCTGTGTCCCCTGCATCGGCAGGCGGACTCTCAACCACTGCACCACCAGGGAAGCCCCTATTTATTCTTTTTTGTTTTGCCCTCCGCAGGTACGTGGGGGGTTTCTTGCCTTTGGGGAGGTCTGAGGTCTTCTGCCAGCATTCCGTGGATGTTCTGTAGGAGTTGTTCCACATGTAGATGTATTTCTGATGTATTTGTGGGGAGGAAGGTGATCTCCATGTCTTACTCCTCTGCCATCTTGAAGGTCTCTCTCTAAACAGAAGTTTTAGAAAATACTTTAAGAATCAAATTTTTAAATTATGACTGTGTCAAGAACTGTGAAGGGTCTGAGATTTATCCTACTTGCAAGTACCTAGTTAGCCCTGCCATAGTTGCATAGATACTGGCAGAAGACATGAGACTCCTGGATCAGAAATGAAGAACTTTATCACTCATGGCAGAGTGAGCAGCATGCGCTTCATGTTTTCAGGCTTTCCTTGCCCCCAAGTCCGATGGAGATAATGCAGACACAGGTCCAGCGGAATGCTGCCCACACAGTGGGTTCAGTGATCTCCAGTCTTACACAGAGACAAACCTGCCCAAACTTTGCTGAAGAAAGAGACATTATATCTATTATTCAGTCAGAAAAGAAATCTGCCTCTATGTCCCAAGGCTGTCTGCTAGACAAATATCCATGAAAAGAGTCCAGGACAAAAGGTATCACAAGATGTGTTAAAAACAAAATGGAAAATTGCCCCTCAGCAAAATATTTTAATAGAGCCTCATTATTCACAATTCGGTACTTGAGAATTCATTTACTGAAATGTACCTGTAATCCTAAAATCAATACTTGCCACACTTTCACATGCAGACCTGGGCAGAGTGGGAAAAAGTTGAGTGGCCTGACACTCAGGTTCCCAGCTAAGGCCAAACAGGGGGACTCACGGCCATCTTGTTTTAGTTCTTATACAGTAAACAAATGTCTTTTCTGTTGTATACTTAGTGTCATGTTCTTTGCATTTTTGTGCACTTTTTTCAGTAATTTTGCTATTTAAAATGGCCTTGAAGAGTGCTGAAGTACTGTCTAGTATTCCTAAGTACAAGAAGGCTATGGTGTGTCTTATGGAGAAAATAAGTGTGTTAGATAAGCTTCATTCAGGCCTAAGTTATAGTGATGTTGGCGGTGAGTTCGAAGTTAATGAATCGAAAGTATTAAATACGATGTCTTTAAACAGAAACAATCATAAAACAAGGTTGTGCATTGATCTGTTGATGGAAACGCTGTGCCCAGAGGCTCACAACATTTTCACATACATTTTCAGGCTCACAATAATCCTGTAGTTCCCCTAGGAATAAGAGTTCAGTATTCACTAACTCAGCGTATGCTGCAACGTTATGGACCATCACTGCTATGAGTAATGAGAATCAACTGGACGGTCAGTCACAAATGGTGGCAGCCGCACTTCCACTCTTGCACACTTACAGCCTCAACAAAACAGCAAGAGAGATCTTGTAAAACTTAAGCAAAATCATAGCTCAACTCTGTTCAGATGTTCTCCACTGACTTTCCCCTCTCAGAATCTAAAGCAAACTTATCTCAGTGGTCCTACAGCATCTTCATTCCGCATCTTGCCTGTGTAGCCTCTGGCTGTAGCTTCTTCCACTCTCCCCCTTGTTCATTCTGCTTCAGCCACCCTGCTTCCTTGCTGTTTATGGGACAGACAGTTTCCTGCTTCAGGACCTCTGCACTTACTTTTCCTCTGTCTAGAAAGCTCTTGTGCTTTTTCCAGATATCTAAATGACGTATTCCCTCATCTCTTTCAGGTCTTTGCTAAAATCTCACCTTCCCATTGAGGCTATCACTGACCAACCTACTTAAAATTGCAAGCCTGTCCCTCCTAGCCCTGGTACTCCCCATACCCTATCTCTGCTTTATTGCTCTCCATGGCCCTACCACCATCTGATATAGTATAAGTTTACATGTGCATTTGTTTATCTGTATCCTTCCCCAAATATGCAGGGATTATTATTGTCTGTTTTATTCATGGCTGTATACCCAGAACCTAGAACAATGCCTGCCTCACAAGAGATTTTTATTCAATAAGTATTTATTGAATAAATGAAATAAAAGTCTCTTGGAGTTTTCAGTGACTTTCTTTTTTGCAGTACGGTAAGCTTTACCTTAATCTGCTCCTAAAGAAAGCTCCTGAGAAAATTTCTTCAAAACAGATAAATTAACAGTGAGAGAGGCAGAGCTCAAAAGACTTGCTCAGGCTCAGCAAGGGGAGAAAGCTAATTGGGAAAAAGTAGCAGAGTATTTTCAAGCTGTCTTGAAAAGAGAGGAATGGCAAACCTCTTCATTTTTCACATTGACAAAAAATGTTTTTAGCAGCATGAGAATTGATACTAGTTTTAAAAATAACAATTAAAAAAAAACCCTACTCAGAAAAGTGCTGTTGTCTGTCTAATTTCTTTGTACAACAGTATCAAATCAAACGAATCCCTTATGAAGGAAGAAGAGAGTGCTTTTTCTTTAGAGAACAAAACAATTAGAGTCTAGCTAAACTGCCCACAAAACATGAACTGTTTCATTTAACTAACTGAGAGCACAGCTTAATTCCTAAATCAGGAAGCAATCGCTGTTAATAAAAGGCAAGCCCCTCACAAGCATGTTTCTCTCTGCCCTAAACAGATATGGAGAGAACTCATGGTGCTTCAGCGTGTTGCAACAGACAGCCACAGATAAATGGAACAAATACCTGGCGAACTTTGAAAAAGATGGTTTGATTTGGTGTTAAGACTAATCCTGAGTTTTACCATCAGGTGGTTTTCTCATGCTGTTGTAATCCAAATTTCTCCAGACCTCACCAACTGGGGAGTGTAACCAAGGCCACATCATCTATAAGAACTTCAAATTCACTAACTTAATGCCCCACAGAACATAGGACCTCCGGCCTCCCTTCCATGTTTCATGCAGTTATTATATGGGATTCCTTAGGTGGGTTATTTTGGGTGCTCATGAAGAGTCCTCTCAAGACGTTCCACCTGCTAGTGTCCCCCAAACCAACTGAGAGGAGCATTTTGGCTGCCCAAGCTCAACCGTAAGAACACACATCAAGGGACTTCCCTGGCAGTCCAGTGGTTAAGACTTTGCCTTCCAATGCAGGGGGTGCATGTTCGATCCCTGGTCAGGGAGCTAAGATCCCACATGACTTGGGGCCAAAAGGCCAAAACATAAAATAGAAGCAATATTGTAACAAATTCAATAAAGACTTTAAAAAAAATGGTCCACATAAAAAAAAAAAAAAAAAAAAAAAAAACGCACATCAACACCAAGGGTATCAACCCTTGAGAGTCAAAGCAGAACCAATTTTCCCATAGTCCTCACTACCCTGAGCCATGCTGCAGCGCAAATAAGAATGCTGCTCTTCTGAGCTGGGTCACACTTGGATGTTATGAGAGCAGCACTTCTGTCTGCTTCTGCTGGCAACCTCTCTGTGTAAAGGACTCGAACAGGTATGCATTTTGGCAGACTCAGGAACATGCATACATACATATATACATGCATCTGTACATGTATATAATATAATATGACCCTGAAGTAAGAGCTATAAGATATAGACAGTGCACTACTGGAAGACACAAGAGAGGACTCGAGAAGGAAAGGCTTCGTGATGGAAGGGGCATATATGTAGACCTCAGTCTATAGGTAGTCTATGTGTATCATTATTCTTATTATTTAATTCATGGCTAGAAAGTCTCTTTCCTCAGTTCCCCTGATCCCTGTATTTCAAGAAGGCAATCTGAAACTCTAATGTATTAGTGGACTCACTTGAAAATTTTCTCATATAAAAAGTAGTTATGGGGGCTTCCCTGGTGGCGCACTGGTTGAGAGTCCGCCTGCCGATGCAGGGGACACGGGTTCGTGCCCTGGTCCGGGAAGATCCCACATACCGCAGAGCGGCTGGGCCCGTGAGCCATGGCCGCTGAGCCTGTGCGTCTGGAGCCTGTGCTCCGCAACGGGAGAGGCCACAACAGTGAGAGACCTGCGTACCGCAAAAAAAACAAAAAAAAGTAGTTATGTTTGGTGTCTCAATGAGAAGATATGAAAGATTACTTTGGTCTGTGCTATTTGGGATAACCTTTTTTCATATATCACCTGGTTTAAAAAATATTTCTGATCAAAAATACCCTGATTTTATGGAAACTGCATTCTAGTGTTCTAAAGAACAATGATGAAGGGAAGGGGAAAGATGGTAGGGTGAGATGTGGGTCAGTGGTTAATAATTTATATAGAGTGGTCAACGGTAGACTTTAATTAAGTGACATGCAAACAGAATCCTGAAGACAGTGAAAGGAACAAGACATGTAGATATCTAGGGAAGAGCATTCCAGACACAGGGGCTAGCAATGCAAAGGCCCTGAGGCGGGCATAATTAGCGTGCTCAAGGAATAGAAAAGATATAGAGCATGGTGTGTAAGAGGTCAAGTGGTAGGAGTTGCAGTCAAAGAGGTAATCCAGAGCCAGATCACATACAATTTTATAAGCCAATATCAGGACTTTGCTTTTTTAATAATCTTTTGTTATTGAGATATAATTGACATATTAGTTTCATGTACACAGCATCATTCAATATTTGGATATATCACAAAATGATCACCACAATGAGTCTAGCTAACATGAATCACCACACATGGCTACAGTTTTTTTCCTTGCGATGAGAACTTTTAAGATCTGCTCTCTTAGCAACTTTCAAATATACAAAACAGTATTTTTAACTCTAGTAATGATGCTGTGCATTACACCTCCATGACTTTATTTTATAAGCGGAAGTTTGTATCTCTTGACCCCCCATTTCACTCACTCCCACTTCCCACCTCTGGCAACCACCCATTTGATCTGTTCTCTGTATCTATGAGCTCAGTTTTTCTGTTTTGCTTTTTGTTTGTTTCCTTTTTTTTTAGCTTTTATATATAAGTGAGATCATATAGTATCTGTCTTTCTCTGTTTGACTTATTTCACATAGCATAATGCCCTCAAGATCCATCCACGTTATCATAAATGGCAAAATTTCATTCTTTTATATGGCTGAATTATATATATATAATTATATATATATATTTGTGTATACATATGCACAAATATATGTGTGTGTATGTATATATGTATCTCAAATTTTCTTTATCCATTCTTCCATTGGTGGACACTTAGGTTGTTTCCATATCTTGGCTTTTGTAAATAATGCTGCAGTGAACATGGGGGTGCAGATGTGTTTTTATTTTCTTCGGATAAATACCTAGAAGTGGAATTGCCGGATAATATGGAGTTTGCATTTACTTTGAGAAAGATAGAAAGACATTAGAAAGTTTTGAGCAGAGAAATGGTGTTGTCTAAATCAAGGTTTAAAAAGATCACAGTGAATGCTTGGTTATGGCAGACTACAGTGGACAAAGTAGAAGCAGGGAGACTGGTTAAGAGGCTTGTGTAACGTATGATAGTGACTTGGATCATAAGGGAAGGGGCGAAGGGTATACAAAGTGGTCTGATGCTGCATAGATAAGACAGAACTTGCTAACAGATTGGATGTGGGGTTTGAAAGAAAGAGAAGAGTCAAGTGTGACTCCAAGGCTGTTGGTCTGAACAACTAGGAGGGTAGAGTTGTCATTTAATGGGATGGGAAGCCTACAGGAGGAACGTGCTGGGGCAGGTGAAGACATGAAAATAGAGAAATCAGTTCTGGAAAGTAGGACCTTTGAGGCTTTGGAGTTCACCTGATTTGGGTTAGATCTGCTCTTGCTCTGCAGTTCATTAGTTATACAATCTTCAGCATTAACTCAGCTCTTCTGAGGCTCAGTTTCTCACCCGTATCATGAGGATAATAGAACCCAAGGTGTAGGATAGTTGTTGTGAAGATTCAACAGAGAGCAGATATAAAGTACCTAAAACACAGATTTTAATAGACGCTAAAATACAGCAAAACCAAGTGTGTGTGTGTGTGTGTGTGTGTGTGTGTGTGTGTGTGTATGATTAATAAATGGGGTTTATCATAATCTTTGTGAAATTAGGTGTGAGGTTTCTTATGGCACTGTGAGAATTACTTGCAGAAAATTTTCTAAGATTGTGTTTTAATTAGATGAATTCTAAACACTTAAGAAAGGAGATCCTTATCCTGTATCATTCAGTATTTATGTTTATCATAGCAATGTGTCCTTTACTTTTTAGCTCCTTTTCTGGCTTTACTATTCACGGTATGCTGTGCTCTTTCATAGATGTTTTAGGTTTTTTTCTCAACTTGGCCAGAAAGCTAAAGCATCAATCACTCTGGTAGACTTTTGTACAAACCAGTAAGTGCTCTCTTGGTTTTATTCTTTTGGAATTTATATAGTGCCTCAGATCACCAAGGCATCAAGATACTATTCTGATTTGTTTGTTTCCTGTTCTCCAAAATTATTAACTTATACCCTCCTTCCTAAACATCTTGTTTACTTTTAAATAGATTATTATTTTATGTTGGATAGTGTCTGGTAGAACTGTCCTGAATTAAAAACTGAGTAAATATCTTTATTCTCAGAAGAAGAGACTGACCTGACATATTTCCCCAACAGGCAATAGGGTTTTGATTCTGGCTCAGTCACTCCCATCCCCAACATCAGGGCCTGTCAGCTGCCAGCATTTCCTAGATACGAGTTTCCTCAAACCACACTTCACTAGGTCCTTACCTCACTCATCCTTCCCACTCGCTCACAAGATACCCTTCAGTTCCATTTAAGGTGGGGTTTTTATACACACCTGTCCTCCATTATTCTCACAAAGCTAGGCCACGGACAGCAGTAAGGACTGCTTCGCTTCCTGTGTGTTCCATCAACTCAGAATCAGTTATTTGTTGTTACGCTTGACACCTAAGTCAGGTGCCAGCAGTGTACCTTTTAAAGCTGGTTTTGGTAACTCTAAGTGCTCTGAGGTTTACATTCATTAAGTTATTTGAGTGTACCACATTTTTTGTATCTTCCTGAAGATTTCTCCATCTTAATTTACTACCATGGCCATATCTGTTTTACCCTTGACCTCACTTTTGAGGTACTCCCTGAATTTACTTGTCACCATACTTTTTATTACTTCTGCCTGAAATATCTCCATTCCTCACCCACATAAAGTTTTACTCAGTTTCCAAGACTCAGTTCTAATACTGCTTCTTCCTTAAAGTCACTTCATTTGGCACTGACTCACCCCTGCTGCACTTACCAGGGTAACTCTGGCAGAGTGCTAGTGTGCACGTCCCCAGTTGACCATAAGCCTCCAGAGGGCAGGCGCAATAATTTACCAAAAATTCCTTGAATGTAGTAGATGGTCGGTAAATGTCTGTTGACATAATATGCTTCCTTTCTTAATGTGTCTTTATTTTTTATCCGCTTTGTCTTCATTGTCAACATTGTTCTAGCATAAGAGTCCATGTCAGTTTTTTTGCTGCTAAACACAGTTTCAGTAATTCAACAAGTGTGAGCATCTTCTATATGACTTTTAACGAATTTGGACTTAGGAATGCAGTGAATTAATGCATAATCCCTTCCTTAGAGAAGCTTACGGTATGGAAGGAAAAACTGACAAGTAAATAATATATACTATGATGGCAGTGACATTTTTCACAGTGGTATTTGAGCAGCTAAAGAGGTTCACAGGCTCCCATTATGTGGGGTTTGGGTGAACTGAAGGGTATAATCAATATGTTTAGCACCTAGAACAGCCCTGCATGTGGAAGGCACAGAATAAATGCTGTTTGTTGAATAAATTATATGGTGGCAGCTAAAAGGTAAGTTCAGAGAACAGTAACAGGACATGGCTGCTGGTGAGGCACTTTCAGTGCACTGTGATGTTGATATGGCTTTCCTGCCGTACTGTAGACCTCAGCTTTCAGTCACTTACACCCTCAGTTGAGGACTCCCTGGGTCTCATCTAAGAAAATGATGAAAAGAATAAGACTAAATCGTTTCCCAGATGACTAAGATAGCTTCCTTTTAGCAGTTTCCAGAATCTCCCTGCCAAAAACAGCTACCTTTAAAAGTGGACCTACAGCATTAATGTAAGAAAGAAGGAAAGAAACAAAATTATTATGAAATTATTTTTAAATATTAGAATACGTCTTCAAATGATTGTCAAAGTTTAGTTTGGTATCAGATGTTCTAATTTTATGTGTAATTATATAAACTTTTCATTCATTAGTTAGTAATTTACTTATTAATTGAACAAGCATCTATTGAAAACCTATTATGTGATGATTTCTTTCCCAGGATCCAGAGATACAAAGACAAATAAGATGACCCTTGGCTCCAATTAGCTTATCCCAATGGATTGAAAAGCAAAATAAATAAAACAATTCAGTATATCATTGTAAGAGTTAAGTCAGAGGTGTCCATGGGTTTTTAAATAGAAAAGAAGAGCATCTAAATCAGGCATGGAGGCAAAAGGAAAGGCTTTTTGAAAGAAATGATGTGCTTAAACTGATTGAAGGACAAAGACAGGTTAACGTGGCATAACTACTAGACAGTAGAACCGTTTGACCAAGTACATCCAGATTCCATTATAACAGTTAGATTTTCTTCCTTTTTTAAAATCTGTGCTCTTCCTGGCCTTAAATGATAATCAGCAGGAAACACCTATGGAGAAGACTTATCTCTACTGCCTTTGAAGAAGCACAATTCTAACATGAAGTACCTTTTATGGGCTTAAATGATCAAAAGAGAATCCTGCTGAGATGGGTTTCATAGGAGCAGTGGCTTTAAGAGTTGAGAGTCCTAGGATAAACCATCTGTCTGTCACCAGACAGGTGCTATGAAAATAAATCACTGTTACTTCTATTTCCTGAAAATGCACTCTTTTACCAGGTTTTATGTGAATGTACTGATTAATATTTTAGCCATAAAGCTTACAAGGTAACATTCTCATATGAATATCCTAATAGCTTTTATTCTATGAAAAAGATGGGATTGAGGAACTGAATTTGAATCACATAACCATTGTTTCTTTTGTTTAAATTCACCACGTGAAATAAGATTTACCATAATACAAGGTAAGACTAGCACAGTGCTTTGAGATGGACTCCAAATATTTCTCACTGAGTAATTTAAAACCAGTGGTATGTTGTATGCCTATTTCTTTTTAAGATAATAAAATGTGGCAATACCTTTCACCTTTATTATCCTTAAGACATTTTCTTAAACTTTAGATGCTTAAAAAATTAACATCTTTCTCTTTATTCTTATACCAACTGGAGACACCATGAATTGTTATGCATTAACTATGGCCAATAATAGCTTTGTAATATTTTAGTGTTCTTCCGTCTTCTGGTAATTTTTATAATTCTTCATATACCTAAAGATTTCCCCTCAAATTTTTTTTTAAATTTAGTTATTTATTTTTGGCTGTGTTGGGTCTTCGTTGCCGTGCACAGGCTTTCTCTAGTT
Source organism: Phocoena sinus (assembly GCF_008692025.1). NCBI lineage: Eukaryota > Metazoa > Chordata > Mammalia > Artiodactyla > Phocoenidae > Phocoena > Phocoena sinus. The sequence continues at coordinate 127,254,013 of NC_045767.1, read as the reverse complement.
GCGGTGAGCGGGGGCTACTCTTTGTTGCGGTACTCAGGCTTCACATTGCGGTGGCTTCTCTTGTTGTGGAGCACAGGCTGTAGGCACGCAGGCTTCAGTAGTTGTGGCACGTGGGCTCAGTAGTTGTGGCTCGTGGGCTATAGAGCTCAGGCTCAGTAGTTGTGGTGCACGGGCTTAGTTGCTCTGTGGCATGTGGAATCTTCCCGGGCCAGGGCTTGAACCCGTGTCCCTTGCATTGGTAGGCAGATTCTTAACCACTGCGCCACCAGGGAAGCCCTCCCCTCAAATTTTATACACTTCCCTGTCTTTATAAAGAGAATATTTTAATCTGGGATGATCATTATGAAAATGTATTCTTTCACACTGCTTTAATACTATGATACCATTAGGTATTACTGAGATGTACATACATAATTTTCTCCTACATTCAATGACCTTTGAATTCTTTTATCTGATTTTCATATTGTTGCTTTTTCTTTGCTATCAGACTGTTTGCCCTCACTTTTTATAGTTGGTATTTTCACCTGCCCTTTCAACGCTCCCTGTTATAATATGCTATTTCAAATGCAGTTTATTTCAGCAAATGTTAATTGAGGATATACTATGTATAAGTCACTGTATTAAGTGCTAGGTATTCAAAGATAAATAAAACATGGTCTCAGCCTTTAAAGAGCAAAAAAAAATAGAGATGTAAAAAAGTAATTACAGTTCTGTGTGAGAATTGCGATGGATTGGATTTTATTCTATGGACAATGTAGTTTGTTTCTCCCAGGCCTTGCCAATGTGGGGTGACCCAAGACAGAACTGAAGGGTTCAACATCAGTGGGCCAGGGAAGAATTCAAAGCAGAGTTGTTTGCAGTGCACCTCCTATAGATAAAGATACCTGCTATAAAAAAAAATTAGGATAAACTTGTAAGAATTTTGTCAAAAATCAGGAGAAATTACTCTTAGTAAGATCAAGGACACTATTTTGGTTCATGAGCTTTGCATACTTACTTGTGGCCTCTGTTTTGACCACTTGGGGTCTTATTTTGCTAACTTTCTGTTTCTACAGCAGGTACAAAATAGTTTGGAATGCTCTATGAGTGAAATCCCAGTGAGTGAAATGTTAATGCATTTATTGTGAGAATTTGTTTTATATTATATTATACCTATAACATTTTATTATAGCACATCATATTTTATCGTCCTGACCTATCACATATCACTATCACATAGCATTTTCTAATGAGAAAAAAATTCAAAAATATATGAGACATACAGATAGCCTCTGAGTTGATGTGGGTCATGTTTCTAAATACACTTTCTGTATGAAAAAAATGTGTGTTTATGATAGAATCATATGCTTGAACCTTATAATAATGCATAGAAAATATGTCTCTCAGCATTAAATAGTCAACCTACCAAAAATTTCTGGTAGCAAACATATTCTTGTCTTTTCATATTTAAAATAGAATTATTTGCATAATGTATACTATAATAAATATTGGCCAGTTTATTATCATTATCATTCAAAATAATATGCTACCAGACTTACTTTAGAACCCTGCTGAAATTCCTATGTATTTTGAAAAAATTTTAGTCCTATGCATGAAATTACACTGTTATTACAGCAAAAAATAATAATGAAACAGTAATATATTCAGTCTTTGAGCTGGCTGAATTTCAATTTAACCTCAAGGTTAGACCTCTGTCTACTTCACCCCATTCCCTTGCATAACAGTCACATAACACCCCTACCAGTTAACATCTTTTATTTCATGTAATTATTTTCAAGAGGCTGGGTGGAAAAGGGATACGTCAGTTTTTCCAGGTAGTACATATAGTTTGAAGTTATTACCTCTCAAAATTTTTGTATTTCCAGTCTACATTTCTTTTCCTGGGATCCCACCCTCCCTGCACCTCCTCTATTACATGTGCAGATAAGAAAATCACTACTGTAAAATTTGAAGATGATTTGGGGCTGGAAAATTTTCAAAGCACTAGTCACTAATCGGCTATTGTGACTGTTTTCAAATCCCAATGAAATCTCATTTCTAGCAGTATAACTTTTTGGTGAACTCTCCAGGATAAACTAGTGGCAAAATGTTACCTTAGTGATTAGAGTCATGTAGAGTTTTTGCATATAAGTTTTGCATATAAGTTTGCCAAAAATAATGATTTTTTTACATTTACAGCAATTATCATAAACCATTCTTCCCTTGGGCTTCTTACAGTTCTGGAACAATTATTTATTGGAACCAATGTTGATATGGTTTTGTTCTTCTCAGCCTTAATATCTGATTATGTCAGGAGACTATTTCTATGAACCCCGAAACCCAAGGTGATACTAAGCTGAATTTAAGGAAACTGAGATCCTATAATGAAATCATGTCTCTTAGCATAATACTGTCTCCTGTCCAATAATAAAGACCCAAGAGGGAGCAGAAAACGTTATATGGTTTCTAACATACTGATAAAGAGAATAGCAGCTATCAGCAGTGGCCAGACCATCACTGGCACTCCACCTGCACTACATAAAAAATCCTGGCCCCATAAGACCTAGCTTCATGATTTATCACAAACAAAACTTTGAATGTCCAGAAGCTGAATTACTTGCTTGTTTAATAAGTGGGCTACACTGATACTTCCACATAATATATTAATATTAATAATAATAATTAATAATTATTTGCCAATGTGGGGTCTTTGTTGCCGTGCACAGGCTTTCTACGCTGCACTACATAAAAAATCCTGGCCCCATAAGACCTAGCTTCATGATTTATCACAAACAAAACTTTGAATGTCCAGAAGCTGAATTACTTGCTTGTTTAATAACTGGGTTACACTGATACTTCCACATAATATTCAGAGTCCTAGGGTACTTCAGTGTCTGCTCCTAGAGGCAAGAAAAAGGCTGGTGTAGTAGTCAGGGTTCTCCAGAGAAACGGAATTAATTATATATTAGAGAGATTTTGAAGAATTGGCTCATGCAGTTGTGAAGGCTGAGAAGTCACAATATCTGCCATCTGCAAGCTGGAGACCTAGGAAAGCCAGCAGTGTAATTCAGTCCAAGTTCAGAGGCCCGAGAACCAGGGCATCCAATAGTGTAAATCCCACTCCAGGAGAGGAAGATGAGATAGATGTCCCAGCTCAAGCAATGAGGCAGGAACAAAGGCAAATTCCTCCTTCCTCTGCCTTTTTGTTCTATTTAGACCTTCAGTGGACTGGATGATGCCCACCCACATGGGGGGGGGGGCAATAACTTTACAGAATCCACTCATTCAAATGCTAATCTCATCCAGAAACACATTCACAGACACATCCAGAAATAATGTTTTATCTGGGCACCCTGTGGCCAGTCAAGGTGACACATAAAAAATTAACCATCACAGATGGCAAAAGTGAATTCTAGGCAATTCATCCACATGTTTCTACTAAAAACAGGTCTATTTTTATTTATTTTAGATAAACTCATTTTCCACATAGATATCATCTTTAAAAGAATTCACTGCTAATATCATTTGAAAGTCTCTCTGAGTCTATGCAATGGGACCACACCATTAGAACAAACAATATGAAAAAATTAGCAAGAATCAAAATCTTTCAGGCAGACCAGTCTTTGATGAAGGAAGCCCAGTGTGCATTTGCTTTATAATCAAACATTCTAAGAGGGCTTCCCTGGTGGCGCAGTGGTTGAGAGTCCGCCTGCTGATGCAGGGGACACGGGTTCGTGCCCCGATCCGGGAAGATCCCACATGCCGCGGAGCAGCTGGGCCCGTGAGCCATGGCCGCTGAGCCTGCGTGTCCGGAGCCTGTGCTCCGCAACGGGAGAGGCCACAACAGTGAGAGGCCCATGTACCGCAAAAAAAAAAAAAAAAAAAAAAAAAAATTCTAAGAGAGTGTGTATGAATATATGAGTAATGAGACCTGAGAAGAAACAATAAGATAGGAATAGAAGGCAATTATTTTGGTTTTGGTTTTGCCATGGAAACTAGGGTAAAAAAAATCAAAGTATCCAAGGCAAATACCCCCAATTTGAAACTATACTTCTGAGTCTTTTCATAGGGAAGATGCTGAGACTTTGGCAAAAGGGTATAATAAAACTGTGTTCAGAGTGCCTCATCATGTTTTGCTGTTGCAGAAACTTGTAAGTAGAATGAAATTTTAAAACCCTGTGTATTGATGAGGAGGGTTTATGTCCAAACTTCAGAAGTAAACAATTTGGTGCACATGGAAGGATTTTCCTTTAAGGATGACAGCCTAAGGAAGTTAAATGTGTTATCCAAAAGGCTTTTCCCCCCAGTTTAAGTATTCAGAAGTCTCAAGACATGAGCTCTACGTTAACTGCATGGCATAGAGGCCTATTACAAACTCGGTCAGCCTCTGCCCAGGGCAGTACAATGGAAAGAACCCTACACTAGGAATACCTGGGTATGAGTTCTGCCACTGCACTTTACTAGTTGTGTGGCCTTGATATGTCATTTGATTTCTCTGAGACGCAGTTTCCCCCTCTGTAAAATTACGGTAATAATTCCTTTCTACCTCACAGAAGTGTCTGTCAAAGTTCAATGGTATGACATGTACACATTGCTATATTTAAAATGGATAACCAACAAGGTCCTACTGTATAGCACAGGGAACTCTGCTCAATATTCTGTAACAGGCTAATTGGGAAAAGAATTTGAAAAAGAGTAGATACATGTATATGTATGACTGAATCACTTTGATGTACACCTGAAACTAACACAACATTGTTAATCAACTATATTCCAATATAAAATAAAAGTTAAAAAAAATTCAATGAGATTAAGAACATGAAAGCTAAATATAAACAGAAAAACAGTATATATTGATATATTAGCTCTTATTAAAATGCATCAGAGTTCTATTATCCTTAAACCCAAGCAAGAAAGATCCCTGCCCTGAGCCCTACTCTTTCAAGTCCCCCTTCTGGCCTTCTTTTTGCCACTTTCCTTCCCACCAGTTGAGGAGTTTGCAGAGTCAAGGGAGTATGTCCACCAGAAGCCTATGCATTCCTTCTAGACCATATTCCAAGTATGCAGACCCTATAATTATTTATCCAAACTGTCCTGATCCCATTTTCTGCACCCATAGACCACTTAACCCCAGTCCATTCCCTGAGGGGGAACCATACCACTGGTGCAACTCCCTAGGCCCAAGGGTGGCCAAGGGATGGCTGTCTGTGGGGTGTGGATAGAGGGTGGATGTGCACTTAGCAGGGCCACGTGCATACTGGTAAGGCCCGCACGGTGCAGGAAAGAGAAGGGGGTTGTGAAGCTGCCATTGAAGAACATATTTTAAAATTCGATAGCTTGACATAACTTTAAATATTTAGAAATGCAGTATACCAGGCTCTGTTTCTACTTTTGCCTCAAGCTCCACAAATATTAACTGTTTCACAATTGCCATCATAAGTCATTTCATGGATTTGCAACGTATTCCCACACATACCTTTTTCTAATTTTAGGGCTAATTATTTGTTGTTAAATATTTTACCCTGGAGAAGAAAATATACTACTATGTACTGAAATCTTTTTTGAGTTCTTTAGTCTGGGCAAAATCCCAACCATTTCTCCATTATTATGCCACCTGCTGGGCTCTTGCTTACACTGCAGCTGTCTAACCAATGGTGTAGGTATGCTAAAGATTTCATACTGGGATGGTGTTGGCGGAAAGACACAATCTTTTTCTCACATCAGCTTGAAAAATTAAAAAATTATAATCTCTTTTTCTTTGGTAGCCAAAGATAACCTCCTTTTTAAAAATGTTGAATATAAAAGGATGATAAGGAGACTGCATAGTTAAAGCTTTATACCTAAATCGTCTCTATGTCAAATCTCTGTAATGATTTTGTGTCTTATCTGTAAATAGCATAGAATACTATTTATCAGCAGAAGAACTAGTTTAAATTACTTTCAGTCTTGATGAGAAATGTGAAGAGACTGAAGTACACTACACATTGGCGTTTGTACAATTGGCAGCTTGGCAAATAGCGGCAGTATCTACCTTCCTGTATTTATCACGTAGTTGACTAGCCCAAGATATTAAACAGAGCAAGTATGTCAGGTAATCAGCTTTTTTCATTAAAATTGATACTATCATTTTTATTCTTCAGTGCTTGCCTGCATCAGGAAGTCCTGTGTATACTAGAAGCACCCAAAGAATGTGGAAAATCTACTACAAATATTTTGTTAGGCAGAAAATTATTTTAGTTGCCCCTATTTAACTTCAAAGATAATGTCAAAATGCTCAATACCTTTCCATCTCAATGCAAAAACTTCACAATTGTTGCCATATCCTGCCTTTGTACGGGACCATTTTGTTCCAAGATTGTACTTTCATATCTATTTTCTCATTTTTGCATCGTGACAATCCTACATGTTAAGTAACACATAACACAAACATGTCACAGTCCCCTTAATGTTCTCACTAACCATCTCCTATTTTCTTTTTATCCATCATTGCTTGGCAATTGAGCCATTCCAAATAATTCTAATGGATATAGACATCTTTTCTTGTCCAAATCTTTGAGCTGTCTTTTAAACAAGGCCAACTCATACATGAAACAAGCCACAGACATTTGATTAAAAACAGCCTTGGATATTCTAATCCTTTGTTAAGCGATGGTCCACAGAGGTCGCACACTCAAATGCCTCCAAGGAGCAGCTGTTAACAAAACTTACGCAGTGCACCACTAGGCTGGTTTTTTTTGGTTTGTTTGTTTTTTGTTTTTTTTTTTTTGCGGTACGCGGGCCTCTCACTGTTGTTGCCTCTCCCGTTGCGGAGCAACAGGCTCCGGGCGTGCAGGCTCAGCGGCCATGGCTCACGGGCCCAGCCGCTCTGAGGCATGTGGGATCTTCCTGGACCGGAGCACGAACCCGTGTCCCCTGCATCAGCAGGCGGACTCTCAACCACTGCGGCACCAGGGAAGCCCCCTAGGCTGTTTTTGTATGCTCAAACTCCACATTTGTCTAGTTATTATATTGCTTTTCAAATTCTTTGGGTAGTACCACCTCTCAGAGCACCATCTAGTGACCCCACCCCTTCTAGCTGTCCTTGCCCTCGCCTTTCCTTACATCTCCTTCTTCAACCCTGCATATTTTTCAAACTCATGGCTTTAGGCTTTATCTTCCATTCTGGACTCCAGAACTGTCCCTTGATTCATGCTATATTGGGTTTCTACAGCTTTGACAGTTTGGCTTTTTCAGACAGAATTTGCAATACCCTCTAGTTAGGCCTACTTTTGCTTCTAGGTATTGTCTTCTGAAGTACAGAGTCAAAATTAATTACATCTGTCTTAACTACAAGCATCTGGTGGGCCTGCTCTATGCTCTGACCCCCTGTCTACCACCCATGCTTGTGAGAGAAAGATTGATCATCCCAACACTTACTAAAATCTATCACTACTTTAAGTATTCAGGTTCATTTCCAATTTCCATAGCTAGGCCATGTTTGAATGATATACTTTAGCATATAGCACTCAGGTACAATGGTCTACAGTCTCCAGGATTAATCCTTTTTCTTTAAAAGTAAAAAAATTAATGGGCACAAATTTTGCCCTGTTTCGGGTGTCAAACCCTTCTTCTGTAATCAATGATCAGTATGAATATATAAGAACTCATTAACATTTCATTCCCTGTTTTGATTTAAATTTAAACTTTCCCATCGTAGAATCAACAGAATGTCTGATCACATTCGACCTTTCAGGGCATAAAACTTAATTTTTTTCAGATTCCTCTAAATATTATAAAGCATAATAGGTCATCTCACTGTTATCTTTTCTTATATAGGAAATTTAGTTCATTTAAAGAAAAATGTCCAAATGATATCTTAGTAATCTATGAAGAAGTAAATGATATATTTTCTTTATTGCCAGTGAGGATCTACAGAACAGATTTGCAATTTTAAAAAATGGTTCACCTATATATTAACTGTATCTCCTATATAATTAGAGCTTTCTTATGCTCAAAATTTCTTAAGGAAAGTGTTAGAGATAGATAGTTGGGTGGATACATAGACTTATCTCAATTTATCAGTATGTTTTATTATATTACATGGGACTTATCTATTACCCTATAATGACTGATAAAAAGGGGTCTTTTATATGTAAGATATAATTAATGAAATCAAAGTGGTTTTGGCTAATTTTTCAACTCTTTTAAACATCTCACAGGCAGCATAGACCTATCACATGGCAGGGGTGTGTGTGTGTGTGTGTGTGTGTGTGTGTGTGTGTGTGTGTGTGTGTGTGTGTGTTTCCCTCCTACATATCAAAAGTAGTAACTTGGTTACAGAAGGAGATAAGTCTGGAGTAACTTGGAAAAGACCTTGACTTAAATAACTGAAATTATATCACACTGTATAATAGTCTTTTAACAGCCTATCACCTGAAAGTCACTTAGTGCATAATAGTAATTTATGGATAGTAGTTATTAAGAGTAACTTATACCATAATGATGACTTTTCTGTAAGTTTTTTGGGGTTTTTTTGGTTTTTTTTGCGGTACACGGGCCTCTCACTGTTGTGGCCTCTCCCGTTGTGGAGCACAGGCTCCAGACGCACAGGCTCAGTGGCCATGGCTCACGGGCCCAGCTGCTCCGCGGCATGTGAGATCTTCCCAGACCGGGGCACGAACCTGTGTCCCCTGCATCGGGAGGCGGACTCTCAACCACTGCACCACCAGGGAAGCCCTCTGTAAGTATTTTAATAACAAAAGGTATTTGGCTCTTGTAGTTATACTGATAACTGAGATTTATTGAGCACTTACTATGTATTAAATTTAATTTTCATAGCCACCCTCTGAAATAAGTACTATTACTACCCTCCATTTTGTGGGTAAGGATAATAATAGTACTTATTTCAGAGGGTGGTTCAGTGGATTCAGAGCTCATGTGTATATCCACTCTACTCTGCTATTTTTCAAGAGTGGTGAAAGACTTAAAAGAGAAAGGGGACGGGGCGGGGGGAAATGGCCCATCTCTCAAACTTTGTTTTAAGCATTACTCACTTACTAAGCTTCTAAAGATTTTATACTTGTTCATAGATTATACATGTTATTTTTTCAAGGTTAAATTGCAAAATAAAAAAGGTACTGTACAAGCAATAGTAATAGCTTATATTTTCCACCCCAAAGCATTTCCTAACCAGAGGTTGGAAGATCTGTGCACGCATCACTGAAAAATAGCTCCCTTCAACTGAATAATGCTAATATTTATTAGCAATTAATAGCCTCAGACAGGACAGTATTTTCAAATTCAAGAGCAATCTGAAGTAAGCAGAATGTGAATATACCACAGAAGAGTTGCCGTATTTCAAAATAAAATGTTCAGCACCTTACACACCACAGTTCCTTAGTATTGATTGCTACTAATGGCAGAGCAGATAGACCAATGGGACTTTTATTTTTATGTGTGAAAATGGTTCTTGAGAACCTGTAACCTTGGACAAATCAATTAACACTCTATGTTCATGATCCACTTAATGCCAAGAATGTGTTGAGTAAATTAGTGTTTGTAAAAGTATAAAATTCTTAAGCATATGCTAAAATGGAAATGTAAAAAATTAACCTCAGGAACCAAATGGAGCTCAAAATCAATTTTCAGTTTTCTCGAAATTCCTAAACCATCCTATATAACAAAAAGAGTAAAATAACTTTGTTAAATTTTTTTGTATATAAAGAAGAAAGTCCTGTGACTTCATTGATGACACTGGAATTTGAGAAATACAGACTTGATGTAGACATGGCAGTCTGACTCTGCTGGTTTTTTATGGCTTCTGTTCACACACAAATGGTAGCCCCTGCCGCCCCCTTACTATGAACAGTACAAATTGTGGGAGCTTGTGACATGGTATAATGATAACCTAAATTTAATTTTTTAACTTTCAAAATAAAATCACTACTAACTGTTTCAGAAGAAAAAACTCTAGGTTAAAAACTTAAGAAAATACGATTCAGCATATCTCTCCCATTAGTAAGAATATAAATTTCTAACATATTTAAGATAATAAATTTCTAACATTTTTAAGATGTTACCTTTAAAAAGCTCTCTAGTACTTGTTCTCATCAGCATAGCCTTTTCCCCCTGTCTCTTCTTTGACATTTGAATTGTCTACCATTTCCACAAACGGTCCTACTCCTATCCTATGTTCTAACCCTGCCCTGCTCTCAAGTCATATCCCACCAAGCATCTGCATTCTTGAAGAATAACTGATGTGTTTTCATGATATTTGAAACTTTGAATCTCATATCTTTGTTTTATTTAAATAGACAGAGGAAGTTTTACTCTTTGACTAGAAATCACCTTAAGATTAAAAAAAGCAAGTTTTTAAATATGATCCTATGGGACTAGAAAGATAAACTTAGCCAAAATTTTATTATTATTATTTTTTTAATGGTACGCGGGCCTCTCACTGCCGTGGCCTCTCCCGTTGCGGAGCACAGGCTCCGGACGCGCAGGCCCAGCGGCCATGGCTCACGGGCCCAGCCACTCCACGGCATGTGGGATCTTCCCAGACCGGGGCAGGAACCAGTGTCCCCTGCATTAGCAGGCAGACTCTCAACCACTGCGCCACCAGGGAAGCCCTAGCCAAAATATTTTTACACTATGCTTACTCTAATCACGTAGATGCACATGATTCAATTCTTTCTGGGAATGGGATATTTTAAATTATTTTCCCATCAGTATTGTTGTTTGGTACTTGCTTAAGATTCTGAATGGTAAAGCAAGGAGCTATTTTAGGAGAAAATCTTGATTTTGTTTAGCTAAACTACATACAACGTTACTACCTTTTCTCCTAAACACTGAACTTTGACAACTGGCAACTCTAGTTTTGTTTCAGTTTCCTTTACTGAATATGCCAAAATATATGCTTTTTTACTTTTGAATTTCTATGATGGGAAAATCACTTATTTTATTTGAAAGAAGAATAAACTATCTGCAACCTCTCTGTGTTTCAGAAGATTACAATACATAGGGTTATCCTACATTATTATAAAACTGACAAAATTGTGTTGTAGTAACATATTTAGAAACAGATTTCAAATCTATAGGAAATAACACAAAATAGGTGAGTAGGAGTGGGAAAGACTCTTTCTGAAGGGGTGAATAACCACTGCTGAGAATGGCAAGTCTTGGGGCATTTCTTCCACATTTGTCCAGGCTATTTGCAAACAGAGTAATACTTTATGACTTAATAAACAAGAAAAAGGGCTTCCCTGGTGGGGCAGTGGTTAAGAATCTGCCTGCCAATGCAGGGGACACAGGTTTGAGCCCTGGTCCGGGAGGATCCCACATGCCGCGGAGCAAATAAGCCCGTGTGCCACAACTACTGAGCCCGTGTGCCACAACTACTGGAGCCTGCGTGCCTAGAGCCCATGCTTCACAACAAGACCATGCACCACAACGAAGAGTAGCCCCTGCTCGCCACAACCAGAGAAAGCCGGTGCACAGCAACGAAGGCCAAATGCAGCAAAAAATAAATTAATTTTTTTAAAAAACTATAAATAAACAGAAAAAAAAAAGAAAGCAAAATGTCTCTCCAGGCATATGAATAGAAGGACTCTGCCCAGGGAATGAATTCTCATTCATACCTTTTATTATGTAAAGAAGGAAACAAACCCTTCAAAGTCTGTGTGTGTGTCAGGTAGTAAACAAATGCTTTGTGTCCCTTTTCTGACCACAACCTCAAACGCTTACATATTTTTACTGCAACTTTACTGCAACTAACCTGTTCTTTGATCTTAAGACTCCATTTTTATCAAAATTCATCAGCTTCCTCTGACCAGTCTCTTTCCTTCCAGTTCAGGTGTTACTCAGAGATCTTTTGGCTGATCTACAGAATTGGGTCAGGTTCTTCTAACATGTCTTCCCCCAACTCCTTGAATTTGCCCACCATAAATTTCATCACATGTTAGTATTACTACCCTAACAACAAGGAGTGAGAGGTCAGGCCCATCTTGTCCCCCATTGTAACTCAGTGTCTGGGCTGTAGTAAGGGCTCCATAAATGTTACCAGCAGTTAGTAATGATGGTAGTAGTAGTAGGCCAGCCTCTCCCTAGATAATCTAATCTTCTTTCATGGATTTAAATGATCACCTATAGAATGGGCACTCCCAACTCTGCTTATCAACCCGCTTTTCTCTGCAAAGTTTCAGACATTTATATCCAACTGTTACGGTCACAGATTCCAGAGCCAGGCTGCCTGAGTTTATATTTTTTTACTTTGCCACTAATTCCATCAGTCATTACGTTCAATATATGAATTCCATTCAATCAAGTCACTTTGAGCAAATTGTCCTTAATTTCTCTATCCTCTCAATTTCTTCATCTCTAAAAAGGGGGAGAAATTTAAAACAGTTAATATATGTAAAGCACTTAAACAGGGCCTACCACATAGATAATGTTCAATAACTGTTAGCTGTTACATTATTACCCTCACCACTACTGCTGTTGCTGCTGGTGTTGATGCAGTTATTATTCTGCTGGACATGTTTCCTCAGCCGTTTGCCCTATGTCTAATACTACGTAACTAAAACTGAACTCTTCATCTCTCCATTGCCAAAACTTTCTCTGCTGCTTGTATTCTCTTTTCTAATTCATCTAATTCATCGTGCCACCATCCACCCAGTTAACTAAGCAGATGCTTGCAGATCATACTCACCTTCTCCCCCACTGCCACCCAGTGCCATCTAATGAATCCTTACCTCCTCCCTTCTATTCTCACTGCTTTTATCCAGGCCCCATCGTTGCCAGGATAGCTTCCTAACCTGTCTGCTTTCAGCCTCCTACTCTGCAATACACTCATGCTTTTACCAAATGTTTATTGGGCAACTACTATGTGCCAGGCACTGCTTTATAATCTCTCTCTCTCTCTCTCTCTCTCTCTCTCTCTATATATATATATATATATATATATTTATATAAATTTTTATATAAGTAAATAAATAATTTTTAAATTCCCACCTTCCTAGGACTTATATTTCAGTAGGAAGAGACAGGAAATAAATTCCAAACACCACAAATAATTAAATTACATAAAACGTTAGAAGATAAAATGCTGTATTTTTATTTTATTTTTTTGTGGTACGTGGACCTTTCACTGTTGTGGCCTCTCCCGTTGCGGAGCACAGGCTCCGGACGCACAGGCTCGGCGGCCATGGCTCACGGGCCCAGCCACTCCGCAGCATGTTGCCCAGACTGGGGCACGAACCCGTGTCCCCTGCATTGGCAGGCGGACTTGCAACCACTGCGCCACCAGGGAAGCCCCTAAAATGCTGTACTTTAAAAAGGTAAAATGTAGGGAGTTATGGAGTGGGATGAGCAGTTTGCGGTTTTAAAAAGGGTATTCAGGGAAGGTTTCCTTGACGAGATGGCATGTGAATGAAGTCTTGAAGGAAATGTGGAGGTGGACCTTGCAGACATCCGGCAGAAGAATGTTCCAAACAGGGCTTGCCTAGCGAGTTGGGAGTATATCTAGTGTGCTGAAGATAAAGCAAAGAGACTAGTGCAGCTGGAGCGGAGAGAGCAGGGAAGAAGAGAAGTAGAGGAACAGATGAGAGGTAATCATGGGCCAGACAGTATGAGGCTGGACCCCTGTAAAAATATTGGCTTTCACTCTGAGTGAAATGCAGAACCACTGTGGGATTTTGAGCACAGAGAAGACATGATCTGGCTGCTGCATTGAAAAGCCGAAAGTAGAAAGGATAGAAGCTGGGAAAACAGTTACGAGGCTATTGTGATATTCTGGATGAAAGATGATGTTATCTTGGACATGGATAGTACCAGTGGAGATAGTGAGAAGTGCTCAGAGTGTGGATATATTTGAATGTTGATAGCTGATGGGTTGGATGTGGGGTCTGAGAGAGAGAAGTGATAAGTGATAAGAGAAAGGATGTCTCTCAAGTGTTGGTCTTCACACCTGGAAAATGGAGCACTACCAGGAGGCATGGGGAAGACTGCAGAAAGACTGGGTTGTGGTGGGCTGAGAGAGAATGATCAGGAGCTCAGTTTCAGACATACTAAGTTTGAAATGCCTATTAGAACCCCAATAAAGATGTCTTAGGCAGTTGATTAAATAAGCCTGGAGTTCTAGAGAGAGGTCCTAGCTGGAAATATAAACGTGAGAGTTATCAGCAAAAGAGAAGAGGGCCAAGGACTGAGCTCTGAGGCACTCCCACCTTAAGAGGTGAGATCAAAAGTCAGTACAAAGGACACCAAGAAACAGAAGAAAAACAAGGTGGTGTAACATCCTAGAAGCTAGTAAAAAAAAAAAAAAAGGAAATTCAAAGAAGGATTGATTTAACAAGTAAGATTTAGAATTGACCACTGGATTGATAATGTGGAAGGGTCACTGTTGTCCTCAACCAGAGAAGTTTTGAATGAATGGTGGGGATGAAGACCAAACTAGTCTGATTAAAATGAGTTTAAGAGAAAATTGAGATAATAAGTATAGACATATACATAGACAACTTTTTAAAGTATTTCTTTTACAAAAAGGAAGAAATAGGGTGGTAGCTAGAAGGGGAATTGGGATCAAGGATACATTTTAAGATGAAAAATTGTTGATATGTATATATGCTAATGGAAATGATCTCATAGGGAAAGGCTGATGATGTAGGAGAGGAAAATAATCAGGCAAGAAGAAAATCCTTAAGAATAAGATGAGACACTGGCCTTTGATGGAAAGAGTGACACTTCCATATTGTAAGAGAAGGGAAGAAGGGGCATTTATGCAAGTGTAACTGATCTGGATGACAGAAAGATGAAGGAGTCCATATCTGATCGTTTCTTTTTGTCAATGTAGTATAAAGTGAGGTCAGCAGTTAAGAACGTGGGGATAAAAGGGGTCTCAAAGATTTGATTATAAAATTGCTATCTCAGAAAGTAGAAACAATCCTACTAAAAAAGCACAGTATGTTTTTTTCCCCTCTCTATAAAGCCACAGTGTAGATCCCTAAACTTGATGGAATAGTACTTCACCTTCTGGTAGAGTAGTAATAAGGGTTGTGTTGAGTTTCCTTTGGCCAAAACATGTATTTCCAGCTTTATCTCTGCACTCCTAGCTCCAGCCAGGTTATTACTATTATCCTGTCCCCTAAACACACCGTGCTGCCTTTGGTGCCTCCTCATCTAGGCTCTCATGCTGTCCCATCAGACTGGACTGCTGTCCCTCAACAATGCCTTGTCCATCTGGACGTATTCTTCTACTTCTTCCTGTGTGTCCCCGCTGCTACTTGACACATACTTGCTAGAATTAACTGATAATCCTATATTCCTGGCACTACAGAGACATTTTATATATGTTATCATTAAATCTTGATAATAACCTCGAAAGGTAGATTATTTTATCCTAATTTTGCAACACATCTCAGTACATTGGCTCAGTAATTCAACATCTTGACACCTTGTGGAAAAGAGGTGGAATGCTTTGTTCTACAATAGTGGGAGAGGTAATGTATTCGTTTGCTACGGCTGCCATACCAAATACTACAGACTGGGTGGCTTAAACAACAGAAATTTATTTTCTTACAGTTCTGGAGGCTAAAAGTCCAAGATCAAGGTGTTGGCAGGTGTGGATTCTTCTGACGCTTCTCTTCTTGCCTTGTACATGGTTATCTTCTCCCTGTGTCTTCACCTGGTTTTCCCTCTGCACATTCTGTATCCTAACTTAATCTTCTTACAAGGATATCAGCCATATTGGGTTAGGGCCCATCCTAATGACCTCATTTTAACTTAATTCCCTATTTAAAAATACTACCTCCAAATACAGTCACATTCTAAGGTACAGGGGGTTGTGATTTTAACATGAATTGGGGGGTGGGCACAGTTCAGCCCATAAAGGTGGTAACAGCATGAAAAGTAGAATACTTAAGTATAGTATTGTTATGCTGTAAAATTAGTGTAACAAGCTTAGTCACTTATTCTAGCTTGCCGCAAGACCATGAGTCTGTTATTTAGCCTCAGTTTTCTCATCTGTATGATGGATAGAATAATGTTATTGTAGTGGTTAAATATGATCTTTCCATTCTTTATTCTTTGATTCAACAAATGCTTATTGGGAGACTACTGCGTTCCAGACATAGCACTAGATATCTGTGGATGCAAATACCTAATAACTGCCTTAAGGAGCCTCTGGGAAATAATTCAGCTGTACCACAGTACCTGGATATGATACGTACTTAATAAATCGTTTTTGGTAAATATATGATTAACAAATAAATTTGCATATCAAAGGTAGTTTTCCCATTGTTTCTTCTTCATACTCAACCCATTGCCCTTCCTCTCAGTGGAACTTTATTTCTGTGATACTGCTCTCCCAAGCACTGCTATGCACTCACTCCCACTTAATCCTGCCCTATTCCCTGGCCACATACCCCCACCAACTTCCTCATTTGTCTCTTCCCCAGAGCCCCCAGAACCTTCTACTTTATTATTATCAAGGTCCCATATATCTTCACTCTTTCACTTCAGTCAGTCTTTTACCTCCTCATTCTGATTTAAACCTTACTTCCTACATATGGCTCCTCTTCCTTTCAAGCACTCAAGCACAGGCCTCTGGGTCTTTCAGTCCAGACACAAGTGCAGTTTCAATCCTTTACACATCCTCCATTGACTTATCTCCTTGGCCTTAACAATTTTTGAAGCCCGTGACCTTACATTACAAACATCTGGTCAGACTATTCCTTCCCAATCCTTGTCACCTTCCAGATGTTTCTCCATGTTCTAAAGTTAACGGTTGTATGATGAATCAAAATATTTCTTTCTCCTCTTCCATTTTCTTACATGACATTAATGTTGGTGACCCATTAAACTGTCCTCAGAGTAATGTCATCTCTCTATATCTGGTGACCTTCTTTTTTATTTCACCTCAAGTACTCACACATACATGATAGTATCGTGAATTCATAATTATCTGGAGATGCTCACCTCCCAGATCTCAAACTCCAAATATTTGTATCAAAGAAATGTCAAAAATGGTGACTGACTGAGTGCTATGAAGGGGCATTGGAGGTTGGAAATACTTTGGTGCATTTTTCGTAAACGAGGCCCTTAGCCTCAACTTTGTACATTTTTAAAAATTCACCCAGAATTTACCTAACACTGTCTTCATGTGGGACTGGCTTATATTGACATAACTCAGAGTAAATCAAAATGCAGCGAGAGTAATTTATGTTAAGAAGCAAAGAACTAAGCCACAGTGCTTATGTCCAATCACCAATGCACATTTCTTCTGTACAAGTTAAAGAATGACTGCAAGTTTGCTTTTATAACTACTAGAGGAACCAGAGGGAAATGAACCGTAATGACCACCATGCTGGAATTAAGTTAGCTTCGTACACCGTCTCCTGCCAGGTTCTGTGTTAGATTGTGCTGAGAATCACGAATATGTTGTCATTCTTTGGCTCTGTTTCTCTATGTATATATGTCAGTCCTTCAGCAGACAGTTACTAGAGAAGGGATCAAGCCGGGTGATCAGGAGATAGCTGGATAGCGCTGGAGGAGGAGAAGGGCTCATTCTGCCGTTTCTCAGACGTGTGTCCCTCAACAAGTCATTTAACCTTTCCAAGACACTGACCTCCTCAACTGTAAGAAGGAGATAATGCCATCTTCCTCTTACTGGTTATGTGGCCATTTAATGAAATTATTTGGAAATGTGCTGTAATTTTCAGAGCTCAGAAAGGGAGCAAGGAGGTGATTTGGCTATTTCATAAAACTCCTGCAAGGACTCTGAGCCTTTTCCCAAGAAGTTTAACTGTAAAATATCTTAGACAGAACTGTGTGAGGAAATGCAAATACATACTGTCTTTTTACTCTGCTAACTGTTAGGTAATAAAGCCAAATTATAATTAAATACCTTTATGTCTAACCAGTTGTTCTTTGGCCACTAGGATAGTGGTACTTCAGAAATAACGAATGAGTCGGGCAACATATTCCAGATTTTTCCCAAAATTACGGAGTATAACCTATTTGAGATGTTACACTGACCACATCTTTCACCATTTTACAACATTCATTCTTTACCTCAGCTGACCCTCACATTTGCCCTCTTCCAACACTGCATTCTCTTCATTTCTTTCCTTTACTTATCTTGGTACCTCTCTGAAAGTACTTCTGCATCAGCTGTCACCATTTCCTCATTTCACATTCCGTTTCATCCATTCTCAATAATGAACTTCACCACTACTAAAACTTCCCTCTGCAAACACAGAAAGGACTTCCTGATTGTCTCACCCAATGCTGCCTTCGTAGTACTCATGCTGTTTGACATTGCTGCAGGATTTGTTACTTCTTGAAACTCTCTCCTTTCTTGGCATTTACAGCAATAAATAGAATTGAACTGACACTGACATAAAAGAATGAGTGAGGCTAAAATCTTTGAGATTGTCTTAAAATATTAGTGAAGGCTTTCAAATAACTGCCAAATTCCACGTCCACTTTTCATATCAAATTTGAAACTAAAAGTGCAGCTGTCCCCCTGCCTGTCAAAGCGCCCTCAACATCTTCTGAGATCCTCCTCAAAATGTCAGTTTTAGCCACAAAGCTTTTTCTGTTCCAATTAATCACTCCCTCTTCTATAATCCCAAATTTTTACTTTTATTGCAAACATATATCATATACCAACTTATAGCATTTTAATTGTGTGTAAATATGGCTTCACAGGCTTATACAAAGATCATGCAGATGCAATGCTCTCCACACTACAGTTACTCAAGAATGGATTTTTGAAGAACTCAGATTTCACTAACCCATTGTACCTTATTCTTTCTAAGCATTACATTATTCCAAAAACACTAACATTATTGTAAGGAAATGAAGATATGAACCTTAGGACTGTTCAGTAGTTTTATAAATGATCAGCAGCTTCCACTTTGGATATTTGAAGTACTCTGGGTTTACAGAATTTGGAGACAGATTTTAATGTGATCATTTTAATGAAAGTGAGTACAAGTACTTCTAACATTTTTAGGATTTCATGACTGAATTAGAGTAAACACTCGTTTCTATAAGCGGTGGGAAACAATTCTTTTCTGAAAAGTTGACTTGTTTGCTGGCTGTCAGTCAAAATCCTTCATGCATTATGGTTGAAGAATGCACATTGATAGGTTCATCATCCTGTTTCTTATGAGCAAGAAACAGAGAGTTTGTAGGCTACATCTACATCTATAAGAACGCAGGTTATAATCTAGTGCCAAAAGACAGACATGGCAAATGACTGTCACATTCACTTGAGACTTCAGGGATTTGCTCTATTGAGTTCATTTTGCACCTAAGTGCTTTCATTAGAAGTCAAGGTGGATTTCTTCCAGGCCAGAATTCAGTTACCGTCCATATTTTAACTTACCATCAAGGGGAAGATATAGTGACAAATGCTATAGTATATGACTCAATTACTTCAAAAAGAAACATCATTCTTTCTTTATTTTCTATCTAAAAATTGTCTGGGTTCTACTCGTATTAGAACTATGCTTACTATAAAAGTTTACAAAATATTTTTGGTCACTGTAGTTTTAAAACTCTTAATTATGATTTTCCTGTATTGATACATATCCCAAGAAAAGCAATTAGTCAGATATTTCATTTCACTTTTCAGTTTTTCGCCATATGCTTTTATAAACTACTATATGGATCATTTCACCTCCTGCAAAATGATTATTGGAATCACTTTCATATGCATGTTTGTCTTATTCTGTTACATTTGATATTTATACTAACAACCCATCAATACAGTAAATTAGTACATGTAACTAACAAGCATGTACAAGATTAACTGACTTATAACAACATTTAACAGACCAATACAGCAGCTTGTCTCTGTGGGATTTAATAAACCACAGTGTCTGGGAAAAACAGAAGAGACTCTCATATATATTTATTATTTATATAATAAGAACATGAAAATACATATGTGAAAGTCAATGTGGGTTCTGTTTCTATTCACAAGAGTGCAATGTGCTAACTGAAGTGATAACTTGAACAGAAGTTTCATTAAAGACAAAGGCACTTTGGTTTTTAGGTTCTGAAATAGGTCTACTAAGAAAGCAAAATTGGGCTTCCCTGGTGGCGCAGTGGTTGAGAATCCGCCTGCCGATGCAAAGGACACGGGTTCGCACCCCGGTCCGGGAGGATCCCACATGCCACGGAGCAGCTGGGCCCGTGCGTCCGGAACCTGTGCTCTGCAACGGGAGAGGCAACAACAGTGAGAGGCCCGTGTACCGCAAAAAAAAAAAAAAAGGCAAAATTATGCTTAAAGACTAATTAATGATAGGCTAACATTATAAAATGTTGTAATGTTACATTGTAGTAAATTTCAACTTCATTAGGAATAAGCTAAGTTTCAAAGGTTTTCATTTTAAACTTTTTGTTTAATGTTTAAAGAAGTCTGTGTTAGTCTGCCTTCAAAAGTATTCATCACCGGGTTATTTAAGGGTCACGTTTATAACTGTCCTCTATGAGAATTCTGTTCAGCAGAAATAAGATGATATGATTTGTTACAAGCAGATACTTTAGTGGCAGGCAAACCTGGGTTCCAGTCCTACTTCCACCACTTATTGTGTGACTTAAGGGAAGTTCCTAGATCTCCCTAAGGCTTAATTCCCTCACTTGCAAATAAGTGACCATAACAACTCTTGCTTTTAGTGGTTGTTATGAAAACTATATGAGAAAGTGATAATTAGAGTGACTCTCATGTAAGTATTAGCTTATCTATTTGTCAACACGTTACTATTATCATATTGTCAATATCTGTTACTGTTATTATTGACATTTATTAATATTAATGCAGCACCAATGAAGAAATAGTCTATCCGAAGAAATACTGCAATAAACACTTGCAAGTATTGCAAGAAATTTAAAGAAATTCTCTTTAAGAAGAGAATTACCTTTTTAAAATATATATATATAGAGAGAGAGGGGTGTCTAAGTCAAAGAAGGTGCAGGTAAATCATTTGGAATGTGTTCAGTAGCTTTGGTGAAATAAAAACAATTCAAGAGCTAAGACACAATTTGGACATGTCAAAACTGTTAACCTTAATGTAACCCTTTTTTAATGCGTTAATTAAGGTATTGCTACCCTTAAGGAGGGTGAAGTATATGTTCTCTTAAAGTTTCTTAAAGACTGAAATTGTGGGAAGGACACAGGTGCTGCACGTTTCTTATGCCAGAACTATGCTGGACATTGATTCATCAGGGGAGTCCCACAAGATATTACTGTCTATATTTTGAAAATGAAAACCTGAATTCAAAATGGCCACGTAGCTTGCCCAGATGTCACATAGCTGGTCAGTTAAAGAAGCAAACATTAAAACCCAGATTTTTCTAAGCCCTTCATAGTGCTGTCTTTAGCTGTGTGGTAGTATGATTCTGAAGGTGAGAGAACCCTCGTTTTGAGAAGTAGAGTCCTGGAATAGAAAAGTTAAAGATCTGAAGAAGGCTCTTGTGTTTTATTCAAATAATTTTTTTCCATATTACTGGTCCTAATTTATGATGTAAAGTTCAAGGCATTACATGACATTCAAACTTTTCTCTCTTTTGATATGGTACAAAACCTCGTGAACCAGGACTCCAGTATTTCAATATCAGCCAGACATGCATTCTGAAGTGTGATGCGTGTTATCGGAAGCTAGACTTCTAACTAACTCAGATTCAGTGACTTTCTGGATATAAGTCCTCATTCAACTGGATTGAATGTGTCAGGCAGAAGCTTATAGCACAGTGGAAGACGAGATTTGTCAGCAGCAAGACTCTAGAAAATCAGCAGGATTAAGTATATTATTTCTTTTAAAAATTATTCAAAGGTAGTTTAAAGTCTGTGCTCTGATTGTAATTCCCTCATGTCTCACTTTACATTTGGATAACTTTCAGTTCTCTAAGTGTATGACATTATGAATTACTCTAGTATCTAGTGGATTTTTCCTGCACTTCCCTAGACAGGAAAGTGGAGAAAATTCTACATATAAACTATATTATACATAGCTTCATTGACATATACTAATAAAACTCGTCCTAACAGTGAAAGGACTTTTCTCTAATTTTTCATTAATATATCTCTTCAGCAATTTCAGTTTCACTATGATGAATTCAGTCTTGAACATTTTAATTAACGCAATTGTCATTTTAAAAAATCACCTTAGAGGGCTTCCCTGGTGGCGCAGTGGTTGAGAGTCCGCCTGCCAATGCAGGGGACACGGGTTCGTGCCCCAGTCTGGGAAGATCCCACATGCCGTGGAGCGGCTGGGCCCGTGAGCCATGGCCGCTGAGCCTGCGCGTCCGGAGCCTGTGCTCCGCAACGGGAGAGGCCGCAACAGTGAGAGGCCGGCGTACCGCAAAAATCACCTTAGAGAACTTCTGAATAAGAAAGATGGCTATTGTAATTTGTGAATGACACAGCTAGAGTCGCAAAGAGTAGCTCATTCCGTGCTTCGTCACTCATTCTCCAGGGTACATTAACAATGGCTTTTCAAGGGCTTGATTATAGTTTAAAAAGGAGATAATTCTAGGAAGAAAATATTTTTGAAGCAATTCTTCTCTTCTTTTCCTCACCCCTGGCTCCGCGCCCCCAGGCAACTTTATCTAAGGGTTCAGCACATGATCTAAGGGTATGAAATAGTCTTGCTGCTTAAGCAAATGAGGCATTAAGGCTGTTTTGTATTCCTGTGGGAGATCAGTGTTTGTACTGACAGTGCAGTGGTGCCTGCTGCTTGAGATGAGGATAGGAAGGGCGGTTTGGAAGGGGATGGTGGGGGTGCCCCATAACGAATCTGCTTCATCTTCCAGTGACTCCGTATGCTCTTGTGAAGCTACCAATTCTTTCTCTTGCTTTTTTTCCTTCTCCTTTTAATGCCAAGATGAATTGATCCTGGATTGCTGCTCCAAAAGACTGACACCATTGAATATGAAGGTGTCATTGGAAAATGAACCATAGCAAATTCTTAGTAAGCAAACTTCACAGAGAGTTATCGTTTTTGACATTTAGATATAGACTTATCCCCAGTGAAAGAAGCTTTTTCCTTCAGTCTGTGCATGCTTAGAAGAATAAGGAGTAAAAAGTAATTTGATTCATATTAAATGTATTTTATTCCTTGCTATATTGAGCAATCATATCACATCCCTTCTCTACTTCCATCTACTGGGAAACTTGGTAAAGGAATGATTTGAAATCAAGAACTTCATTTCTGAAAGAGTATGGTCTTAGAGCTAAAGCTTACAGTGCTATCTGGAGGAGAGTTAAAATCTGACTTCCATGAAAACTTCCTTGAAATTATTTATGTCTGGGGAAAAAAAATTATAAACCCTGTAGAATGCATGCTAGAAAAACAATTGCTAAAAATGCACCAAAGGAGTCATTTCAGACTGACTCCTTTTATAAAAATTGGTATATCCCAGGAACTCACTTTCTACATTAGAGCAAGTAATGCTTAGAAAGCAATTTTATATTTTCTGACTTAGTTAAAGTAAAGAATGTGGGAATTTGATCTATGATGATTATTATAATTTATGTTATCGTTAACACAGAAAAGATATGCCATTTTGTTAAATTCAAGATTATTAACTTTTTTCTCTTTATAAGTCCTTAATAAAAATTCCTCAATGGGTATTGTTTTTTTTTTTTTTTTTTTTTTGCGTTACGCGGGCCTCTCAATGCTGTGGCCTCTCCCGCCGCGGAGCGCAGGCCCAGCGGCCATGGCTCACGGGCCCAGCCACTCCGCGGCATGTGGGATCTTCCCGGACCGGGGCACAAACCCGCGTCCCCTGCATCGGCAGGCGGACTCTCAACCACTGCGCCACCAGGGAAGCCCATGGGTATTGTTTTAAAAATGTATAAGACTTAAAGTATAAGACATTTTATTAATCTGCATTTTACAAAGGAAACCTATATTTAGAAGTGCATTAAGCAGTCTGACATAAAATTTGGTCTTATAGTTCTAGCTGTAAGCAACTTCTATATGGCATTCATTAACTTTATTAGAGTATTCCCAAAGAACAGTCATTCCCTGCCACATTGATGCTATATTAGATGTTTTATTATTAAATTGATTCTTATTTCTCCAAATGAATATTAATAATGTAAACATTTCAAAAGTTTTAACTCTAGGTGTATCCTACTCAACGTAATTGAACTGCTATAAATAAACTTCTTGTGAATAGATTCCATACACCAAAGATGCCTAGATGTAAAGGAATCCTGTATTCAGTTATTTTATAAAACATATAATTATTTTTCATAGTAATTATTAAATTGAATATGTATCTAGTTAGTTTCCCTAAATTTGAATTAATTAGAATATTTCAGTCTCATTCACCTACCCATCCATTGCCAAATCCTGTTGATGCTACCTCATATATATTTATCAGATCTATCCAAAAAGTGGAGAGAATCAAATAACAAAAGCCCATGTACTCAGCAGCCTGCTTAAGAAATCAAACATTGTAAATAAAAAGCCTTAACTGTAGTCCTACATGAATCCTATTCTCCTTTCTCTCCCTAGAGGTAACCTCTATGCTGAATTTGGTGCTTTTCACAGCCATGCATATTTATAAACATGCACTATTTATTAATATATTCATAAACAATATATTGTGCCTTTGCAAATTGGTACCAAACTGTATACACGGTTGTGCAACTTGTAAATTACTCTTAACATGATGTTTTTGAAATGTATCCATGTTGATATATAGGTAGATCTAGTCCATTTACATTAACAGCTCTGTAGTATTCCAGTATAGGAGTGCATAAAAATGTGCTTATTATTTTATTGATGGGTGCTTGTATTGCTTCCAACTTTCTGCTATTACCATAATGCTGAAATGAACATTATTGTACATATGTCCTTTGGCAAGAGTATAAGAGTTTATCTGAGAGAATATACTTGAATTGAAAAGTCTGAGTTCGTGGCAGGCATTTCTTCAACGTTTTGGGCAAATAGCTTCCCAAAGCCTATCAAGAGATACTGCCCCAGTGGTTATGGAAGTAAATTGCTCTTTCATATTGTGCACCCAAGCAAGGATTCTAGACACTGAGCGTATGGCAATAAACCAAATATATAAAACTTTCTGCCTAAGTGGAGCTTGCATTCAAATATGAGTATTAAAGGGTTTGGGACTGACATGTACACACTGCTATATTTAAAATGAATAACCAACAAGGACTTACTGTAGAGCACAGGGAACTCTGCTCAATACTCTGTAATAACCTAAATGGGAAAAGAATTTGAAAAAGACTAGATACATGTATAACTGAATCACTTTGCTGTACACCTGAAACTAACACAACATTGTTCATCACCTGTACTCTAATATAAAGTAAAAATTAAAAAAAACAGATACGGGTAGTAAAGAAATAAAATACATAGTACGTCAAGTGGGAGAAGTACTGTAAATAACAATAAAGCAAGAAAGAGGGATAGAGACTGATAGAATGAGAGATGAATCTTTAAATAGATCAGAGAAAACTGTCCTGAGAAAGTGAAAAAAGAAGTAAAGGGGGTAAAGAAAAAACCAAAAATCCTCACTAATATCACTACTACCACACTTTTTAATTTGTGTTAAGTGAAATGGAAATGAAAAGATTTCTCATTGTGATTTTTAGTTTGGTTTTTTTCTTAGATGGAGCATATTTTCGTATGTTAGTTTTCCATTTGGATTTTCTCTATTGTTAATTGCTTGTTAATTTCTTTACCCAATTTTGTACTGGATTACTTGCCTATTTCTTACTAAATAAGAGAATTCTTTTCATATTTTAGAGATACCATTCCTTTGTTGTTGTTGTTGTGTGTGTGTGTGTGTGTGTGTGTGTGTGTGTGTTGCAAATATCTTCCACCATTTTGTGGTTTAACTCTTCACTCTTTGAGATTATCTTTTCATGCACAGAAGTTCTAATTTTATAGTCATTTCTTTCATTGAATTTATCAATCTTTTCCTTTATGGTTTGTACTTGTGTCTGAAATCCTACCCTATCTTAAATATTTCTTCCAAATAGTCTCATTTTTATTGATCTTTAATCTCTGTAGAATCTATTTTTGGGTACGGTGTGAGATAGTGATCCAATTTAAGTTTTTTTCCATGTGAATAACAAATTATCCTGTCATCGTGGTTTACTTTTTTAAAGTACAGATTTTATCTCCACTTAAATGCCATTCGCAGAATTTCTTGACCATTCCTACTGAGTTGTGTCCCACTTTTATGTGCAATAACACCCTATAATTCTCCTTCTTAGAACTCAAAATGATTTTAAATGATTGATTATTCATTTAATTATTTGTTTCATTTCTAGTTTCACCCTGTCCGCTCTCCAAAACTATAAACTTCATGAAGATATAAACCATCTCTTACTTAAAACTATAACCTCAGTCCCAACATGGTACCTAGCTCAGAATAAGTGACTCTAAGTGTGTTCAGTGAACACATAAACAAATTTCATTTCAGTAAATATGTGAGATTAAAGTTGCATTGATTTCTGGCCCCTCAAGTTTTTAATAAGACTGAAAATAACCATAAATTTTCCAATATTTATGTGATCCTGAATAAACTGTCTGCCACATGTGGCTAGTAGTGCCCCTGTTAGCCAGTGTGGTTCTAGAATTACACTCAAAGTGGTCTTGACCAGCAAAACAGGCACCACCTGCGAGCTTGGTAGAGACACAGAATCTTGGACCTCACCCCAGACCTGCTGACTTAGAATCTGCATTTTATCAGATCCCCAGGGCTGCATCCCCAGAACACAATGAAGTTTGAGAAACACTGGTTTTGAAGACTTTCAGGTAGCCAGACCACAAGTCAGTACGGTGTGACTGCACACCATCTATGTTTCTTTATTAAACATAAACAATTATCAATATGAACAACTTATTTTGGGGGGGGCTCCCTCCTTTCTTATTCCATCCACTGGTCCTGTTCTCTTGCAAGTGGCATGGATGAGTGATGAGGTGATCCCTGGTTTGATCCTTAACTGGACCAATTGAGTTCTACCCCATTCAGAGCTTTGTAGTAGGTGCTACAGCGTGAGGGTGACCACGTGTTCGCTGGCTGTGTGGACTTTGAGAGAGAGTATTTGGGTGTCTGTCACCGATTGGTTGTGTCTCCATGTTGGAGAACATGAACCCTCTGGGTATATTTCCCCATCTGCAAATAGCACAGTGGTACTTGGGATTCCTAGCCAGCCTTGTGGTTTTCTCATGAAATGAGCCATATGTAATCAAATGAACCATATATAATAGGATTTGCCCTTTCTTCACTTTCAATTAAAAATTTTTTTTTAAATTTTGAATAGGTAATACAGTCACATGTTGTGACACTCCGAAGATATAAAAGGATATATTGTATAGTGAGAAATAAGACCCAGTCTTCAAAGAGGCATCAATGGTACCAGTTTTCTGGGATTTTTCAAGAGGTAGTTTATGTGCACACCAGGAATTACTTCACCAGGAATTACTTCTGTATGACCTTCTCATCCTCTTTTTACTTAACAAAACCACCTTGCATTTTGCCCTTTCAATTAAAAATGTGCCTCAGACATTAGCCATGTCAATATATAGAGTTTCCTCACTTCTTTTTCACAATTACACAATATTCCATTGTATGAATGTACCACAACTTACTTAACCAGGCTGCTTCCAATTTTTATTTCTCATTTTTCCCATTTAGCCAGTGATTCAGTGAGTATTTTACATGTGTATGAGGATATCTCATATGTAACTTGTTAATTTAAAGGATTTTATTATAAATACTTGACATTATTAAAAAAAAAAAAACTCAGTATAAATATCTGACTTTTTCTTAAAGGCTGCCATTCATATAACTAGGCCTTTCACCCCAACTTGAAAAGAGATGAGAAATACCATAGGTATGCAAGTCAGTAAGGTATGTAAACACTGTGACCGGAGCAGCGCGTCCCCTGCCTCCCACCTAACCAATGTATCTACATCTACCTAACTGTAAATGCACCTCTTTCATTAATTCAAGAGTTTTTTTGACCCCTTGGTTTCTAGAAATCAATAGTCAGCCTTCAAATAGAATCAAATGAGTTAAACTTAGGGAAAATTGGGAAATTTTTTCCAGCTAGACAAGGATTCTCTCATGATCCTGGGGGTATTATTTCTTCAGAGTTGGAATAGAGTATGCATTAATCTTTCCTTTTCAATAAAGAATATAAGTTCATTTCAGAGCCAGTTGCTCACCATTCTAGCCTAGATTACATTAAGGTTTCTGGAATTCTGAGTTGTCAATTTTGGACGTTTTTAATCTTCTCTTTGAGAGTCTTGCTTCTTTTTCATTTCCTGCCTTTTTAAAAATAGCTGGGAAGTTGAGGTGGCCTTTGTAACTTTAACAAACTTTAAAATAAAATAAAACCTAACTTTTAGATGTGGAATGTATTTATTTATTAATTCAGTCAACAAATAGTGAATGAGTGCCTGCTATTTCCCAGTCATTGTTCTAAGCGGTGTGGACAAAATGGTGAAAAAAAGGCACGCAAAATCCCTACATTGATGACGCTTATGTTGTCCCAGAGAGGTACATTATAAAAGAAATAAAATGACCATATTTGATAGTGTTAGCTAGTAATAAAAATAAGCAGGGTAATGGGATAGTGACAAGAAGGGTACTATTTTAGATAGAGCCCCCCATTAGAAAAAGGTATACCTTAGACGAGAGATTCACTCTGTTTTATTATACAAAGCTCAAGAGCAAATCTTGTGAACAGTCCCAATTCACTCGGATCAAAGCTTCCCATTTAAAGCTCTCATTTAACTCTCTCCTGTTCTCTCTCTGCATTTTTCACACAATTCCATTTTCTCCATGTATATATTTTTATAAGTTAATACTGAATCCTCAATCTGTATTGGTATTCATGTACTTTGCCATCTTTTCAACCTTCTTACTTCTTAAATATGTGCTCATTTGCATACAGTACATAATTCTGTATACCTGGAGTTATTTAAGTGTGCATATACAAGAGTACAAGAGTAAGTATGTGTACATAAACATGTAGGCAAGAGAAAAAGAACTTTGTGAATACACATACATGCATTAGGGATAAGCAATAAGGAAATGGTGAGGAAAACAACAAATAATTATTTAGTAAAATTGAATTATCATTGCAGAGCCAAAACACAATTGAAGCCAGAAGTCAGAAATGTTCCTGTGGGTCAGCTGTGGCTATGCTGTAATCTATGAAAAAAATCACTCCAGGGCTTCCCTGGTGGCGCAGTGGTTGAGAGTCCGCCTGCCGATGCAGGGGACGTGGGTTCGTGCCCCGGTCCGGGAGGATCCCACATGCCGCGGAGCGGCTGGGCCCGTGGGCCATGGCCGCTGGGCCTGCGCGTCCGGAGCCTGTGCTCCGCAGCGGGAGAGGCCGCAGCAGTGAGAGGCCCGCGTACCGAAAAAAAAAAAAAAAACCAAAAAAAAAAAAAAAAATCACTCCACATATTCCAGACACATAATTAAATATTTCAGCACCACTGTCAACTGAATGTATTATGCACTTAAACAACACTGGGTAAAAAAAACAATAATTAGAATAATAGTATCAGTTTTATGCTGGTCATACTTAATGCAGCTTTTAAATGTTATCTGCTTAAAATAGACAGCCACTTCTTAAAATATGTATGAATATGGGCTGTCCTGGTGGCGCAGTGGTTGAGAGTCCGCCTGCCGATGTAGGGGACGCGGGTTCGTGCCCCGATCCGGGAAGATCCCACATGCCACGGAGCGGCTGGGCCCATGAGCCATGGCCGCTGAGCCTGCGCATCCGGAGCCTGTTGCTCCGCAACGGGAGAGGTCGCAACAGTGAGAGGCCAGCGTACTGAAAAAAAAAATAATAATAATAAATAACATATGTATGAATACTTTCACCATTTAAAACCAAGTACATACTTAAATATTAGTATAGCTTTCCCTCTTTCTCTAGTACTAGACTTTCTACCTTGCCTTATATCTACTGAATTTCTCTTCAATTTCAATATGAATTTAAAATCTGTTACTCAGAAAGAATTTACATATACACAATGGAACTTTATAAATGTATTCAACAAAAAGATTGCAGGATCAATGTAATTCTTTTCCTTTAGATTATGACTAATAAAACCTGGTTCGGGTCAAAATAAAACTAAAGTTCTTTTTATCGATACTTAAGCAGTATGCAGTGAAAATTATTCAGTCTCAACTAGATAAAGGATCCTTTACAAAGTGCTTTATCAACTTCAGTAATTAAAAGATTTCCTGCTAACTATTCAGTGAGTCTTCTTTGTAAGCTCTGCTTTGCAGAGTCAGTTCTTCCTACCTCTTCCTTTGAAAAGTCTAATTAAATTGGGAAGCTTTTTTTCCTATTCATTCTGTTTTTGCCATATTGGATACAGATACAAAAATAACTAATTAAATTACAATACTGATTCTTTTTTCATTCTTATTCTGTTGGGACTTTATGGGAAGGTAGTAGGAGATATATTTTCCTAGTTGAGTTTTTTAAGTTGGTCTCTTATTGTCACGTTCAGTGTTAAATATCTTTGGGGTTAATGACGTAATAGGAATGACATCTTCCCTGATGCCTGTATTGATGCTGTAATAGGTTTTTTAGAATAATTGACTAGTGAAGAATTGAAACTGAACATTCAGAGCCCTTACATTCCCCTTGTGAGCATTATTTAAGCACTGTTACACTATCTTTTTTAAAAATGTATTTGCTGTAGTGTTAAAAGAAATTTGAATGAAAAAAGTCTACCGTTTTCCTACCTTCCTGGCACATTTCTTTATTTTTATGTGTCTATTTATATTCACAAACATATGTACTGAAGAGCATCATAATTATATACTTTATCGGTGTTTTGTCTCCTTATTCCAATTATAAATTCTAGCCAGTAACTATCTCTGAAAAGGTGACTTATGTCTTTCATAGAATCAAGTTCTGGGATAAAGCATCCCAGTTATTTTGATTGTTAGAACGGAGGGCAGTTTAAAGGTTAAAGCAATTCAATCATAATTCAATGAGAACATTCTGGGCATTGCTACTTGCTATTTTGAGGGAGTTATAATTATAGAGTAAGAGACAGATATATATGCAAGGGACTCTTCAATATAAGAAAGAATATGATGGTTGTTAAAACAGAATACAAAGTATTTCAGAAGCGTAGTACTTTGTAGTTGACCCATGTAAAACTTCTGGAAGATTTCAAAATAAAGTACATATAGACTCATGCTTGTATGTGTGCACCTGTATGTATTTCCAGGGGGAAAACTTCATGAATAAAGTTATGGAGACGAAAATGACATTTTCAGTCATGTTTGGACATGGAGAAGGAAGAGAGACATTCTAGCATTCTACCGGTCGCTCTCTATCAGTTAAAGAACTGCTCAAACAGACCTCTGAGAATAGCCATTCTGAATAAAAAGTAATGGAGCAATACTCCGTGCTCAAGCAAAGTTCCAGTAATTTAATGGTCAGAAATCTTAAGTTGATGCATTTTAAGGAAAGCCCAGGATACCTCCCTGGATGGTATAGTTTGCTTTAATTTTATTCTAAGTTCCATGAGGGCAGAGACTTTTTCTCTTTTGTTTTTCTTTCAAAGCACTTAGAACAGTACCTGGTACAGAGTAGGTACTCAATAAATATTGATTAGACAGATTTTGAAATTCCACACAGAAATTTTAGTTTCCATCCATGCCTTATAGTCAACCAAGAAAAACTAAGACAACTGGTAAGAGTCATGGACTGAATTTTTAAAAATAGATTTATAGGAGTCAGTGCAGTACAGAGGATAAAACACAAAACTGGAAGTCAGGACACAGGTTCTACCTTTAATAACCAGCTGTAAAACAGTGGTCAAGTCACTTAATCTCTCTAATATCTCCATCTGACTGACATCCTTTCTGGTTCTCAAATTCTATGAATCTATTCTCAGCCCCATGCATAACTCTTAATTAAAAATTCATAGATGATTACCCAAGCTTTTCGTGCATCAAATTGACCTTGTGCTAAGGATAAATCATTGCTGATCATGGAAGCTTAAATGAGGAAATATAAAAATTCTTTGAAAGCCTTTGGATGATAATATTTATATAAGGTTGAAGAAAATGTGACAATTCCATTCAGTTATGTAATATTTTTCTTTCCTAGAAGTTTGCAACCTTGATAATACATTGCAAATATTTTAGATTAACATAAGCACCTAAAAGAGACAAGAATGTTTACGGTTTATTTTCCTCCCTATAGAGCTAGCTAAATTCTATTGACGTTGGGTTGAACCTGCTTAACTCAATCTTCTAAATTTGACAAGAGGAACAGAAGAATTGATGCAAATGTATATGGATTAAGCAAATGCAAGGTTATTTTTCCTAGTCTTGGGTTAGAATAAAACCAAAAGACAATGGTAGAATTTATTTTAATCCAAGGGATTTGTTTTCTTAAATGTGAAAGACTGCTGAATTCTCTAAATCCTAGTCTTTCTATAAATAAAACAAATATTTTTTCCTTGACCATATCAGATCTATTATGGTATTTTGGATTTTCATTCTCCATTCACAGCAGTAGGGCAATTTTCACTCACAAGGCAGTGTTCTTATATATCTTCAGGCAGTGAAAAATTATGAAGTATCAGTCAGATGCATAGGTAAATCCATGGTAAATCAGTCTTAAGATTTACCATGAAACTTAGAGTTTCACCCCACATTTAACAACACAAGTAATAATAATGATGATGTCATATCCATGCATCACTAGACCTACAAACACATATTAGCTGGGACACCCTCCACCTGGGTCTAATAATCTGGATAAGATGCACAAAAGCCGGGTTACTAACCCAGATACATCGTTCAGTATGCCATGGGCAGTTAGGTCCAGCAGACAGAAAAATCATCTATTCCCGAGCATTCCTGCCTAGCCTGTTTGGCTCCCTGAAGTTTGCCATTCACTCTCCGCTACTCTTACTCTGCTTCGTCTGAAACTGTAGATTTTTCTTCCTGGTCTCAGCTGCTGTCTCTGTTCCTCAAACTACATGTTTGACTTCCTACTACCACACGTTATTCTTTGGTGAAGTCTGTTTTACCATGGGATCATTAAAGACCAAATTTCTCGGAAGGAAATCTACCCTGCTTTTGAGTATAACATTTGATTTTAAGGATACAAAGGAACAAAGTCCAGTAGTTGGTTTGGAGAGTTAGAACCCAGCAAAAATAACTGCAAAAAGAAGACAAAAGAACACATAAAAGAACTTTCCATTGCGGGCAGTTCATTCCCTAGTAGTAGCTCTCTATCTTATCCTAAATAATAGGCAGACTCAATCAACTTTTGGTGCAGTACTAGAGAGGATAGGGAACAATGATTTGTATCAGTCAAGTATTTAGATGGTCCAAAAACCTTATCTTAATCTCATCCCCTGCCAAAATTTTAGACCAAACATGCTAAAGGACTGTATAATTTGCTAATTCCATTTTACCATCTTTTATTTCCTCTGCTCATCCTCTGAATAGAATAATAATTAGTGGAATTGCCAGGAAGTAAATACAGAACAAGAGAGGGAAATGGCCACGGACAGTTACTGGGCATTTTCTATGCATCAGGCACTGTGCTGAGGATTTAGGGTACATTGACGTTAGGCATCTGGACTCTTCACAGACTGACCTCATTAAATGGACTGTGCTTGCAGGAGACAAACTGCAAACCCTCTCATGCTTGGTCACCTAAGAATCATCCAAACCTGACCTTTCTTTGTTGCTCAAAGTCAAAAGGGCAAAAAAGAGAAAAGTTTAACCACTTCCTAATAATCTCTTAAGACACAGAGTTTCGCTTAAACGTAAGTTACCTCAAACATCTCTACAGCTGCCGAGATAAATGATCCCTTGGATGGGTTTATAGGCCTCCTCGAGTGCTTTGTGTTTACAGACCATAGCAAGAGCAAAGTCGTTGTTTCTTTCCTCCCAGTGAACTGTCTGTGGGATTTACAGGGTGAACACAAGATGTAATGTTTGCATCCTGAGATTTGCCAGTAAAGCAGACTTCAAATCCTTTATTATTCTCCATTTTTAAAAAATTCAGATCATTGCGATTACACTCCATTATTCAATGGAGTCTTACAAGAAACCAAAGACTTTGTTTTCAATAACTGATGACAGTTAAACTTTGTGGAGTCTTAAACTGTTTAGTGTATATTTCAGAAGTATGTTTTACAAGTTGTGGTGGTATTTTTGAACCTAACAAAAATTATTCATGTAGCTCTTAAACTTAGCACAGTTAAAGGGACAGATTGTACCAAAAAAATTTATAAGGTAGTGTATGGATTGAAGTATCAATAAAAATTGAAGACATTTTTCATAAACTTAAATTCTCTGAATTGGATGGTTGGAACTTGGTTACTGGGCTATCTGGCAGTAATCACCATGCACTAAAAATTTTTATATTTCAGGAAAGTCTAGGTTAACAATTGCCAAATATTCAGGTATAATAAAGGAGATAGTTTTTAGTCCTCAGTTTTGAATTAGTCCTCAGTTTTGAAGTCAGGATGCATAGTTTCAAATCCCAACTCCACTGCTGGTGAGCTGTTGATCTTACCAAGTCTTTGATGCTTCAACTCCTTCCTCTGTAAAATAGGGTAATAGTGGTATCTACTCTGTATGGTTGCTCTGAGTAAATTCAGTAGTTTGGCTAGTCAATCAATGTAACAACAGCAAATGTTTAATACCTGCCTTCTGTGTGTCAAGCACTCTCTGAAATACCAAGGATTCCTAGTTGAACAAGACACAAAACTTGTCTCTAGCAGTCATAGACTATAGAATCTTCTCAACTTTTTAAATAAATTTATTTATTTATTTGTTTTTATTTTTGGCTATGTTGGGTCTTCGTTGCTGCCCGCAGGCTTTCTCTAGCTGCAGAGAGCGGGGGCTACTCTTCATTGCGGTGCATGGGCTTCTCGTTATCGTGGCTTCTCTTGTTGCAGAGCACGGGCTCTAGGCATGCAGACTTCAATAGTTGTGGCACGCGGGCTCAGTAGTTGTGGCACGCAGGCTCAGTAGTTATGGCTCGCAGGCTCTAGAGCGCAGGCTCAGTAGTTGTGGCGCATGGAATTAGTTGCTCCGCGGCATGTGGGATCTTCCCGGGCCAGGGATTGAACCCATTTCCCCTGCAATGGCAGGAGGATTCTTAACCACTGCGCCACCAGGGAAGCCCTCAATTTTTATTATACCAACTAAAATAAAAGACTGGCAACCAATTAAAGGCAGATCACCCTCTTCACAATGTCTGTGATTTGATTTATCTCTTTGAAGGGAGAATCCATTTTAAAGAACTTAGTACCACCACTTCCAAGACTCTCTGTCAACAGATAAACAGTCCCTCCACTAGAATTAGCCTCCTTGCTAATGGCAGTTTCAAGCAGTAAAAAAAAAAAAAAAAAAAAAAAAAAAAATTGAAATGTGAATAATGAAGACATGGTATATATTTAAAAGAACCAAAATGGGTCCCACAGAAGTTCGGCTATCATCCAAACTCACTTTGTTTTCAAACTTCTGTAATATTAATAAAGGAGAGATATCCCTGGCTTTAACACACCCCCCATGCTATTTGCAAGAAGCCATGTTCACCAGGTAAAGTGTTCAAGCAGATGCTGGACAGCAGTCTTCCGGAGGTGGAGTAAAGACCATCTCTGCCATGGGAAGGAATGCTAGACGGGGTAGCCAACCTCCCTTACAGAACTAAGATCATGATTTGATGGCCTATAATTTTTATATTAGGTGGTAGGTTTATAGGTGGCTATACATTATGCTTTTTAACTTAAATATATGTTGCACATATTCTTTTGTAGGTATCAAATGTTTTATAATAAAAAATTATTTTTTGAAAAGATTTATATACCTAACTCATGGAATATACTATTAGGAAGCCATCGAAATAACCCAAAGTTGTCTGTCATTTCTCTGTTCTACAGCCCATACTGGGTTGTCTCTTGATCCTTTAATCAAAGCCTTGTAATTACCAGGAAAGAGACTGTGTGGATAAAGGAAAGAAAAAGCTAAGAGAGGAGCCAGTGTGGAGATAAGAGGGATGAGAGTTGTGGTTGGTCTAGTTCTCCAGTGAGGGAGGAAGGAGTCGTCACTGCAGATGTTCTGGGGTCCCCATGAGAATGTCTGAGAGCTAAAGCAGAGAGCACTTAGGCAGCAACAGGTTTAAAGATCCACTGAATGAAATATCCAAATCTGTTAGTAGATTTTAATCTATGGGCTAGAGATCCAGGATGGGACAAGACTGAAAACCTATAGGTTCAGAAATGCAGAAGACCTCTGGATTCCCAGATATTGCCAGAATCACACCATCTTTGTTTTCCAACCATGTTATCTTTCCTTTTCTATACCATTTCTTCTGCCTGGGACACTCTTTCCTCCTCCCCTGCCCTTTCTTGTTAACACGTACTAATATCATTTCCTAATACATTTCCTCAGAGAAGCATTTTCCAAAGCACCAAGCCAGGCTAGGGGTTTCTTTTGAACGTGCTGTACAGCACTCTGCATTTTGATTCCTGGTACTCAACCCGCGTGTAAGTAAATGTTCATGTTTAACATCTGTCTCTAAAATTGTGTGTGCGCAAGTGACAGGACAGCAGAAACTGCTTTCCTATTCACCCCTTGGACCTCTAAGGCCTAATACAGAGCCTGGCAGATAAGAAGTACTCAAGAAATGTTTATTAAATTTATGAACGATGAATGAGTGACTGAATGAATAGATGAATGAGTTATCTCTGGGACATCCAAGCAGATATATCTCAGAGAGGGTCAGAATTATCATTCTGAGCTCAGAAGAGAGATTAGAGCTGGCATTAAAGATTGAAGAGTCGCCAGCTTCCAAGAGGTGATGAAATTCATAGGGGAGAATAAATATAAATCTCCTAGGAAGAGTGAAAGTGCACAAGACTGAAGACAGACAAGGAATGTGCACCCCGTGAAAGTAATTCAGAAACTTGCTCAGAAAGTCTGGTGCAGTCTGGATAGTGGTTAAGAGCTCAGATTGCTTTACTCAAACAGACTGACTTTTAATCCTAGCTCCAGTCCTTACTTTGTGAACCAGGTAAGTGTCAGGAGCTCAGCGAGCTGGAGAGAGCTGAGCTGCCCAGTGTCAAAATAGCTGGTTGAAGCAACAAGCCAAAAATGAGAGTACCAAGTAGCCCAGCCTTTAGCATCACTTACTGCAGCAGTATAAGCAAGAGGCCAAATGGAAGAAAGTGTGGTCCTTCCTCCCCTCCCCGCCCCTCTCCCAGTGCCCCCTTCCATTTTCCGACAGGGAAGGGTTCACTAGTCACGGACCGGATAGATCAGCACAGATGTTGGGTCATTTTATGGCTAAAGCGTCCCCAAATAAAAGGCTCCCACAGTTTTATGGACCTAAGGGCTGGGGAGAGGGCGAGGGGAAAGGGCTAGGAGTGGAAAAGCATTGAGTAGTGAGTCAGAGTGGCGGACAGTGTCTTCAGGGTGCCCCCTCCTTCCCCCAAAAGGAGGTTTCAGCAGAGAGGCTGGAGGGAGGTCTCCACTGAAGGACAGAATAAGGGTACTGAGCTAAGAAAGCAGAGATGCAGAAGAGCGTGGCCAGCCAGGCCGGCCTAAGCCCTTGACTGCACTCCTCTCAGAGGCTGCAGGATATTGGCTGGGTACCAGGTCTGGTGTAGAGAGGGTGGCTTTCCTCTGTGAAGCCTGCGAGGTAAAGCCTTCGTTAACTGGCTACGGTTGGTCCCAAAAAATGACTCATTGGTGTTTGGCCAGGAGTGAAACTCCTCAGTAAGTTTCTTGAACTCTACGTCTCAGTTTCCTGACCTACACCCGCCTCGTGGATTGTTGCAAAAACTTAGCTCTCTGCCTGACCTCTATGCGGTGCTCCATAGATGAGAACAACACAGGAGCAAGTTAGATGAGAGGGACTTTACTGGGGCTAAGAGAGAAGAGGCCGAGAAGGTCACGACTGAAAATTATCTGTTCAGTCAACACCAGAGTCATTAGTGCCCTCTGCAGAGTAATTTCCATGCAGTAAAGATGATGAACATCAGAGTGCAAAAAGTGATCAGCAAAAAGGAGGTAAGGGAGAAGAGATAGCAAGGACCACTCACAGACTTAGAGAATGAACGTATAGTTACCAGGGCGGAAGGGTGGAGGGAAGGGAGAGTTAAGGGGTTTGGGATTGACATGTACACACGGCTATATTTAAAATGGATAACCAACAAGGACCTACTGTAGAGCACAGGGAACTCTGCTCAATACTCTGTAGTAACCTAAATGGGAAAAGAATTTGCAAAAGAATAGATACATGTGTATGTATAACTGAATCACTTTGCTGTACATCTGAAACTAACACAACATTGTAAATCAGCTATAATACAATATAAAGTTAAATGTTTTAAAAAAAGAGAGAGAGATGGCAAGTATCAACTAGTCTGAGGAGATATTGGTAACAGTGAGTGCCTGTTTGTAGCTGATGAAGATATACAAGGCAGGGCAGGGAAGAGAAGATGCCCCAGCACTGAGCATGAGGCCCTCTGAGGGGGACCCTGGGGGATGGCAGCTTCTAGTCGTGCAGGGACACAGCATGGATGTAAGCGCTGAGCCTGCGGTTTGCAGCCTCCTTCCAGATGTGCAGGCTTCCTTTCAGGATCCCCCCACTTATCCTTGATTCCACCTAAATAACCATGCACTTTCCACTGCTACCAGCCCTCTTTCTATTCATCTGCCAACTTTGATCCCCCAGAGCCTGAGCTGTGAGAGTCCTTATTCCTGTCGGCTCACTGTCTCTATAGCAAGCTTCGCCTCTGGTCAGCAGACTGAGAAAACATCACAGGTTCATGTTCACGTCAGAATCCAGCAGGGAATGATCTCTTCTCTCCTCCCGCCCTAACCACAAATAAACGCTACATAATTTATTACATATTTGTACTTTTTTGAGACTAGAGGCAAACCGTGGTTCATCTCTAAACACTGACCCATCAAGAGAAATTAGCTATTATTCTAAAGAGGCGAAAAAACATCAAATTCCTACTTCAGTACTAAGACTAAAGAAGAATGTTAACATGCATATTGCAGACTTTCCATGGAGGATGTGAATCCATAGCCTAGTGAGGCCCAGGTAATGGGATTTACTATACTTTTTATGTGAGAATAATATTTCCAGGGCTTTCAGGTACATTTAGTACAAAGGCTTTTCCTTGTACTAAAATACCGAGAGACACATGAAGCTCAGTAACTCTTAAAGTTGTAGCTTCGATCATCCAGATTTTTGCATGAGAGAGGATGCAGAAGAAAGCAGCAGAACTGCTGTACACTATTATGTGAAATAATTTAATCACATTCAACTCAGTAGGTCTACGCCTGCTGCCATTCCTTTGCTGATCCTTAAGTAGACTATCATTTTCTGCCTCTGCTATTTACAGGAATACATTTTATTTCAAAAGCAGGGTTTTTCTTGGCTCTCAACTCACCCATGACTTTATCGATGAATATTTTTTAATGTTATAACTCAACTCTGTGTGTGGCTGAAATGGCCAAGCCTCTTTTATGTTGTTGTTCTTATTTTTCCCCCATCAAGCATTCTGACTGCTGCTGTCAAAATCTCATAATAAATGAAGATTTCTCCCACCGTGAACCTCTTATAACCATGGCAACTCCATCAGCAGCTAACGGCCACGTGGCAAACATGCTTTTGAAAAGGACAGCTTCTCACACTGCTGTAGTACAAATGTCCTTTTCTTACCTTTTCTCCATAAGGATGCTAAGAAAACACATCCCAAGTAAACATTTGCTTTCTCGTGCACATGTGGGGCTACTTTTTTAAAAAAAAAAATCAAGAAAGTAGAAGAAAAACTACAAATAAAAGAGGAAGATCTCTTGGAAAGTATAGCACTAAAGGGGGAAAAGATGCCGATGGCTTGGCAGCATTAACAACGTATTTTTACTATTTTTACAACTGAAATCAATGTGGTTATTCCTAAGAATTTGAGAATCTTTATTGCTGTTACTCCACTCCACCATCAACCAGAGAGGATTTCTAGAATGCTTGTTTTAGATTTCATTTGTCTCTCTGAGCAATTGGTCACTTTTAGGTAATGCAACCATGTGCATCTATGTACAGATACTGCTATATCTTGTTTCCATAAGATGGACACTTTTAGGCTCTTCTTTATGCCTTGAAAGAACCCCAGAGTAGAATCAGCATGTGGATCCTTCAGCTTGCCTTGCAAGTGTTCCCATAGTGCCAAAACAACAGGAATTCCTGCCCAAGCCCCGCTCTCAGACACTCCAAGATGCTCTGGCTTTCTTGTTTATAAGGTAGTCCCCAAACAGTCTATTAGAGAAGTTTTCCCTAGATACCTGCTTCTGAAGCAGCCTGCTTATAAAATAAAGGAGGATATTTTCCACTTTAATTTCCCATTATGGAAATATAGACATTTAAATAGATCTCTCTATCTCTCCCTACCTACCAACCTACCTGTCTACCTACTTAATGTATATCCATGGAAAGGGACTTCCCCAGATCTCAAAGAATTCAGAGATTGAGGCTGTTTTTCTTTTCAGTTTTCCTTCAACTATCAATAATGATCAGTAAATATCCACAGATTAGAACTCAGCATCAGGGTTCCAAATATGGCAGGATTTGTCAGTGCCATCTACACGGATATCTGGTACATTTCATCACTGTAAATAATCATCTCCCTCTGAGGTTTTCAGAATTAAATGGTCTCTGTAGGGCTGACATAGGAATAAGGATGTCCCAGGCCACAGAGCAA
Organism: Phocoena sinus; assembly: GCF_008692025.1. Taxonomy (NCBI): domain Eukaryota; kingdom Metazoa; phylum Chordata; class Mammalia; order Artiodactyla; family Phocoenidae; genus Phocoena; species Phocoena sinus. The sequence goes on along the minus strand of NC_045767.1, from coordinate 127,213,271 downwards.
GCAGCAAAGCCAATTTTCATTAACCATTACTACCATTTGAATTTTACCTTACCCAAAACCATTTTTTAACTCTTCGGAAAGGTTTTCTCTCTATGTAAAAGTCCTTTAATCATGTGAATAGGCTTAAGAGTTAAGACCTCCTTAGATTTGCATCAGAGCTCTGATTCTTTCTGCTGGGAAACTGTGGGCAAGTTATTCAAACTAGCTTAATCTCAAGGCATTAATTTGTAAAAACCAGACTGATAATAGTTCTCCCTCAGAGGATAGCTGGGAAGAATAATTGACTTAACACATATGAGAGCACCCAGCTTTGTAACTGAAAGAAACTAAATTCTTCATGAATCATTTTTCCCCTTACTTTTCCATCATTCCTGACTATCACTCTCTCCTGTTTCTTAGAAGAACTAGTCATAAGATTAGGTTCATATTCCTGATTTGCTCATCTATTTTATAAACCACTTTCATAAGTATGTGAAATTATTTGTTTTCTGCTAAGGTAAGATACGTTGAACTGTAGACAGTGCAAGATTGTCAGTGGTGAGTTTTTGTTTTTCCTTAATCAAACAAAACGCTATAAAATTTGATAATATACGTAAGATCACTACCATAAAAATCGCACAGCCTTTCTCAAATAAAATTAAATTTGAAATCACAAAACATCGTTTCCTTTTGGAACTGGTTCACCAAGTTTCCGTAGTGGAATGAACTTGGAGAATCCCATCAGTGAAGCCCAGACAACAATCTGTGGTCTGATCTTTACCTTGGTGGTGGGAGTGTATCAGGCTAGTAAGAAAACAAATTGTAACAAATAAAGATGTCAGGATGCTCTATAGGAGAAGTTTCTTTTACATCTTTTTTAAAGGCAAACTTCGGAGAAAGTTCCACAGAAAACATTGCAAACCATTAATTTTTGCCCTGACAAAGAAACTTTCATCCTTTGGAAGGTAGCAGAATAAATGTGAAGGTTTTAATAAAATATTTTATGTGGCTACAGAAGCAACACTAAACATAAATAAATAAGTCTTTGCCACCAACTCATTTTAAAGTGTTGTCATCCAAGTACAATGATGCTGCAGTATGCAGGTACGTGTGTAACTTTTGGAAATAGCAGTAAAGTCTGAGTTAAGGAAATACTCCTGCCTGTCATCCTGAGACTAAGACGCATTATCAAATTGCAAGCAGGTGTTGTCAAATCAGAATCCAGGGCTGCTGGCTCAGTGAGAGGCAAAGCCTGAATGATGAGTTTGGAAGGAAAAATATAAAAGAAGACCAAAGGAAAAAGAATGTTCTCTCACTAAGCAAATCGAATTAGTGTACAAAGCCACCATTTCTCTAAATATTCATTTGACTACACAAAGGAATCACTTGTGTTCATCCAGTGTTTCCTGGTAGCCTCGGACCTTAGTTAATCAAATAGAATTTTTGCCTTTCTGTCATTACCTCAATCTCCAGTACTTAAGAAAACCTGAAGAAAGTGATAAGTATACAACCAACCATTTACTTTCCACATGTAACTTTTTTTCATTCAGTGGCCAAATCTTCTGTTGGAAGAAGAAATAAAATCACCAACAATTTACTTAAGTCCTTTTATTTCCTAGATATGGAGTCCTACATAGGACTAGATACAAAACCTAATATTGCTTCTTTGGGAAATGTACTTTTTCCTGCATTAATCAGTGTAACCCGGGTTTTGTATAAAAACAATGAAAATATTCCCATCTCAGATTATGATTTAAAATATAAAAGGCATAAATGATAAGTTCTCTTAGAGAACATAAGCACATTTTCTTCAGAGCAATGTTGGCACTGCCGGATCGATAGAATAATGTTTTCTTCTATATTACAGTAATTCATTTGGTAAAAACAAGGTCAGGATCAGCCAACCCACTTGACGACTATAGTGAAAACCTAAAATTTGTTACTGTGTTCTCAGCTAAGTATTGAGGAACAGTAAACTTTTCCTTTTCTGTCTTTTTTGTTGTTCATGATGACATCCACTGACATATCCCTCACATTCTGTGCACTATGCTTGGAGAGTACCAACTCCACAGAGAATGGGAAAAAGAAAGAGTAGAAAAATCATCTTGCAATTTAGAATAATCTAAGAGCTGAAGTCATATTTCTGTTTGTTTTTTAAAAAAAGGATGAAAGGCACTGGTTGTCTAGGGAAAAATTCTATGTTTGTTAAACACAATTAGACAGTACTTCCAAAACTTACCTTTCTAAGAGGCTCCTGAGCTTTCTTGTTTTGGCCAAAGTTACACATGACAATGATTAGCTCATAGTAGATACTCGATAAATAATGCATTCATCAGTGAGCATTACCTAATAGAATGTAGTTCATTCTTCAAGACCTAATACAGCACTTACTCTGATGATAGGCACTGCCCTAAGCATCCTATAAATGTCATAAATGTTACTCATATACTCCTTGTAACAATCCCAGGGGATGTGTTCTATTATTGTCTTCATCTTACAAGTGAGGAAAACAGAGCAAAGAGAAGCTGTTTGTCCAAAGCCACACAGCTGATGATAGCTGATGATAGTCCAAAGCCAGACTTTTGAATTCTGCTTCCTGAGTCAGTGCCTTAATCCCCATTCAGCATGCTGCCTCCGTGTGATGTTTTGCAGGAGTTAGCCCCATCCAAATTGCAGTTTGATTCACCTATGTTATCTTGGTAGTCATTCAGAATTGTAGTCTAATGGGGCTTCTAAAATAACCACGGATTTCTATCTTCCCTTTCATGTGATCCTCGCTGCCAGTGGAAAGGATATTGGATTTTTTTTTTGTAGTGTAGGATATTTATATTAAGTCTAAGAGAAATAAGAGCCTGAAGGGAATAGCCCTAATTGTGTTTATGGTAAACCTATAGGCTGGATCCTTATTATTGTGTGTGTGTGTGTATATATATATATATATATATATATATATATATATATATATATATATATATATATATAAATGAGCCCCAAAACTGAGACTGTGGGTGAACTTTGATTTCAGGAGCTTAGAAGGGCCCCAGATCATCATCATCATTGAGGTAATAGTTTGAGCTTTGGAGTCAGACAAATTTGGGGTTGTATCCTTGCCCTGCCATTCACCATCGTGTGTGGCTTTAGGCACATTCTTAATTTCTCAGCACCTAATGATCCTTAGCTGTAAAATGGAGATGATAGTGTAATTTCTTAGGGTTATTTGGAGAATTTTATACATGCTCAAAAAATGTTATTTCCTTTCCCTTTATAGTGATGCTATTATGACTATAATTATCTTTCCAAGTAAAATAAGGGCTTCATGACAAGTTATCTCTGCCTGCAAATTTCCGCAAAGAATTTTTTTAAGATACCAAAGATTTTGCAAGAAGTGACTTTCAATAACTTTCAATATATACGCCCTCTCTATAAGTATAGATCTGTATACAGATATAAGGGACGGAATGGATTGCCATGATCCTACCTTCTACATCTTAAATCTCCACCACTAGATTTGAATCAAACAAAAATACAAATGGTATTATCACCAGAAAGTCACATTTAAAATGTTTGAATTTCCATTAGCATGTTGAACATTAATTAAGCATTCAGGTTATTTAGTTTAGGTAATAGTAATTTCACCCTGCAAAGGCACTTTTATTAGTGTTTCCCCCCAATGGCCATTGTTTTGAAAGATTTTTCTCTCTCTGGAAAACTGAATGTTTCAGTAATAGTTTAGTTCTCATTTTTATTCATTGAAATCATATATGCATATATAGTCAGGTTTTTTCTCAGCATAAAACCATAATGTTCCCACACTAAGTTGATATAACTCCAACAAGAAGCAAAGAAACTTGACGTATTTGTTCTTCTTTATAGTCTTTTTGAAGGTTAATTGTTGTACACTCTATTAATTTTTATCAATATTCAGTTTATATCCCTGATGAAAAATTATGTGTCCCAGTCCTGTTAAACTCGGGTGTGGCCATATGACTTGCTTTGGCCAAAAACATGAACAATTCCAGGTGTAAGGTTTAAGAGGAGAGCCTTGAGCTGAGACCTGAATAGTTAATAGATATTAGCCAAGCACAGAGTGAAGAGAACTTATTCTAAACCGATGAAATACCATGTGATAAGCCTTTGGAAAGAGACTGTAAAATTCAAACCTTTATACCAGTGTAATTAGAGAGTTAGAAAGACAGTTGGAGAGTGAGATGGATAAGGCTACAGAGGTAGGAAGGGAGTCAGATCTCCCAAGCTGGTTGGTCGTATCAATGATTTTATATTTTATACCAAGCACCAATGTGAAGCTATATAAGGGTTTTTTTTTTTTTTTTTTTTTTTTTTAAATTTTTTTTTTTTTTTTTTTTAACATCTCTATTGGGGTATAATTGCCTTACAATAGTGTGTCAGCTTCTGATCTATAACAAAGTGAATCAGCCATACATACACATGTGCTCCCATGTGTCTTCCCTCTTGCGTCTCCCTCCCTCCCACTCTCCCCCTCCCACCCCTCCAGGCTGTCCCAAAGCCCCGAGCTAATATCCCTGTGCCTTGCGGCTGCTTCCCCCTAGCTATCTACCTTACTACGTTTGTTAGTGTGTATATGTCCATGACTCTTTCTCGCCCTGTCAAAACTCACCCTTCCCCCTCCCCATATCCTCAAGTCCGTTCTCCAGTAGGTCTGCGCCTCCATTCCTGTCTTATCCCTAGGTTCTTCATGACATTTTTTCCCCTTAAATTCCATATATATGTGTTAGCATACGGTACTTGTCTTTGTCTTTCTGACCTACTTCACTCTGTATGACAGACTCTAGGTCTATCCATCTCATTACAAATAACTCAATTTCATTTCCTTTTAAGGCTGAGTAATATTCCATTGTGTATATGTGCCACATCTTCTTTATCCATTCGTCCGATGATGGGCGCTTAGGTTCTTTCCATCTCCGGACTATTGTAAATAGAGCTGCAATGAACATTTTGGTACATGACTCTTTTTGAATTTTGGTTTTCTCAGGGTATATGCCCAGTAGTGGGATTGCTGGGTCATATGGTAATTCTATTTGTAGTTTTTTAAGGAACCTCCATACTGTTCTCCATAGTGGCTGAACCAATTCACATTCCCACCAGCAGTGCAAGAGTGTCCCCTTTTCTCCACACCCTCTCCAGCATTTATTGTTTCTAGATTTTTTGATGATGGCCATTCTGACTGGTGTGAGATGATATCTCATTGTAGTTTTGATTTGCATTTCTCTAATGATTAATGATGTTGAGCCTTCTTTCATGTGTTTGTTGGCATTCTGTATATCTTCTTTGGAGAAATGTCTGTTTAGGTCTTCTGCCCATTTTTGGATGGGGTTGTTTGTTTTTTTGTTATTGAGCTGCATGAGCTGCTTGTAAATTTTGGAGATTAATCCTTTGTCAGTTGCTTCATTTGCAAATGTTTTCTCCCATTCTGAGGGTTGTCTTTTGGTCTTGATTATGGTTTCCTTTGCTGTGCAAAAGCTTTGAAGTTTCATTAGGTCCCATTTATTTATTTTTGTTTTTATTTCCATTACTCTAGGAGGTGGGTCAGAAAGGATCTTGCTGTGATTTATGTCATAGAGTGTTCTTCCTATGTTTTCCTCTAAGAGTTTGATAGTTTCTGGCCTTACATTTAGGTCTTTAATCCATTTTGAGCTTATTTTTGTGTATGGTGTTAGGGAGTGATCTAATCTCATACTTTTACATGTACCTGTCCAGTTTTCCCAGCACCATTTATTGAAGAGGCTGTCCTTTCTCCACTGTACATTCCTGCCTCCTTTATCAAAGATAAGGTGTCCATATGTGCGTGGGTTTATCTCTGGGCTTTCTATCCTGTTCCACTGATCTATCTTTCTGTTTTTGTGCCAGTACCATACTGTCTTGATTACTGTTGCTTTGTAGTATAGTCTGAAGTCAGGGAGCCTGATTCCTCCAGCTCCTTTTTTCGTTCTCAAGATTGCTTTGGCTATTCGGGGTCTTTTGTGTTTCCATACAAATTGCGAAATTTTTTGTTCTAGTTCTGTGAAAAATGCCAGTGGTAGTTTGATAGGGATTGCATTGAATCTGTAGATTGCTTTGGGTAGTAGAGTCATTTTCACAATGTTGATTCTTCCCATCCAAGAACATGGTATATCTCTCCATCTATTTGTATCATCTTTAATTTCTTTCATCAGTGTCTTATAATTTTCTGCATACAGGTCTTTCGTCTCCTTAGGTAGGTTTATTCCTAGATATTTTATTCTTTTTGTTGCAATGGTAAATGGGAGTGTTTTCTTGATTTCACTTTCAGATTTTTCATCATTAGTATATAGGAATGCCAGAGATTTCTGTGCATTAATTTTGTATCCTGCTACTTTACCAAATTCATTGATTAGCTCTAGTAGTTTTCTGGTAGCATCTTTAGGATTCTCTATGTATAGTATCATGTCATCTGCAAACAGTGACAGCTTTACTTCTTCTTTTCCGATTTGGATTCCTTTTATTTCCTTTTCTTCTCTGATTGCTGTGGCTAAAACTTCCAAAACTATGTTGAATAAGAGTGGTGAGAGTGGGCAACCTTGTCTTGTTCCTGATCTTAGTGGAAATGCTTTCAGTTTTTCACCATTGAGGATGATATTGGCTGTGGTCTTGTAATATATGGCCTTTATTATGTTGAGGAAAGTTCCCTCTGTGCCTACTTTCTGGAGGGTTTTTATCATAAATGGGTGTTGAATTTTGTCGAAAGCTTTTTCTGCATCTATTGAGATGATCACATGGTTTTTCTCCTTCAATTTGTTAATATGGTTTATCACATTGATAGATTTGCGTATATTGAAGAATCCTTGCATTCCTGGAATAAACCCCACTTGATCATGGTGTATGATCCTTTTAATGTGCTGTTGGATTCTGTTTGCTAGTATTTTGTTGAGGATTTTTGCATCTATGTTCATCAGTGATATTGGCCTGTAGTTTTCTTTCTTTGTGACATCCTTGTCTGGTTTTGGTATCAAGGTGATGGTGGCTTCGTAGAAGGAATTTGGGAGTGTTCCTCCCTCTGCTATATTTTGGAAGAGTTTGAGAAGGATAGGTGTTAGCTCTTCTCTAAACGTTTGATAGAATTCACCTGTGAAGCCATCTGGTCCTGGGCTTTTGTTTGTTGGAAGATTTTTAATCACAGTTTCAATTTCAGTGCTTGTGATTGGTCTGTTCATATTTTCTATTTCTTCCTGATTCAGTCTTGGCAGGTTGTGCATTTCTAAGAATTTGTCCATTTCTTCCAGATTGTCCATTTTATTGGCATAGAGTTGCTTGTAGTAATCTCTCATGATTTTTTTTATTTCTGCAGTCAGTTGTTACTTCTCCTTTTTCATTTCTAATTCTATTGATTTGAGTCTTCTCCTTTTTTTTCTTGATGAGTCTGGCTAGTGGTTTATCTATTTTGTTTATCTTCTCAAAGAACCAGCTTTTAGTTTTATTGATCTTTGCTATTGTTTCCTTCATTTCTTTTTCATTTATTTCTGATCTGATTTTTATGATTTCTTTCCTTCTGCTAGCTTTGGGGTTTTTTTGTTCTTCTTTCTCTAATTGCTTGAGGTGCAAGGTTAGGTTGTTTATTCGAGATGTTTCCTGCTTCTTAAGGTGGGCTTGTATTGCTATAAACTTCCCCCTTAGAACTGCTTTTGCTGCATCCCATAGGTTTTGGGTCGTTGTGTCTTCATTGTCATTTGTTTCTAGGTATTTTTATTTCCTCTTTGATTTCTTCAGTGATCACTTCATTATTAAGTAGTGTATTGTTTAGCCTCCATGTGTTTGTATTTTTTACAGATCTTTTCCTATAATTGATATCTAGTCTCATGGCGTTGTGGTCAGAAAAGATACTTGATACAATTTCAGTTTTCTTAAATTTACCAAGGCTTGATTTGTGACCCAAGATATGATCTATCCTGGAGAATGTTCCATGAGCACTTGAGAAAAATGTGTATTCTGTTGTTTTTGGATGGAGTGTCCTATAAATATCAATTAAGTCCATCTTGTTTAATGTATCATTTAAAGCTTGTGTTTCCTTATTTATTTTCATTTTGGATGATCTGTCCATGGGTGAAAGTGGGGTGTTAAGTCCCCTACTATGAATGTGTTACTGTCGATCTCCCCTTTTATGGCTGTTAGTATTTGCCTTATGTATTGAGGTGCTCCTATGTTGGGTGCATAAATATTTACAATTGTTATATCTTCTTCCTGGATCGATCCCTTGATCATTATGTAGTGTCCTTCTTTATCCCTTTTAATAGTCCTTATTTTAAAGTCTATTTTGTCTGATATGAGAATTGCTACTCCAGCTTTCTTTTGGTTTCCATTTGCATGGAATATCTTTTTCCATCCCCTTACTTTCAGTCTGTATGTGTCTCTAGGTCTGAAGTGGGTCTCTTGTAGACAGCATATGTGTCTTTTGGTGGGAGCATTTAGTCCATTTACATTTAAGGTAATTATCGATATGTATGTTCCTATTCCCATTTTCTTCCCATTTTCTATATTGTTTTGGGTTCATTATTATAGGTCATTTCCTTCTCTTGCGTTTCTTGTCTAGAGAAGTTCCTTTAGCATTTGTTGTAAAGCTGGTTTGGTGGTGCTGAACTCTCTCAGCTTTTGCTTGTCTGTAAAGGTTTTAATTTCTCCATCAAATCTGAATGAGATCCTTGCTGGGTAGAGTAGTCTTGGTTGCAGGTTTTTCTCCTTCATCACTTTCAGTATGTCCTGCCACTCCCTTCTGGCTTGTAGGGTTTCTGCTGAGAGATCAGCTGTTAACCTTATGGGGATTCCCTTGTGTGTTATTTGTTGTTTTTCCCTTGCTGCTTTTAATATGCTTTCTTCGTATTTAATTTTTGACAGTTTGATTAATATGTGTCTTGGCATATTTCTCCTTGTATTTATCCTGTATGGGACTCTCTGTGCTTCCTGGACTTGATTAACTATTTCCTTTCCCATATTAGGGAAGTTTTCAACTATAATCTCTTCAAATATTTTCTCAGTCCCTTTCTTTTTTCTTCTTCTTCTGGAACCCCTATAATTCGAATGTTGGTGCGTTTAATGTTGTCCCAGAGGTCTCTGAGACTGTCCTCAGTGCTTTTCATTCTTTTTTCTTTAGTCTGCTCTGCAGTAGTTATTTCCACTACTTTATCTTCCAGGTCACTTATCCGTTCTTCTGCCTCAGTTATTCTGCTATTGATCCTATCTAGAGTATTTTTAATTTCATTTATTGCGTTGTTCATCGTTGCTTGTTTCATCTTTATTTCTTCTAGGTCCTTGTTAACTGTTTCTTGCATTTTGTCCATTCTACTTCCAGGATTTCGGATCATCCTTACTATCATTATTCTGAATTCTTTTTCAGGTAGATTGCCTATTTCCTCTTCATTTGTTAGGTCTGGTGGGTTTTTATCTTGCTCCTTCATCTGCTGTGTGTTTTTCTGTCTTCTCATTTTGCTTATCTTACTGTGTTTGGGGTCTCCTTTTTGCAGGCTGCACTTTCGTAGTTCCCGTTGTTTTTGATGTCTGTCTCCAGTGGCTAAGGTTGTTTCAGTGGGTTGTGTAGGCTTCCTGGTGGAGGGGACTAGTGCCTGTGTTGTGCTGGATGAGGCTGGATCTTGTCTCTCTAGTGGGCAGGTTCACGTCTGGTGGTGTGTTTTGGGGTGTCTGTGGCCTTATTATGATTTTAGGCAGCCTCTCTGTTAATGGGTGGGGTTGTGTTCCTGTTTTGCTAGTTGTTTGGCATAGGTTGTCCAGCACTGTGGCTTTCTGGTTGTTGAGTGAAGCTGGGTGCTGGTGTTAAGATGGAGGTCTCTGGGAGATTTCCACCGTTTAATATTATGTGGAGCTGGGAGGTCTCTTGTTGACCAGTGTCCTGAAGTTGGCTCTCCTACCTCAGAGGCAGAGCCCTGACTCCTGGGCTGGAGCACCAAGAGCCTTTCATCCACACGGCTCAGAATAAAAGGGAGAAAAAGTAGAGAGAATTAGTAGAAGTATGAGGAAAGAAAGAAGGAAAGGAGGAAAGGAAGGAAGGAAGAAAGAAGCAAAGAAAGGAGGGAGGGAGGAAGGAAGGAAGGAGGGAAAGGAGGAGAAAATATAGAGAGAATTAGTAGAAGTATGAGGAAAGAAAGAAGGAAAGGAGGAAAGGAAGGAAGGAAGAAAGAAGCAAAGAAAGGAGGGAGGAAGGAAGGAAGGAGGGAAAGAAGGAAAAAAGACAGAAAGAAAGAAGATACAGTAAAAATAAAGTATAATATAGTTATTGAACTAAAAAATATTTAGAAAAAAAAAAAGGGACGGATAGACCCCTAGGACAAATGTTGGAAGCAAAGCTATACAGAGAAAATCTTACACAGAAGCATACACATACACGTTCACAAAAAGAGGCAAAGGGGGAAAATTCATAAATCCTGCTCCCAGAGACCACCTCCTCAACCTGGGGTGATTCGCTGTCTAAAGGAGGGAAGGAAGGAAGGAAAGAAAGAACGAAGGTAAAGTACAATAAAGTTATTACAATTAAAATTATTAAGAAAAAAAAATTTCTTTTAAAAAAAACCATGGACGGATAGAGCCCTAGGACAAATGGTGGAAGCAAGAGTATACAGACAAGATCTCACACAGAAGCATACACGCACACATTCACAAAAAGAGGAAAAGGGGAAAAAAATCACAGATCTCGCTCCTAAATTCCACCTCTTCAATTTGGGATCACTCCCTGTCTATTCAGGTATTCCACAATGCAGGGCACATCAAGTTGATTGTGGAGCTTCAATCCGCCGCCTCCGCGGCTGCCGGGAGAGACCTCCCCCCTCTCCTCCCTGCTCTCACAGCTCACAGGAGCTCAGCTTTGTACCCGGCCCTGCCCCTGCGCGCAGCTCGCTGGAGGGCGTCTGTTTTTTGCTCAGACAGGACGGGGTTAAAGGAGCCGCTGATTCGGGGGCTCCGGCTCACTCAGGCGGGGGGATGGGGGAAGGAGGGGCACTGCGTGCGGGGCGGGCCTGCGGCGGCAGAGGCGGCGTGACGCTGCGGCAGAGGCCGGCGTGACGCTGCACCAGCCTGAGGCCCGCCGTGCGTACTCCCGGGGAAGTTATCCCTGGATCCCGGGAACCTGGCAGTGGCGGGCTGCACAGGCTCCGCGGAAGAGGGGCGCGGAGAGTGACCTGTGCTCGCACACAGCCCCCCTGGTGGCGGCAGCAGCAGCCTTAGCGTCTCCCGCCCGTCTCTGGGGTCCGCGGTTCTAGCCGCGGCTCGCGCCCGTCTCTGGGGTTCGCGCTTCCAGCCGCGGCTCGCGCCCGTCTCTGGAGTTCCTTTAAGCAGCGTTCTTGCTCTTAAACCCCTCTCCTCGTGCACCAGGGAACAAAGAGGGAAGAAAAAGTCTCTTACCTCTTCGGCAGGTGCAGGCTTTTCCCCGAACTCCCTCCCGGCTAGTCGTGGTGCACTAACCCCTTCAGGCTATGTTCAAGCCGCCAACCCCAGTCCTCTCCCTGCGCTCTGTCCAAAACCGAAACCCGAGCCTCAGCTCGCAGCCCCGCCCGCCCCGGCGGGTGAGCAGACAAGCCTCTCGGGCTGGTGAGTGCCGGTCGGCCCCGATCGTCTGTGCAGGAATCTCCCCGCTTTGCCCTCCGCACCCGTCACTGTGCACTACTCCGCGGTCCCGAAGCTCCCCCCTCCGCCTCCCGCAGTCTCCGCCCGCGGAGGGGCTTCCTAGTGTGTGGAAACTTTTCCTCCTTCACAGCTCCCTCCCACTGGTGCAGGTGCCGTCCTTATTCTTTTGTCTCTGTTTTTTCTTTTTTTCTTTTGCCCTACCCAGGTACGTGGGGAGTTTCTTGCCTTTTGGGAGGTCTGAGGTCTTCTGCCAGCCTTCAGTAGGTGTTCTGTAGGAGTTGTTCCACGTGTAGATGTATTTCTGGTGTATCCGTGAGGAGCAAGGCGATCTCCACGTCTTACTCTTCCGCCATCTTCCCGTCTTCCTTCCCTTGGTTCTTTAATGAACCTCTACAAGGCTCTCTTTGTGTAGGCTTTATGTTCTCCTTCCCCTGCCAAAAATAAAACAAACCCCAAAACAACAGTCTTTAAGCTGTATGACCTCACACAAATTACTCTACTTCCGGGCTTCCCCGGTGGTGCAGTGGTTGAGAGTCCACCTGCCGATGCAGGGGACGCGGGTTCGTGCCCCGGTCTGGGAAGATCCCACATGCCGCGGAGCGGCTGGGCCCGTGAGCCATGGCCGCTGAGCCTGCGCGTCTGGAGCCTGTGCTCTGCAACGGGAGAGGCCACAGCAGTGAGAGGCCCGCGTACCGCAAAAAAAAAAAAAAAAAAAATTACTCCACTTCCCTGTTCCTGGGTTTCTAAATATACAAAATGTATAAAATCGGTAACAACCTCAGAGGATGGTTTTGAGACTTAACATAAGTGAATCACTGTACAGTGAACAATGCAAGTGAAGAAATAGGTGCTCAATAAGTGTGAGAAACTATTAGTTATTATTATTGCCTACAGCCAGCTGGTGAGCACATATTCTGTAGTTTCCCTTCCTAAATTTTACCTTTCCTTCAGCATAATGATGGATGCATCCTATGTGCAAACTACTGTGATAAGTACTGCCGAGTATATAAAGATCCATAACACACCGCCACCTGACCTGAAGATCTTGCAATCCTTTGGAAGAAGTAAAACAAGTCACTTTAATGAAAGTCGTTAGAAAATTGTAAGCAAACTTCTAGAGAGAGTTCAGGCGATAGATAAATCAGTGATTTCCCCACACCAGCGTGATCATCAGAATCTCCTGGGGAAAGTGCTGTTTAAAAACACAGATTCCCAGATCCCAACCCAGAACGAGTAAGTCAGAATCTCTGGTTTGTAGCCAAGGAAATGCAAGTGATTTTGATGATGATCCTAGTGGGGAATCCCTAGAATAGTCACGTATATAATAGCTGGAGGAGATAAAGCCTTTCGGTTAAAAGTAACCTTGACCAAGAGTAAGGATACTTTTTCTAAGAATCAGGGTGAAGGAGGAGTGATGTCATTTAAAAGACATAAGGGCGTTTCTACCCAGTGCCTTAATCTTCCTGATAAAGTATAGGAAATAAGGTCCTCCACTGGGAATGAGACAGGTGTAAGTGCGGTTCAGGGTTTGGGAATTGTGGAGAAGGTTGGAAGAGTTACCACAGGGGTGTGTTACAGGGATAACTAGAGGTGAATAAACTGAGGGTCCATTATGCTGCAATATTTCTTACTGAATTCCCAAGTCCAGTTTATACCTGGGCTAAGGTCACTCTTCTCAAGTCCCCAATGCACTGGTATTGTCAATATACGTACATCTTTAATATTACGACAAGATTCAAGTACTGTGAATTCTGAGTATCAATTGACAACCTTGTTTCTTCTGGCCAGTATAAAATTTAAAAATTGATCTCATAAAATATCTAGGAATCAGATTCTCATAAGTAACAACAAATCTACCCATTGTGCTCTCTGTTGCTCTGTGGCTGGCATCTGAATATATGAACTCCCCAAGGGTGAGAGTAAGACTTCATCATTAAACTTATGTTAGTGTTGCTTTTCATGTATTTTTCTCTTTCGTGAGTGAACTATTTTATTTCTCTCATTTTTCCACATCAAATTCTCAGTGCTCTAATGGGTCTCCCACAGTTCCAGGCAGTTATTGGTTCTTGGGGGAAAATGCTCCTTATTGACGGCAGCCTTCATGGGAAGGACAGTGACTTACTACGTTGCTCCCTGTGCAGCTGTGAATTTGCTGTACGGTGACGGCCTTCGGTGGCCTCCTTGGTCTCAACTTGACAAGAGACCTATAGAGTGAGCTAGTTCTATTGAAATGAAAGTGTCCTCACCCCAAAGCACGTTCTGTCCCTCAAACTAAACCCAGGTTGGCAAGAGGTTGGTGGAAACATGGTTAAGAACAAAGTGAATGATGACACTGAAATTGAGGCTGTCCCTGCTGTCTCCACAAGGCCCCTGACCCCTGGCTTGGCCTCCTAAAAGCTTCACGTTGTCACCCTCACTACCTCCCTATTTTCCTAGGCTTTTCACAGCTGCCTGCGTCCTCACCCACAGTCTCAATACTTCACACTCTAACATTCTGTGTATTTTCTTGGCTAAACTATCAGAATGAACATTGGACTCTAGGCAGCATTGTGGGTTTGGACTTAGCCCTTGTCTATGTCAGTGCTCATTTCTGAAAAAAGAAGGTGGAAACCTAGAGCACGTGGACTCTACAACGTCATCATGGATGCGCCACATGAGTCTTTATAATAATTACGATGATAACTACCTGGTATCGAGAACTTAATACATGTCAGATATCACGCTGAGTACTCTGCACAGACAATACAATTTAAGATTGGAATTATTTCGTTAGAAAAACCGAAGCTCAGAGAGGTCATACCACTTTGCCTGTACCTACACAGGAAGTAATGGAACGAGGATTCCACCCAAGTTTGTCTAATTACTCATACTCTTAACTACTACACTCTCCCCTTGCAAAAAAATCTCAGTCCTTAAATTGTTTTCCTTCCTTCATACTTCCTAAACCCTTATCTGTACCTCACTCTCATTCTTTAACTTCTCTTTGATCACCAACCATTTATTATGTCTGTAACTTTCACCCACCCATATTTGCAAATGGTTTTGTAGGTAGAATTCATATCATCCACTTTTTTTGTACCCACTAAAACACCTAAAGTATTGGTATCCTCAGTTTTTTTATATAGATCACATCCTTAAATGAAAGTAATAAGACTGGCATGGGGTAGGAGCAGATGATGGGAGAGACTGAATAGTTACCATTTATCTCAGAGGGATGCTGGAACTCAGTCGCCCCTGCCATCAATTATTAGATATGATCTCCTTGGACATTTTTTGCTCCACTTCCCATCTGCATGTTTATAGGCAGCCTTTGTCCAGAGCTGAAAGAAAATGGAATCCAAATGTTAAAAAGAAAATTCAGAAACCTAGGAACTCTGCCCAGTGGTCTCAGGTAATGATCAGTGACATTAAGTGGTAACATCCCCGCTTGTCTCTCTACCATACTCTACCTATGTTGGCCCCAATACCAGCTTATCTTGTTCATGCATCTTAGACAAATCCTTACACGTGAAAGATCCTGGAGGATCTCTAGAGCTCTGTGGACCATCATTGAGACTCACTGAGAGGTAACTTGGCATCTAATGTAACAGGGACTCCTTGTAATGTAACAAGGATTGTAACAGAAGCAATTCTTACGTTTTAATTTCCTCTGATTTGTGTTGCAGGTCATGCTTACTGTGAGAACTGGTTACGTGCACAAATGCCCTGTTTCTATTACAACTCCAGAAAAATCACTTCAAAGCACGTTCACTATAGTCTCGTACAGTGTAGCCTCTCCTAGAAAGTAAGCCAACAAGGGTATCAATAACTACAGAGTGGATCTGTTCCTCACATTACCCTTGTTGCTATGGTAGTGTGCCCATTTATTGTGTGTGGAATGCCATTACTTGCAGTGATCTGTATAGCTTGAGTTTTACCTCAGTGATCCCTCTGTCAGAGGGTTTTATCCTTTTTACTCAGCTAGAAACAAATAGACACAGCATAGCGTCTTGTATTGGTAAAGGTTCTTCACAATTTGCCAACATTCTGATGAATTTAGTTGCTGAAAAGAATAACTGGCTATCCAAAAATGGGTAGATTGCACTCCACAATCATTCATCAAGGATCTTAGAAATATTTCAGATCCCCACTTAGCTAGGTTGTTTCCTTTCTAATTGGATTTGGAACAGATACGAAAGGTTGGTTATGTCAGGTTTGGGGTAAAGTAAAGAAATAGCAGGCTTTGCAAATGCCTCCATTTCATCCATACACACATATGGTATTACAAAACCTACTTCTGCATGAAGAGACAGCCACACAGTCCCTCTGACAATTGTTATCGAGACTGAATGACACTCACTTTTTATCAAGCCTCTTCCCTGAGTTATTGAAGCCTCCCATAATATCATTAAGTAAGTAAACATTGCTGCACATAAAGCTCTTGCTATTACCGTGGAAAATGACAAGCAGCTCTCATGAGCTTGCACAGAAACTGTGGGTGTCAACATCCCTTTCACAACAGCAGCATATCCACGCCATTTCATTTTATCTCGACACCTAGACTCATGGAGAGAGAGACTATTTCCTTTACATCTGTTGGCAAATTTTCTTTCTAATAACTGCTGAAAACTTCACTCCAGTAAGCAGTTAGTCCTGCTGGCTGAAGAAAATAGATACATTATCTGAGGTAATAGATAAGTCTCATTAAGAAGATGGAATAGACTAACTCCCAGCATATCTCCCAGGCGTGGGAAAGCTAAATTGTGAAATAGAGCAATAACACATCAATTATCCTTTCTGCACGGAATTACACGAGTCTCACTGCTACATAGCATATTATGTAACTTTTTATAAATAACCATTTATATCCTAGTATCTCTGTTTGCTGCCTTATAAAAAAAGACAGCTGTCCTTCTATTCAAATAAGAGTTATTCCTCAAACTACTTAAGGAATCCAAGTGTTCTATTTAAAATGTATGTTCCTACTTATTAACATATGCCCAGAGAGTGAGTATTTAGTATTAGCCTAAAAACAAATGCTACACATCTGATGATATTACACTTTGAAAGAAAACTGCCTCCTACCAATTAAAGTAAAGCTAGCTATTGGCATTCAAAATAAAGGTTTTAGAGATCTTGTGTTGAATAATGATTTGTAATCAGTTTCAGTAGTTTCTCAGTTTTGTCATATCAGATTATCATATGTGAATTACTTGAAAACAATTTCATTTCTTGAGCAATTTAAATATCGCCCTCACACTTGTTCACACAATTAATGTTTATTTGCAAAGGTTTTTTTTAATATGGCTATAACGTCCCCAACACAGAAATTTCACATCACAGGAGTTAATGGACGTTTATAAATGAAAACTTTGTTTAATAAAGTAAATGATAAAGTAGAGGGCTTACTTGTTTTCATTTGTGGACTACGCAGTGAAAACAAGATAATGACAAAAGAAATGCTTTGCAAATTATAAAGTGATATTTTAAAGAAGAAAGATATTTGTATGTATCCAAGTTTTTAAAAACACCTTAAACATTGATAGGGAGAAGATGAAGCATGATTTCTCCAGGTTCTGAGTGTGAGACCGGTTCTATCCCAAACATCATTCAGAGAGAAAAAGGAAAGAAACTGCAGAATTGGAAAGGCAACTGAATAGGAAAGTTGTTCCTTAGTGACAGCTATACTCTGAAATCATGACACTTGCTACGGTGCTTTGTTTCACAATCCATGCGTATTAGTCAGCCGGGGCTGCTGTAACCAAATACCACAGACTGGGTTGCTTAATCAACAGAAGCTTATTTCTCGTGGTTCTGAAAGCTGGAAGTCCCAGATCAAGGTGCCTACAAGGTAGGTTTCTTTCATTATGAGGCCTCCTAGACAACACTTACTCCAAAGGCTGTCACTATACTGCCCATCGTTCCAAAACCAAAGTTTGGTGACCGTTTTTCACAGTGCCTTTCACTGCCCTTTGGGAATACGTAATCACACTGCAGTGGAATCACATAGTAGTGTAATTGCACATAATCATCCAAGAAAAAGTTCAGGGTTTTTTTTCCCGTTTATAGAAATATAGCATATTCAGGTTCATGATGGAAAGAAGTTAGAAAGTAGAACTCACTGTCTAAAATGTCTTAAATGAAGAGCCTCATTGTTTTTCTGTGGTTCTAGTCACTTTGAGAAAACTTTGTTACGTGATTATCGTAATGCTCTCTACTAAAAAAATTAAAACACTTTTTCAGCAGAGCTGGAATAATGCTAAATATAACAAAATACACCTAAAAAGTCTGAATATTTTTTAATCCTTTACACTTTCCATCTAAATATGGGCAAAACATAGTAAAATTATTTTTTTAAGTTGTACTATTATCAATGATCTAACTCATGGCTGAGAATTTTAATTAACTACACTGAATTTATCCACCAACTTTAATACAAATATACCTTGAGGTTTTTTAAAGTATATATCAATGTACAACCTCTAAGTTAGAAGATGTTATTTGCATCATAAAAGAATTCACCAGTTATAAAGTACTAAAACAGGTCTTAGAATAATGAATTCCTTTCATATTTGTCAAGTTGTTATTCAAATGATCAAAAGTTCAGTGTTGGGCTTCCCTGGTGGCGCAGTAGTTGGGAGTCCGCCTGCCGATGCAGGGGGACACGGGTTCGTGCCCCAGTCCGGGAAGATCCCACATGCCGCGGAGCGGCTGGGCCCGTGAGCCATGGCCGCTGAGCCTACGCATCCGGAGCCTGTGCTCCGCGAGGGGAGAGGCCACAACTGTGAGAGGCCCGCGTACCGCAAAAAAAAAAAAAAAATGGAGAAAAAAAAAAGTTCCGTGTTTATGAACATATTCATGAGAATCTTTGTTCATTGAAAAGTTTTCTTTTCCATAATCTTCTCTCTACTAGGCTGTACCAATCACAATCCTTAGCCACTTAAACACAGTGCACACATCAAGACCCCACTATTTTAAGGTTTAGTTGTCAGGCTCAAAGATACGAAAATATTCATAAAACGTGTACGATACACTAAGCAAAGTAAGTTTGACTTTATGACCCTTTTTCATAAACAGGCATTTGAAAGGTCTGCATAAGATTTTTTATTGCCTGAAGAATGACTGTAAGCAGAGATGATCACTGCCAGGTTCTCACTGCAGAATGAAAGAATTTCCCCCTTTACTCTATAACCTAAATATCACACTGAGCTTAAGGATGATGCTGACATTTTCAAAGATCACCGAAAGTGTTCTCTTTCCAGTTGCAATTATGCCCTCTATCTCAGTGGGAGCCATTGTCGGGTCTTTTCAGCTCTCTAGCATCTTTGTGGCTTGCTTTCATTATCCTGATTATCTATTCATTTGCTGCCCCAGCACTCATTTTATGAAAGATCATGTCTGCCATTTCCATAATGAGTGCTTGACTTTTACTGCCAGCATAAACACATAAAGTATACAATAATTAAAGTTTACTAGTCACCAAAGTCTTGAGATCCGTCATGCTGCTAATTTGATTTATCAAGCAATTGCTTCCCTGTGAACAAGGCTGATTTTGCCCCCTTCGGCAGTGTGAGACTTGGGGTGGGAGGACATGACTCTAACCTAGAGACAGCAATTTGAATGGGCACCATACATGTCAACTTTAAGGTTCGTCTTCAACCAAGTAACCTCTCTATAAAGTATGATGACTCTTAGCACCAACAAAAATCTCATCAATATTTGAATGTAAAACTTATTTTGTGTTAAAGTTTAAATAATGCACAGTTTTCAAAATAGTTACATGTTATTCAATAAGTATCGTACCCTTTACGGGCTATTGTTTAAGGAAAATTTTCATCAGGCTAAAAATTATGGAAGTCTGCATAACATAAATTGAAACTTCACAACATGCTGACTTACACTGAGTAAGGACTTACTTATCTTGAACACACTGCCTCGTTCTGATCACACTGGCAAAGTCCCCAAAGTGCCTCATGATAATGAATTTATCTGACGTTTACTGTAATCGCAGACAGATTAATGAGCTCATGTGATATTCATGTGGCTCTCTAGGGACATCAGGACGTGTTACACGAAGTGTAATGTTTGTAAGTGGATACAATGGAATACATGTTATCCAAGGAACTTGAGTAGTCAATTCCTCAGCGAATAAAGTACCAGGAAATAAAGAGGCTGCTTCCAATTATACTGGTTTTCTTTAGGGATGCCAGACATCTTGACGGCATATTCAAAAAAAGTACAGGAGCCAGAAGACCTGGGTTTGAGAGCTGGCTGGATCTCTTACCAGCCTTGCGACCTTGGGAAATTTTCTTCACCTCTTAGGCTCAATCTTCTCAGTTTTAAAATGAGAACTTAATAACATCAGCCTTCTTAAAGTCTTAAACATAAAGAGTAGGGCGGGGGGTGGGGAGTGATCAGTCAATCATCCAATCAATCACTATAATTCCTTCCTCACAAGGTTATATTCAGAAGTAAATCAAATAATATGCAGTGTTTTTGATAAATGCCTTACAAACTTTGCAACATTATGCATGCCTTTATTATTGTTATTCCTTTGGAAAATAGGTCTTCTGGATAAAGTTTACACTCTATTTCCCATACACAGAAAAATGAATGCCTTAGTTGCTGCATAAGGACATGGAACACTGTTTTCTTAATAAGAAAACCAGATCTGACCAATTGACGATTTTATCAAATTATATTCTTCAAATTAGAAAGTGAGATATCAAACCGAAGCAAGACAGGAAGCTTCTTTTTTATGCAAGTCCCTGTATGTGGCAGTCTTCAACAGTAACTGAGCTTGTAATCAAATCAAGCCCTGTTGATTCGGCCCTGTAGTGGGGAGGTGGGCAGGTCATTTCACCTCACCAGGCAGGAGTTAAATATGAACTCACCGCCCAGATCCCTTCCAGTCATGCTGTCATTCTCATTAATCGTCTATAGTAATTCTTTACCTACCCTGAAAAACTTCTAATTCGTTTACAATACTTCTAGACATACATAATTAAAAACCACTTTTATATCTTTTGACTACAAGAGACAACACCTTTCCTGCCTCATTCAACTGTCTTACCCATTCTTAGTAAATCATAGTCACTTCCCTGGTATTTCTTTTAGCGGTATAGTATCTGTTCGTATCCTTTTGATTTCAAAATACAGCTTCCATTGCCTGGAAAATGACCCAGCAAATACAGACCTCAGACAACAAATACTACCTGATCTTGAATAATTAAGGCAGTCACTCTTGGAAAATGGGTGGTCCCAATTTCAGAATAAATGTTCAGATGCGTGTTTTAGGATAATCAGAAAACCAAGGATATCCAAAATTCACTTGAATTATTATCCTCTCATTGTTGATATACAGTGTGTATGTCCAGTGCTTCCTCAAAATGGTCAAATACAAAATCAACATGATAACTCTGTACTCGTTTAAAGGCACACATATTAATAGGAGGCATTACTACATATTATTATATGTAAATACATAGCCAAAAGAACTGGAATAAGAGTCAAAACCTCTGGTTTTAAAACAGACTCTGATGCTTTCTAATGATGTGACTTTGGCCAAGTCACTTAAGCCCCTCTGAACGTCTTCGTCATCAGTGAAGTGGAAGCTTGTTGACCTCATGGAGTTATTTGCTATGGGATTTCTAATGTAGTCAGCAACTAGAGCCATCAGACCAAATTGACTTGGGCCTGTTTCTGTGACTACAAAGGCAGGGTTGAGTAACTGCAACAGAGACCATGTGGCCCTCAAAGTCTAAAGCATTGACTGTCTGTCCCCTAACAGAAAACGTTTTCTGACCCCTGCTCTAAAAGGGGATACTTGTGAACTTATATGAAATGCCATATTCACCTATATTTTTTTTCACCTATATGATTTTAAGCAATCACAGTGGATTGGATTTAAGTAAATGTCATTTGGCTCAAGTAACTGGAAGAAATAGTTAAAAGTTCAAATTAAACAAAAGAAATTGCCTCTAATTGCCCCCTTTGGGCTATTTGGTATTACCGAGGTATTAGATGTTATCAACGAATATTTGTTGTGTCTAATACTCCTAACTGATCATTTAGAGGTTTTACTCAAGGAAAAAAAACAACAACAAATGCCTGGTTCACAAGAAGTTGATAGAATTTTTTTTTTACAACTCTGATGTTGAAGTAGTGGTAACAGGCATGCCAATCAGAGGGCCACCACTTAATCAAACGCTAAATCTGAATCTTTGAGAAGTGTTCTTGCTTCAGTCTAAGTTTACCTAAATTTTCCAAGACCAAAATGAAAGAAGTGATGAGTGAATGAAAAACCTTCTGAGCTGACATATTTCTGAAAATCCTCTGCATGCTATTATTAATCCTTCCTCAGTAACCATGGAGAGGAAAATCTTGTGAGCACCCAGCAAATGAATTTAATAATGTGGGTATTCCAGGTCAAAATAGATCCACTCGCTGTGTCAAAAAACACTTTCTTTTTCAGTTATTCCCAAATTTCTTTCTAATTTGGTTACATAAAACTCATAAGTATGTACCACATAAATGTTTTTGAGATGTTAAAATAATGTGTTTTCATCCTCACCAATCCCTACCTTTGAGTTGCCTCAGTACTTCCAAACCGAAGAAATGCCTGAGGTCTCAGATCATAGAGTTTTTATCATTATGTAGCTAAAATTCCCTTTTACTCTGACAGGCCAAGAAGTTTGAAGACCTGGTGTGTAAGAAGGATATCCAGGAAAGAAAAGGAAAGCTGCCCCTCTTGTGGCCAGAGGTTTTCAGTGGAGGGCAAGGGATGGGAGATGGGCAAGAGAAGAGACAGACGTTAGGGAGATTAAAAGCCACAAGGGGGGCTTCCCTGGTGGCGCAGTGGTTGAGAGTCCACCTGCCGATGCAGGGGACACGGGTTTGTGCCCCGGTCCGGGAGGATCCCACATGCCACGGAGCGGCTGGGCCCGTGAGCCATGGCCGCTGAGCCAGCGCATCCGGAGCCTGTGCTCCACAACAGGAAAGGCCACAGCAGTGAAAGGCCCACATACCAAAAGGGAAAAAAAAAAGCCACAAGGGTAGAAGGCCTGATGCTTCCCTTCCCATTAGCGTTTCTGAAGAGAGCTCCCTGGGCCCACCAGCATTTGCACCAACAAACAAGACCTCAGATAGTTGAGAAGCTAGGGCCGCACATCGGGAAAAAGCAAAGAAAGGTTCAATCTTCATTCCCAGGCCTCCCTTCCGTCCACGTGGTAGGAATCCTGAGGTAGAGCACATGGACCACCCTTGGGACCCTCAGTGAGTGACAACGTGACACTGCAGTAGTGTCTAAAGGGCTACAGAATAGTCAGGGGCTGGATGAAGAAAATGGGAGAAGCTGAGAAAGGTGTACAACACCTCAGAGGTCAGGTCAGCCAAGAGGAGGCCACAAGCCCTATAGAAGCTAAGAAAGACATTAGCCAAGTTTAGCAGACTTACTGCCTCTGCCGACTTTAGTAGCAGTGTCTAAGGGCAGGGCCCAGGCCCAAGCAACCTCAAAGGAGACCTGCCAGAGCAGATCCAAGGACCAGCAAGAGGCCAGAGCTCCCCGCACCAAACACCCACGTAGGAGACCTAATGTGGTCCTCCGTGAATCCTGACGGAGCCATCATGGAAAAGAGCAAGGGAAACAGGGAGGAATCAGAAAGGTGGAGTAATTGGTTCAAGTAAATTGGGCTAAAGCTAGAGACATGTTAAATTATTAGAGCAGATTAAATTTTAAATCGTAGAGCTAATTTTAGTTTGGTTCCCACTGCTCAGCCGGCCCATTCCTCCTGAGGAAAATCAGTTATGTTCCAGAGAAAAGCTACATTTTCTTTGTACACCCAAATTGTGTTATGAATAAATTTGCAATCACAGTACAATTATATCATGTGGTTGGGGGGAACATACTGATGACAGTTTTACTCGGAGTAAAAAAAAACTAACAAATCTCAAACGAAAAGAGGTCTTCTCCAAAGAGTTACATATTCGAGGCTGTGTAGAGTAACAGGGAAAAGTATCAGGGGACAGACCGGAGTTCCAGCCCCAGCTCAACTATTTACTCTGTATCAGTCACTAAGAGAGTCATTTAATCTCTACAGCAGTGCTTCCTGACAGTTGTGTCTTAGATGATGTACTAGAACATTGCTAAAATATTGATCCCTTCGGCCCTCAGAACAGCCAAGGCAGGGCCTGCAGTGGCTGGAGCCCTGGCATTTCACCTCTGGCTGCAGAGAGCCTCTGATTACCCTAGCGTGGTGCGTAACTTATTTTTTGTGTAGAATGTGATGATTTGGAGGAATTATTGTTCTCTCTGATTCAGTTTCCTCATCCGTAGATTGAGTGGAGGGAAGTAGAGAGAATAAATGATGTCTTCAGTCTTTTTATTCTAGTAGTTTGTGCTTCTGTGAACATGAGGGGGAATTCCAAATGCAAAAGAATCACAGGAATCCCTACATTACATGGTCTAAAATAAGGAATCCCTGCCCTTATTTTTTTTTAGGGGTAGTTTCTGATTACCCCTAAATTCTTTTCCAGCAGAAGCAACTAAAAAGTCAGCTGGCCTCTAGCCAATATCCTTTTTTAAAGCTCAGCAGGAATTTAACTGTAAGAAAATTAACAAAATTAAAAAGGACCCTATAGACTGCTAATTCAAGGGCAAAATCAAAGTTACCTATGTGGGATTAGAAATTTGTATCCATCTTTCAGCAACCTGATTTTTCATAAAAAATTAATTTGAAAATCAGATTCTAGAGTAGTGATTAAGGATAAGTGATCAATAATTAATGTAAAAAAATGTAGCTCTAACACATAAATGAGGCTTTATCTTCAAAGTAAGTAAAAAGCTTTTCAAGATAAACGCCTCAAACCTGTTGAATATTTTTATTTGAATAT
The DNA here is from genome assembly GCF_008692025.1 of Phocoena sinus. Lineage (NCBI taxonomy): Eukaryota > Metazoa > Chordata > Mammalia > Artiodactyla > Phocoenidae > Phocoena > Phocoena sinus. The sequence goes on along the minus strand of NC_045767.1, from coordinate 127,188,803 downwards.
GAAGGGAGGATCCTTTGCCTCCATGCTCCTTTCCCCTGAAATTTGCTTATTTCTATCAATAAAGAATTTAATGCAGGCAGGACTGATCTATTAGCCATTCTCAAATTGAAGCTAGGTTTTTATGGACTTCTAAGATTTTGCTCTTCAATGAGATTACAAATGTTTTAATACTTCTGGACAAAAGAAGGAAATGCAGTGTTTTGTCAGTGAATCATGAATCATTCACTGACTCATGAATCATTCACTGACTCATCTGGGAATAGAATTCTCCATTAAGAAGTATGTACCAGGGGCTTCCCTGGTGGCGCAGTGGTTGAGAGTCTGCCTGCCGATGCAGCACACACGGGTTCGTGCCCCGGTCCGGGAAGATCCTACATGTCGCGGAGCGGCTGGGCCCATGAGCCATGGCCTCTGAGCCTGGGCGTCTGGAGCCTGTGCTCTGCAACGGGAGAGGCCACAGCAGTGAGAGGCCCGCGTACCGCAAAAAAAAAAAAAAAGTATGTACCAGAACAGGTCGAGAGACAGAATGGTTGTCACACATGCTGACAATAATAATTCTAGCTTTTGAGGTTTGGTAGCCTACTAAGTGCCAAGCAATGAACAAGATGCTTTTGTTTATGGCCTCATTAATTCTCTCCATAATAACTCTCCACAGTAAGCGTATAACCACTCTGGGGTAAAATGGTAGGAATTTTTCTGACTACACTCCAAAAAGAGGTTTTACACTTCCAGTTGTTCATCACAGTCTAACATCCAACTTTGTTTCTAATAGTTAAAGTGTTTACAGCACCGAGAAGTTTATACTTTAACGTTTCAAGCCCACAGGTTAACCGTAACACTTTGCTCTCTATGAGCAAAGACTGCCATCTTGTGGAAGTTTCACATATAACAAAAACAATCATTACATGGAACTAGAATTTTTCTTTGTACACGTTAAGAATTTTGCAGCTAGCTTTTTGCATTGTTACACACACACACCAGTGTTGCTTATAATTAAAAGGCAAATCTTTCCTTTGAGTGCAATTAAGTCTCTTTTAAACATGCCAGAGCTTTTTAACCTTTGAATAAAGAATCTCATTAATTATAAGGACTCATCCCATTATTCTTTAAGGCAGTGAATTAGATTTTGCTAAACTTTCTTTATCTAAACCTTAAATAGATTTTTTATATAATAAAAAGGAGGGTTTAGTAAGACCTTTCTGATGGAATTTCCAGGGAGCTTTAGATTGTGTGGCAAAAGTTTATAGCAGAGCTCTGGGCTTAGAGAACACTTTCATTTCCTTCCAACCCTTGTATTCCATGCCAGCCTGTGTTCCCAGAATTTGTTGTGGGCTAGTAGAGTTTGACTGAGGAATCCTATGGCCCAATTTCTTTGTATTGATATATCCCCAAAGATGAGGTCTCCTGCAGTGCCTCAGTCACCTGTGCTTCATGAGATCGACCATATAAAGACATCTTTGTGACATGATGATACTTGAAAGCACATAGAGAAATCTTTTCTTTTTCCCCTCAAAAACTCCTACCACCAGCTGAACCTAAAAATTTACAATTAAACACATTCTTTGGTCCTTTACCATTTACGGCCTTTGGCCATTTAAGGCCCTTTACTCCTATGAGAATCAAAATGGGTGACACAGAGTATGTGTACTTCAGTGATTATTTTTAAAACCAAATTATTTTCCAGGTGTAGAAATAATAAGGACACATCGTAAGTGGTACCAGATACAACCGAGAAGAGAGAGTAAGCAATAATTGTTTCCTGAATGAACATGTGAACTAACGAAAGAATAAATTAGCATGAATTGAGGGTATTGAAATGATTTCAGTGTTGCCCAGGCCATTCTGGCTGGACGTACAGTTGTGGTTTAACATAAATTTTGTACCCAAGGAAATACCTTACATGAAATCACTCTTCAGATGTTTATTGAATGAATAGATGAATAGGAGGGAATGCAATAAATAAGAAAATAGCATAATGATAAGAAAAAAGTAGAATGTGAGCGTAGAGTTCATTTACCAAAAACTGTATTGAGCGTATTCAATCAATAGATACGTGGCTGCTCTGTTAGGAAGCATGGAAGATAACGAGAACATATTCTAGAAAGGGAAACAGACATTAATCAAGTAACCACAGATAGTAATAAATGATGAGTGCAATGAAGAAAAACTCTTCGACTTCCACAGACAGTGACCAATATAGTGTGGCAAGCATAGGAGGACAGGGAAACTCGGGAGCTCATTTTGTGCCCAGATATATTCTCATTTAGAAGATGCTTCTGTAGTCTCCTTTTATTTTTACATGTACCTATAAATTCAGATTTAAGAAGAATTCTTTCTTTTAGGGATGACTATATTTTTTCTTTCAAGATATTCAGTGGTGCCCTGACTAGCTAGATCTTTAGGTAGGCAAGTACCTACAGGGTTGGTTTCCTAATGTTATCTGAATGGTATTCATGGATAAGCCAAGCAAGCGACTTTGATGCTGTGATTACGTATGTGTGTGATGGTGCCACACATGCCCACCAGGAGTTGCTCCTTTTGGCTCAAGGCACTATTTCTCAAGTGTATTCCTCAAAATTTTAGCTCCACGGGTTATTAATGTATGTTATTTGGGGAGAAAAACGAGGAAAGGGGAATGAAAGACTAATTTGGGAAATGCTGAATCAAACAATCATACAAATTTTCTTTTCCACAGGTCTTCTCAAAGCCTTTAATAGGCTGCCTTTTTTTTTGTAAATTTCCAAGAGGGTGTTTCTCAAAGTTGATGACCACAGGAGCCTTTTTTTGCAGAAGCCCTCTGTACTAGTGTCCCTTGGAACACACTTCTGGAAATGCAAATGACTTTATCTGGATAGGGCTGGGATAAGAGTGAAATGTAATCTGTTAATATTCATAATCATTTTAGTGAAGTCAGTTAATCAAATTTACTGCCCTTTTTGAACAACACACTGAAGGAACAGAACTTTAGACCAATCAATTTCATGAGAAAGACATCCAAGTTGTGATGGAGGCTCCAGTGCACTGTTGGTCCTGGAATGTCAGCAGGGGGTGCTAGGGGTGAGGCTGCAAGAATACCCGGAGGTAGATGACAGGGACGTGTCAGAAAGAGAAAGACAGATATCATGCTCTCTCTCATATGCGGAATCAAAAAAAAAAAAAAAAAGATACAAAGGAACTTATTTACAAAACAGAAACAACTCACAGACTTAGAGAACAAACTTATGGTTACCAGGGGAAAGGGGCAGGGGGGATAGATTGGGAGTTTGGGACTGACATGTACACACTGCTATATTTAAAACAGTTAACGAACAAGGACCTACTGTACAGCATAGGGAACTCTGCTCAATACTCTGTAATAACCTAAATAGGAAAGAAATTTGAAAAAGAATAGATCCATGCATATGTAGAACTGAATCACTTTGCTGTGCACCTGAAACTAACACAACGTTATAAATCAACTATGCTCCAATATCAAATAAAAGTTAAAAACAAAGACTAGCTCCCCATCATAGCCCCTAGGGCTAGTATTACTCTCGTTTAACTCTGGTTGAATGTTGATTATCATTGAACTCATAGACACGTGGATGACATGAAACCGGTAAAAAAGGTAAATACATCACTGAAAGTGAGTTATTTACTCCTTACAGGTAGGCTTAGTTCTCCTCTGTAAAGTTTTAAGCAGTCTCTCCCTAAATAATCCAAGCGCCAGGGCAAGAGTGCAAATATGGGTCCACATACCCTAAGTGTAACTGTGTAAAACTTGTAAATCAAGCTAAACATTGTTAGGTAAAATATGTTCTCTCCTCTTCTCTTGACAAGTATACCTTCATGACCCCAAGGGAGCCAAGGTGTGAGTCTCTAACTGGTGACCAGCCGGGAGTACTGCATTGACCCAGTGGCACTGGGAGTCAGCCTTCCACCTCCGGCTCTGTCCACACAGTGAGGGTCTCGCACACAGAGGTGTGTGCGCCTGAGCTTGCATGTCGAGATGTCCACACCCCCCAAACCCCACCCTAGAGACCTGTGTGCACCCACGGCTGTGAGATCTGCTCTCGGAAGTCACACACAGGAATAGGCTTTTATGAGTCCTGGATGGGCAGGCACTCTGAGCTGTCTGGCCAGGAAGTCCTAGGGAACCGTGGGGATGGTGTGCACTCTGGACAGGCTCATGACCTTGGCCCTGACCATTCTGGCTATGTGAGAAGGGGCACAGCTGGAGGAGGGCCAAAACCAGGCAGGTCTTAGGTAGAGCCCAAAGAGTGTTTGGAACTGAGAATAAAACCTCTATGAAAATCATACGTTTTAAAAGCTGCAGTCTTTGCAGTTATCCCCAGACTCTGGGAGTGAACAAAGGAAGGTATTTCTTATTTGAATGTGACCACTTCTGAAAGCCTCTGGTCAACTTTTCTTCTTGTTCTCCAAGGTAAGATTATTTCCCCTTTGGCATTAAAAGGAAACTAGATCAGTTGTGTGAAAAGCCCAAAACGATGTATTCTATCAACTTCAAACTTGTCCCAAGGCTTTCTTCCACACTGTGTTAAATAATAGAAGTCTTTTTAATTGAATTTCTTTGTGTGTAGCATATGCTGGGCGACATTATGCCAGCATCTCGCTCTGAGCAGCAAAACGTTCTTCATAAAAGCATTAAGATCCAGAGCGTCGTTCTGCATGTAGGGAAGGAACACAGAACTGCAGCAGCTTGAAGCCACGTAAAAACAGTGCCTCTGAAATGCAATTGTAAAATCACGTTGCAAGAAACCGGGGTTGAGGCTAATATTTAGGATTATAGAATGAAACAGAAAAAATAAAAATAGAAGAGGTGGGGGAAGACAAAAGGGAAGCAGGGAGGGAGGGATGTAAGAAAGGAGAGAGGACGGCGTCGTGGCACAAGTCTGTCTAAAGAATCACTGCAACAATGTTTTGTGTGTCCTCGCATTCCACCTGCAGGCTAATCTCTATATTCATTTTCTCTTGACATCCACCGTCCTTTAGAGACAGGGTTATTAATGGATATGTTGTGGACTGAGGCAAATACCTATGTCTGTAATAACACATGATTGTGTGCTTTACCCCAAGGATCCTGGAGCTTCAGCAGAGTGGTGACATGGACATCCTGAAGCACAAATGGTGGCCCAAGAACGGCCAGTGTGACCTGTACTCCTCAGTGGACACGAAGCAGAAAGGAGGTGCCCTGGACATAAAGAGCTTTGCAGGGGTTTTTTGCATCCTGGCTGCGGGGATCGTCCTCTCCTGCTTTATAGCCATGCTGGAGACGTGGTGGAACAAGAGGAAAGGCTCCAGGGTCCCATCAAAAGAGGTACTTGACTGAAAGCTTCAGCGCCATGCTGAGCCCACAAGTAGGCTGTGCTTCCAGAGAGGTTAACCACAGGGAAGGGGATGATGGGTTGGGGGTGGTCTTTGTTTCTTCTTTCCTTGAAGAGTGAAAATAAATCTGTGAAATGTAAAAATTGGTAAGACCAGTACCAATTTTCATTTTAAGACATCCCAGATCCATGAAGAGGAGACAATCGTGTTTGAAAGACTGACAATTTCATGAGCCATAATGGGCCTTGAAATTCTCCCAAATCTCAGGGTAGACCTTAAGTCCATGATTTTTTTAAGGGCTGTGATTCCCTTGACCAGTTCACAAGGATGCTTATCACGTTAGTTCAAATAGTTGTTTAACTTACAGGTAGATTACTTGTGTCTCTGAGATTCGGCCTAAGAAATGCAGTGTTACAGTAAAATAATGAGTTTTCTCTTCACCCCCAGGGACTGCTTCCCTCTGTCTGTATGTAGACCTATAGAAGTGATCATATGTTATTATAGTTCTTTAATGGCTCTAGGCTTAAGAAATCCACACGGTGGAATCTTCTAGAATTCCATGGTCCTCCTTTTCTCACGAGTCAGCTTAACTCCAGGGCCATATTAAAATTTTTCCAGAGCTTTGAAAGAATAATTTCAGAGTTACATATATCTTTTAAAGTGCCCTGTGCCTTATTTTCATCCAGAAAAAAAAAAATGTGTGTTTATCAGAGATTCTCTGAAGTTAAAAATAAACTACTTGATTTATTTATCTTATTTCCATTGGACCAAAAAGTGAAAAATCTTTTATATAATGAAATCATATTCACTAAAGCTTCACAGATGGAAACGAAAACAACCTGAATTTGCTGAACGGTTTGACTTTCTAGATAGTTTCAAAGGACAGCTTTGAACTTTCTGTAACTAGACCTTGGCTAACCGATGCCTCAGCAGATCCTGAGAGGATCCGCTTTACAGCACAAATAAAAATGACTTCTCATTTGCATATGAATTATTGCATGCTAATGTATTCTTTCAAACAGATTGTTTTCTAAAGTTGTCTGAGGATTCTTTGCTACCACCTTACATGCAAAATTGATCAGCATCATTTATAAGGAAAAGCTTGGCTTAGCGAAGATAAATCTTAGCTTCCTACCTGTCCGAGTGATCATACAGTCTAAATTAGTGGAGTATAAACTAAAAATTAATCAGGTTTTATTGTAGTTTTTTTTTAATGTAATAAAACTTCTGGTATCTCTACTGACATTGATTCAATGCAAAAGACCACATTAATGCAACATTATAGCCAAAGCTTCATATTCTCAAAACTCTGGAAATTAAGGACTCCCCAAGCTCCTTACATTTTGAATTACTATATATGATATTAAATTTTTGCATTATTATATCTGTTGATGGATGACTATATTATAGTTGCTGTGGGAACCGTAAGATTTTATCTTTCAACCCTCTAACGTCTCAGTGATAATATTGCATTAATGGATATCTTTATTGGATTTTGAAATGAGAAAGGAGAAGGAAGAAAAGTGATGCACATCAAAATATTTTTCACTAAGGAGCACTATAATTGCACAATGAAAAAAATACATCCTCCATTCTAATTCATAGCAGCTAATCCAGATCGTATGAACAAATATTTTCTCCTCTTATGATTAATAGATATTTTTAAATCCTCATAAATTTAATTTATTGAACTTGGTGATAAATAAGACTGATGAAAAGGACGATTTTCTTGCCTGCCACTTTTATTTTTCAAATATTGGGCTTTAATGCTCACTTCTAGTGAAAATCCTAAGGGATTTACGAATTAGTTTCAACTCCAGAAATCTAAGGTGTTATACTCTTTTTCTTCATTAAGCACCTTCTTACTAAGACTCTATTAGTGTAGCTCAAAGCGTCTTTGATTTAGAGGACATTTAGCATTAACGTGGCGCTAAACTGAAGCTGTCACTCACACCTCATGCCTTGAAGGGGTCTCTAAAGGCTCCAGTGCTGACCTTACAATATTGCCTCATTCAGGTACTAGATAGCTTGAGTGTATGAAGTCCCTCAATCAGAAACTGATTCTCTTGTGTTGAATGTTGCTCTCTGTAAACAATCTCACATATTTCTAGCCTAAAGAGAAATAACACTTTAACAGTCACTAACACTTTAGTGTGAACTAGCATATCAGATAATCTTGTATCACTTAATCTCCAAGAATGGAAAGTTAAGGTTAGGAGCAAGTAGTCAAGGGAACAAAAACACAACTTGGAATGAGACACCCTGAAAAAGGAGGAAGCATGCATAAAGAAGAGGTGGGGAGGGGATGCGTGGCCAAAACCATACTTAGTATGTGTATAATTTTGCCTGGGTCTGTCTCTGCTCCTGTAGAAGGCAATCACCCATCTACTGCTCCCATATTTTGTAGTTGCATGTGGCATATGCTCCTTTTAGAACTTTTATTGCAAGAAAAGTATAGATAACCTTATCTCAGAATCCTATTGGTACCCCCAGAACCTAGCACAGTGCCTGGCTCATATTAGGTGCTCAATAAATATTTGTTAAATGAATAAACCCCAAAGTTCAGTTCATTTACCTATCATGTTTGCTGAACTATTTTTTTTTTTTTTTTTTTTTTTAACCATGAAGCTAGTACTGATGAGAACCTTATCTTCTTTTTCTTCATCTCCAGGATGACAAGGAAATTGACCTGGAGCACCTCCATAGACGTGTAAATAGCTTGTGCACAGATGACGACAGCCCCCATAAACAGTTTTCCACCTCGTCAATTGACTTGACCCCTCTGGACATTGACACTTTGCCAACACGACAAGCACTGGAGCAAATCAGTGATTTCAGGAACACTCATATTACCACAACCACCTTTATCCCAGAGCAGATCCAGACTCTTAGCCGTACACTGTCAGCTAAAGCTGCCTCTGGTTTCGCTTTTGGCAACATGCCTGAGCACCGAACTGGCCCTTTTAGGCACAGAGCACCTAATGGGGGCTTTTTCAGGAGTCCTATAAAAACAATGTCATCTATTCCTTATCAACCAACTCCTACCCTGGGGCTCAATCTGGGTAATGATCCAGACCGAGGCACCTCCATATGAGCGCCCAACAAAATCTCTTCACTGTTTCTTTTGTAGGACTCCCTTTGCAAGGAGCGACTGTAATATTGTGGGACTAACATGGATGTAACATTTGTTTTTTAATCAGGAGTATTAGTAACAATTCTAGTTCTTTCTCTCTACCTTCTCCCTCCTCTCTCTCTCCTCCTCTGTTTCTTTCTCTCTTTTCTTCCTGGACATTTCTCTCCACTTTTTTTCACTACTCAATTGATTCCCTCAGAAGGTAGTATACTAGGATCCTATTAGTCCGCTTTTCATATACTGTACTTCAAGTATAGGAAACGTGCACTGAGTATACTAACAGTATATGCAGGATTAATTTTACATAAAGGCCTCTTCTGTAACATTTCTCTATTTTTAAAAGTATAATTGCAATAACGCCAGTCTTTTTACATCCTCCTGCTGCATCCATACCTTGCTCCACTGCTGTTGAGTGTCCTTTAACTGTGGGCCAAAGGCAACCCCTGCAGTGTTTATAGAATAATCTAAAGACCATTCAGGCCACATAATATGAGAATGCAATTTTGTAGGATTACAAACAAGCCATTAATATGCCAGTCAAGACTCCAGTTAAAACTACTCTTGCACTGCAACAGTGCATATGACCTTTATGCGATTGTACAGTATGAAAAGTGTTTTCTTATGTACAGTAAACTTTATCATACGGCAGCAGCCTCTACGGTATTAAATAAACTCGTATCTCATATATACATATATATGCACCTATATAATGTGTATATATATTCAAAGGAGGCCATTGCTATTGCAATTCATTTAATAAAGCTTTAGTTTAAAACAAAAGTGTTGTATACAGGAACTATGTATAGTGCAGGGGGTCTTTTCAGTTAGAAAAGGCAGGTCGCTTTAATGTTATTCTGACTCGCATTGTTTGCCAACAGAGAATATTTTATACTTTTGTTATTAAAACATCCAGGGCGATTTAATATTTGTTCCTAGATGTTAACTCATTTGAATAGATTTTTGCATTTGTTATTCAGCAGTGTATAAAGCTAACCTTGATAATTTTACTTTTAATTAATTATCTAAATGGAAAATGCTGTTAGCTGAACCATGTCCACCACAGCACGGGGAGCTCTATACGAGTTTAAACGTAGATCATGGAAGGTTAATAAATTCTCTTCCAAAGCAGTAAGCCAATCAATACAGCTGTAGTTGGGGCGAGACGGGAGCCCTTAAGAAATATTGATGTGGCCTTAATTACTGTCATACATTACCCTAAAGAAGAAAATACAGCAACCATACTGGGCTCTCAACTTCAGCCCCTTTTTTTATTCAGTTCTATTTGGAGGAGTTATGTGTTTTTTACATTAGTGCCAAGTGTATAGAAGGATAACAACAAAAACAGTGCCTCTTTGTGCACAACCCTTTTCAAGGTAGCCTTCTTACCTGTTGGAAATGTAGAATGAACTTTGTTTGTAATCCTTAAATTAAAATGTGGTAAGTAGGAAGCAAGAACTTATCCTGTGTTTTTATGCAGCCACACACTTACTTTAATCTAATTCATTCCGTGGCTAGGATTGGTATAGGAATCAACCTATGTGATTTGCTTTAGGAGAAATTAAAAAGTATATTCTTAAGGTATATTATACTTTGACGCTAATTCTGTTCTGGGAAGCATCTTGTCCTGCCACTGTTTTTGTACTAAATCTTCAAATATTGTCTACTGTGTAAGGCAGGAAAATTTCTTATCATGCAAAAACCATTTTGTTTCCAGGGTAACAAGTATCTAAGTGCATGCACAACTTGTTCCCCCTTGTAACATCCATGATCTCATCCACGACTCTGATTTTAAGACAAAAAGTCTTTTCAACAAGCTATATAGGGACATACCAGATGTTGCAGTGATTTTAGCTATCAACAAACTGTTAACCATGTACAATATTTAAAATAGGCCTATTTTGATGTATTGCCTATTATACAAATACACAAACCACTTTTTGGAGGCCTCAGTTATGAGTGGCAGAGCTTTCTGTGTATAATTTGTCTAAATAATTTGTCTAATAAAAATGTTTTCTAAACTTGCTCTCATACCATTGAAGTCTTAACTATACAATTTGAAAATGCTTACTCTCTCACAGATAGAACTTTTTCTAAAAATTTATCTTGAATTAATTAAAGCATAAAACACATTAAGTTTTATTAGCAGAACGACGCCATGATGAGCGGCTCTCTAAAAACAGTAGCAAGTGATGTCCTAAACCGATGAAAGACTGCCTTTCTGCTATTTGAGACAATTTGAACCAACGATACGTTTGTTTTCCTTTGTGGACGTCTCTATGAGCACTTTTTTGGGAAACATTTATCCTGTTTCATGTAAACAATGTGGCCATTATAATAATAGCAGGATGAGCGTTTGTTACATTTTACAAAAAGAAAATTAAGGGTAATTATTAAACTTAGAATTGTGTATTAATAATTGCTTTGCTGTTGGCGAAATATTCATCATGCTGAATCTATTAATTTGGAAATTAACTGACTCCAAGATTATTTCTAATAGAGTGTTATTTTCTGCATTTGAACAATATTTAATTCTTCTAGCATTTAACTCACTCAGTGAATATATATCTGAAAATATATTCAATTTAGATTAAAATTTCTGCTTTTCTATAATTCCATTAAAATGATTTTTAAATGTTGGATAGGAGGAAGTGTAGAGATCTAGACTATCGTCTCCCTCATTTTACAAATAAGAGAACATAAGATGCTAAGAAGCTGTGACTTGCGCAAATGTCTGACAATCTGAGACTTAACGCTGAGTCTTTTTTTTTTTTTTAAACTCTACCATGCTTCAGTCACATCCACGCAGGTCCTAATGGGTTGTGAATTCACTGTAGGGATGGCTCAAGTACAATGCCTCCACCCACTCCTCTCTCGCCAAGTTTAGGCTGCAAATCTCTAGAACCAGTCCTTCCTCATGGGGGACCAGAGCATCTGATTCAACTGCTCCTTTTACAGATGGGAAAGTGAACACCTCAGGCTACGTCAGGTCACAGCTAGTGGCAGAATTCAGGCCGTCCTGCTTCTGCCTGGCGCTCCTTCCTTTAGCTCATTGTTTGCCCTGGTTCTCACTACTTACACCAACCTTGCTATTTCAGAACAAGACAAACCCCTTATGTCCATGAACGTTTATTCCAGTCAGAGGTCGAATTTATTCCCCTGGTGAATCGTTAAGAGAACTGGTTTTCACTTTCAACCACATCAGAACTTATGCACAGCTTTGGTTTCATCATACATTAGAAAATTGTAAGAGCGTCTTTCTTCCTCATACACATCAAGCTACAGGCAACTGTTTTCTCAATTATGTTATTTTTCATCTCTTTCAGTTTGGGATTGGTTGTCAACTGAATAAATACTTTAAAAAATAGACTTTGCTGAATGGTACTTTGCTTCATCATCAATTAGAAAGAAAAAAAAGATGAGACAATCCATTTATACCTTCTAAGCCACACCACTGGATAACAAATTATAAATATTATAATATTATAAATATTCTATAATCAGAATTTTGGAATGGTGGAACACATTCTGGATTATGGATATAATAAATAAAGCAGAGCTAATAACTTTTGTGCTGGTAAACATAGGTTTTTAACCTTAAATACACATCTCATGATAACTGATAAAACACAGTGGGCTCACTAGAAATGGGCTTCCTTCTAGAGTGTTTTTATTTCTAAAAACAAATCCTTTATCCAGTCCTTGTGGTCAGATATTAATAATTGGCTAGCCATTATGACATTTTATAAAATCATTTCAACAAATTTTAGTAAACACCCTCTCATGAGGTAGCACATATGAGCTGTGTGGAAATGACTTACCTGACATTGAAAAATTAGGAGATAAAGCTTTTTAGATTTGATAGATTTAATTCAGTTCTATTAGTGTTTACTGAAAACCTATTATGTAAAGCCACGGTGCTAAGCAGTTACACATCACATAAATGAAGACATATATTTGGGAATAGGTCTGCATATGTTCTACTGCCCAGGCCTTTCCTTGTCCCTCATCAACATGTAGGATACAGAAATCACCTTACAGACTTTCTGAGGTGGCAGAATTAGTCACCCCAAAACAGTACCATCCTCTTTGGGCCTGGGCAATCCAACTGACCGGACCAATCCATCCTGGTAGTTCTCATGAGCTGACTGAGTCTACCTTCTTAGATTCAGATTCCTTCCACAAACAAGACCTGAAAATTTCCCAAAATGCCAGACCATGAGGCCAAAGTTTCAAAAATGTGAAAATCACCCTAGGCCACAGGCAAACTGCTACCTAACCCCTTCTCATCCACACCTGCATGCGTCCACATCAGAGTGACTCCTACCCTCAGGTGTCCACATCAGAATGATACACAACCATGTTCCCTCATTTTCTATCCCTGCAGGGCTCAGCCGTTGTGATGGTTAGAGCTATAGGGTTTCAAAAAACTTACTTCCAAGGGACCAAACACAGTAAGTCTTATTCAGGCTACTCTTCAACTTTCATAAACTTTTATTTGTATTGCAAATAAGGCTCCTAGTTACCATTCCTATCGTCTTAAGACGGAGGATACAATGTGACCTAGGATCCCCATGAAAGTAACGTGTTTTACAGGCTGCTCACCATGAGGACAGCTTCCAACCCACACACACTTTCAGAAGAACAGAAACGACGTGGTTTTGCTCTATTTTATGGAGCTGCATAGAGGCATGGAGCAGCTACCCCACCTAATGATTCAGCCTACCGTGGGGACAGAAACAGACTGAATGAACTGCCTCTCATTTTCTCACCTGGCTTTTCCTAATTTCTACTTTTTCAGTAGTGTTCATTTGTTTCCATGTAATATTAGTAACAAGGCAAAAATTGTTCAAATTTGAGAAAATTTCTCCTATCTAGGACCAAGTGTCATCTTTTGACTGATTTTGCCCATTTCTGGAGTTTCTTCTAGCAGAGACAAGAAACTGGCTGTTTCTTCTGCACATGTACCTACGTTGTGCTATAGACGTAGCAGTCTAGCCTTTGTGAGGGATGAGGGCCTTTTTTCCTTTCGGAGAAACTCTATCCAGTCCAACCTCAGAACTGGCAGCATGTTCCAAGTCTCAAACTATCTGTGATATGATAGAAAATTCACAAACTTTTTAAGGCAACATTGTTTCCTTAATTAAAAGCTAATTAAGCTTTAATAGCAGCTGCTTTAGAAGAAGATGATGTCACAAAATCAAAGTACAGTAAAATGGCAGAACCAGAGAATGGGCAGAAAACATTGCTTTCGATAAATATTTTGCCTGCCACAAGATTTGAAATATAAGTAGGAGGCAAACTTTAATTTTTAAAGTTGTTATATTTTATTTTTAAATTGGTGCTACTGAAAAATTTTAGGAATCAAACAGCCTATATCTCTGGCTATTTTTAGTTTTAAAAAAATTAAATATTTGCTTATTCACTGCACAAAAGGTTCATAATGGGGGGGGCTTTGAGAATTATCCTAATGTGTAATTTAAAAAAAGGTTCAATTTTCAAAAATTTAAGTTATATAAAATGTTTCAGAATCACAGCCTCTTCATGAGGCAAGGGGTACCGATAGCTATTTCATACTAGGTAAATAAGGAGCTGATAGTCGATATTTAATTCCTCTTCAGAATTATATTAAAGTTGACCTTCAAGTTAATGCTAGCCTTCTATTAATATCTGTTTATATAAGTTGGCTATAAAACTTATTTTTAGAAATCAAAGCACTGTAAAATTAAGTTGAAAATAAAGGTGTCACATGCCCAGCTGTCTAGTTTGACTTTTCCATTCTAAAAATAGTTATTAATACTTAACATGCTCAAATACTTCTATAGGTGATGTTAAAAAACAGTTTGAACATTAGTTGTTAGATGAAGTAGAGTTGCGTCATATATCTAATTGACGTAATTGACATTAGATAGCAAATGCAGAACTTTCATTCACACTTAATGGTTTTTAATGAATATAATACTTCTTTCTAAGTGAACATATTAAGAATAAAAATTAAAAAGAAGCAGTGCAGGGCTTCCCTGGTGGCGCAGTGGTTGAGAGCCCGCCTGCCGAAGCAGGGGACGCGGCTTCGTGCCCCGGCCTGGGAAGATCCCACATGCCGCGGAGTGGCTGGGCCCGTGAGCCATGGCCGCTGAGCCTGCGCGTCCGGAGCCTGTGCTCCGCAACGGGAGAGGCCACAACAGTGAGAGGCCCACGTACCGCAAAAAAAAAAAAAAAAAAAAAAGAAGCAGTGCAGCAAGATAGACATGTAACTGGGCCTTCCAGATTCAATTCTGCGTAACTAAGCATTTTAAAACTTCCTGCTCACTCTGATTTCTCCATGGAAATGTCAGGGTAAAAATAACTGCCCATCATCTGAGCAACTCTCACACGTGTAGTCTCCAAAGCTTTTGGTGTGTCCAGTTAACATGGTAAGTCCTATAATACTGCTCAATCACCAACAAAGAATATATTTTAATTCTTTTCTGTTCATCATCACTAAATGAAATTTTTAATTCTTACTCCATAATAATGATTTTGTGTCTCTTTTTAAAAAACGAATATTAGTACATAGATATAAACTTTAGTAAGGCTGCAGAGAGAATATTAGGAACAAAACAATCACACAAGATCAATCAGTCCGTTGACTAGCACTACCTGAGCACCTACTATGAGCGAGGCACCTAGGGCAGAGCTTTCCTAAATAGCATGCCAAGGCACACTCCTGGGCCAGCAAGGGTTCCAGGGTGCTGAGTTACTGGTGGCCCCGTCAATCAGGGTGGTGGGGTGGGCCCCTGGGCTGGAGCTCTGCCCATGTTCTCGTCACTTACAGCCGGACTTTTGCTAAGACAGCTTCCAAAGCCGGAGAGACAAAATACACACATTTGAAAAGCTGAGTAAAGACTCACGGTTTAAGTAACATCAGAAGACAAGAATATGAAATATTATGATACACAGTACATTTAATTGTCAAATGAGTGCTATCGAGAAAATATTCTATGAGAAGAGAAAAGAATGAGGCTGTGTGGCTTGACATGGTTTCATGGAGTAAGTAGAAATTTAGCCTAATCATAGAGGAAAGGTCAGAAGAATGCACAAGGGCCTCCAAGTGGAGGGTATGGTGCAATCAGAGCACAAGAACAGGAGAGAACGTTCAGAGGAGCAGTAGCCCACGATGTCTGGAATGTGGGTTTCATGTCAGGAAGTATCAGGAAGTAAAGCTCCGGTGAAGACTGTGGGAAGCCTGTAGGCTGGCCTCAAGAGATTACACTATATCCGGTTCATTCATTCATCCATTCATGTATTCGACATACGTTCGCTGAGGTTCCGCTTCATGCAAGACACTATTCTAGGTGCTGGGGACACAGTAGTAGACAAGACAGAAATCCCTGCCCTCATGGCACTTACAGTCAACTGGAGGAGATAGACAATAAGCAGGATAAATAAGTACGTCGTCTATTAGATGATAAGTGCTGTAGAGGGAAACAAAGAGGAGGACCAGGAAGGCCAGAGTGAAAGTGGGGGTTTACTATTTGAAATACGGTAGGTAGGGGAGGCCTCACTGATAAGTTGACATTTGACTGAAGCTTTTTTTGTTTGCGGTACGCGGGCCTCTCACTGTTGTGGCCTCTCCCGTTGTGGAGCACAGGCTCCGGACGCGCAGGCTCAGCGGCCATGGCTCACGGGCCCAGCCGCTCCGCGGCACGTGGGATCTTCCCGGACCGGGGCACGAACCCGCGTCCCCTGCATCGGCAGGCGGACTCTCAACCACTGCGCCACCAGGGCAGCCCAGCCCCCATTTTGAGTGTTATGGGAGAGTGGCATGTGGTGCCGGTTTCCGGCCACGCCTCCATTGGAATTTCAGCTTCTGAACCGTCAGCTGGTGGTCACAGAGGCTCACGACCTTGGCATGTTGGAGATTTCCATCGTGGGCATTGGGGAGCCACTGAAGATTTTCACTGAAGGAAAAACAGGCTCTTAAAGAGGTGGTTGATAAAGATTAAGCTGGTAGTAATTCATGGAGTGGAATGGAAAAGAGACCAATTAAAACACGTGTGCAATAGTTCAGGTATGACCTGAACTCTGTGGTAGCCCAAAAAAGGAAGGACGGTGCAGATGGTAGATACATTCTGAAGGAAGAATCAAGAGAATGTAATGATTAACTGAAGACAGAGTATAAAAGAGAAAAATCAAATATGACTGATTTTTCAAATTTAGACGCGAGAAAAGTGGAATAAAATCTACCAAAAAGTGCTGAAGTCAGAAGAATGTATTTTTTCTTTTGTTAATCTTCATTTTTTCTTAAGCTGGGAGGTTGAAGTAGAAGACATCACAGAATTGAGAACTGTTTGTTCTCCTTCATGTGAAGCTTGAATGCTGGGTTCTTAACAGGTGGAGGGCACCTGAGGCATCATGTAGACTCCATGGCTTTTTACGTGTGCTCCCCAGGTTCCTCAGGGTTTTCCTCAGGATTTCTGGGGATGCGGCCGTCTGGGCTTCAGTCAGAGCGCTCTGCTTTGATCTCTTCACATATTCGACTTCCGATGATTATTTCCCTCACCCTCCGAATGACGCGTTACTGGCAGATGACCAAGACCTCAACTCAGATGTTTTCTGAGGCAACCCACTGAAGCATTCAACAATTTTAACTGCCTAAATGTTAGATTCTTCTTCTTACAGTTGATCTCTGGATAGTGTCAAAATTTGCCCCCTATCGGTTCTTTGAAATGCTACAGAACAAGCTTCATCCCTTTTTCTCACATGACATTTATCATGTTGCCCACACAGTGAATACCCGAAATTGACCAAACTATGATACAGTGACAGGGACTCAAATACCATAATGGCGGCTTGACATAGACCCAGTATCTCCAAAGTCCTAAAGAGAGAAAGACCTGGGGCAAAGTTCCCTTGCATTAGGCTGGCTAGAACAACCATGGAGCAGACATACCTGAACAGAAATCCAAACATAATGTTCTAAATACAGGCTTGTCTTATAAAAATAGCAAACTAAAATTAGCCCAGACATTACAAACACCTGCTATGTGAAACACCTGCCAGTGTACTTGGCACCATAAGTCAAATCAAATACTGTGGAACCAACTGTGCTTGGTTCCCATAATTGCTGTGTGCTTTTAGTCCTATTTCAAGAGAGTTCAGAAAGCATCGCTAACACAGTTAAGTGAACGATCAGAGAATAAAAATTTAGGTGTGAAATACTCATCACCAATCCTATCCTCTTTGGGTGTTTAAAAGAAAAAAAAAAGGCGAGCTTTCACCAAGCAGGTGCCATCAAAAAGACTGATTTTGTTCCAGATGTTGTCTGCCAGCTTTAACTATCTCTCAACACTGAAGTTATGATAATGGTTCACTTTTAAGAGGTCAAAGGTGATTTCCCAAGTCTAAGGAAAAAAATGCCTTTTATCAAATACAAAACCAGAAATCGGTAGTATGTGCCTTTACAAATGTAGAATAACTCTGGTAAAACCTGTTGTTCAAGTTGTTTGAGAATATAATTCCTTGCAATTTACTCTTGCTCCAGTCTCACTTTTAAAATATAAGCCATAAATCACACCGTCACACATGTATACAATAATCTTTCTTTCCTCGAAAAGGAAATAGTACACATATTGCGTACACAGGTTATATTAAACGTCTACACAGTGTAAGGATTTCAAGGTAGTTTGCAGAGGCACATTTTCTGAATCACACTAAATAAAATACATGGCATATATCTTCAGCTAGAATTATTTCAAATGCGGGGAAGTTTAATCAATGCTCATCTCAAAATTAAGTTGCCAATTTCTGCCACAATTCCTATCCTTTGCGGGCCAATATTTATGTTCTCCTAAGCATAGCACCCATGCGGAGGCAGGGCATGCCGACCACGTGGAGGCACAGGGCTGGGCTCCGTACACGTGTTTCACTCGATTCTCATAATATCTCTGCAAATTTGCTCTTGCAGATGCTAATTGAACAGTTTAAAAACAAAACGAACGGAACAAAATCTATGACTCTGGAAAGTTAAGTAATTTGGCCAAGAACATACAATTAGTAAGTGACCCAACCAGAATTCAAACCTACATCTCTCGGACTCAGAAACTCATGCCCTTCCACCACGACGGACTGCTCCTGGGATCAAAGAGAGATGGGAGGGAGGGGGCCATTTTCTGGACCCTCAGGGCTGCAAGACGCTTTGTACCCTATGGGGCTCCATAAAAATCAACTGGTCCTCACTAGCTGATACACTTTTGATACAGAAATTTCAAGCAGTAAATAAAATATTCATAAAAGATGAATATAAATAATGCATGCAGCATAGTTGCCTAGAAAACGTAAACAGATTCCAAGAAAAACCCTGCAAAATTAGCATCTCCACCAGAGTCTGTGCAAATACCAGCAAACCCGTCCAACCTTCTGCTTACCCTCTTTATCTCTGCTAATGGTGTCAGCGAACTTTCCGGTCTCCTTCCCCTCTTTCTTAGAATTCCTGGGCTTCCCTGGTGGCGCAGTGGTTGAGAGTCCGCCTGCCTGCCAATGCAGGGGACACCGGTTCCCGCCCCGGTCCGGGAAGATCCCACATGCCGCGGAGCGGCTGGGCCCGTGAGCCATGGCCGCTGAGCCTGCGCGTCCGGAGCCTGCGCGTCCGGAGCCTGCGCGTCCGGAGGCTGGGCCCGTGAGCCATGGCCGCTGAGCCTGCGCGTCCGGAGCCTGTGCTCCGCAACGGGAGAGGCCACAACAGTGAGAGGCCCGCATACCGCAAAAAAAAAAAAAAAAGTATTCCTTAAGTGGAAACATTAGAAAAACAAACCCGTATGGAGTCGGCTTATATAATGCTCCACTACCTGACCCCCTTTTTTGCAGCCCTACAGCTACTGGACAAGTTTTAAGTACATGTTAGCCTCTGTCTGGAAACACTACACTAGGTCTCCCAAGTGTTGCTCTTTTCCAGCTCACCTCCCTCCTACCCACCTTACTAGGTAATCTTACTAAGTGATTTTTCAAGTCAGGTAGCTCCATGATTTAATTTTTTCATGGTATTTCTATGGCCCACAAACCCAAGGCCAAGCACCTTAGCCAAGAATCTCTTCAAGCAGGAAGCATTACGGCAGCCTTCACAAAGAAGCAATATTTGAGCCAAAGAGGTAGGATTTTGACAATTAGAGATATGAATGTAGGCTGTAAAAGCAATGTGCAAAGATGAAATGGGAAAATACACTTGACAAGTACTGGACCAGAAATAAGGCTATTTGGCTTGAAAGAGGGGGGCTTATGGAGACAAACAGAAGATAAGGTGGTTGGTTGACACATTCAACAATTATATTCTGAGAGTTCATTATATACACAAGACGCTATGTACCGCAGTACATATAAACATGCAAGACTCCCAAAGCTATTACGAAGATATGTCATGTGTATGCGTAACTGCCACGTAAGGCAGAGTATAATGTGTTCCATCACAATGATACAACTTATTATAGGAATTCAGAGAAGGGAGAGAAGGTTCTCCCCTAGAAAGCTTTTTATTGAAATACAGTGATTTTAAATTATATACTATAAGTACTTAAAAATAGTCCAGAATGTTTTGTGAATTCAGAAAAAGGCAAGAAGATCTTTTCTCAACAGGGTGATAAAACGTCTTGGTGGAGAAGACAGTTTTGGAACTGGGCTTCAAAAAGAGTATAATTTCTACAAAGTAGAGAAAGACATTCTTAGGTAAAGGGAAAGATATGATCCAGCTCACAGAGGAGGAAAGCACAAGATGCGTCTGAGAAGGATCCAACACATGGCCCATGAAGAGCAGTAAGGACTTAAGGCCACAGAGCTATAGACATCAAACCCAACTTCCGACCTAATGTTTGAGTCTCATCCCGTTTACAATCTATTCCATTTTTGAACATCTGGGAACATTAGAAATATGACGGTGTTTACAGTCTACTGGGGAAAACAGGCAGGGACAAAAAATTGCAGTAAGTGCTGTCATAATGGAAATGCAGGGTGATTTGCAAACCCCGAGCTGGAATGGGAAAGCTCCCCTGTTGGGATTCCGAGCTAGACCTACAGGGAAACTGAGAGTCAACCAGGCAGAGGAGACCAGGGTCGTTTACACCAGGTGACCGGCATAGACGCAGACCTGAAGCCAGAGGGCAAGATTAGTTCCAGGGACTGAAAGAAGTAGCCTGAGCTGGAACTTAGAGGGAAAGGAGAATATCAAGAGAATAAAATGAAGAGGTAGGGAGCGGGCCTTGAAATGCTTCATAAGCCACTTTAAAGAATTTGTATTTTTTTTTTTTTTTTTTTTTTTTATGCGTTACGCGGGCCTCTCACTGTTGTGGCCTCTCCCGTTGCGGAGGACAGGCTCCGGACGCGCAGGCTCAGCGGCCATGGCTCACGGGCCCAGCCGCTCCGCGGCATGTGGGATCCTCCCAGACCGGGGCACGAACCCGTGTCCCCTGCATCGGCAGGCGGACTCTCAACCACTGCGCCACCAGGGAAGCCCAAGAATTTGTATTTTTAAGGAATAAAATTCTGGGCAACACAAGGGAGCCATTAAAGTGTTTAGAGTGGAGTAGTGACCTGATCATATTCTTATTTTAAAAACCACTTGAGCTGCCCTAGGAGAAAGTTTTGGAGTAGGACAAGATCTGAGAAAGGTGGACCAGTTAGGAACCTCAAGTGGCAATCAAGGTAGAGTCCTAGTGTCTGGTAGTAGCAGCAGGGAAAGATGGAGGTGGAAAGATTCCAGAGAGAGTTGTGGCAGAAACGGGCCTGGGTGTGGACTTAAGGTATTTTTTGAAGTATTTAGTATAAGTGAAATCGTGAGATGTAACAAAATCATCCAAGGAGTAAGAGGGTCTAGTTAGCAGAAGATAAGATCTGGGCATAGAACCCTGAGGAGGATGAACATTTGATCAAAAGACGGAAGAGTGTACTAGCTAAACGATCAAGGAAAACACTCTAAGAGTGAGTAGCCGGGCTTCCCTGGTGGCGCAGTGGTTGAGAGTCCACCCGCCGATGCAGGGGACACGGGTTCATGCCCCGGTCCGGGAAGATCCCACATGCCGCGAGGCAGCTGGGCCCACGAGCCATGGCCGCTGAGCCTGCGTGTCCGGAGCCTGTGCTCCGCAACAGGAGAGGCCACAACAGTGAGAGGGCCGCGTACCGCAAAAACAAAAACAAACAAAAAAAGGCAAAAAGGAATGAGATCCAGTACATGATTAGTTTTCAATAGGAGATGGGATACATATTTTACTGGAACTGCATGACAGGGTGAAAGGATGAGTGTGAATGCAAGTAAATGTCTATGTTCGACTGCAGGATGAGAGCCCTGTTGGAGTCTAGTTTTCATAAGATAGAGAAAGCAAATCATTGTGAGGGTCATGTGTCAGAGATTTTAGAAGAACAAGGAATGGAGAGCTCGCTAGAGCAACACGGTTGGACTGGTGTACAGCTTTGAGGGCTCAGCTGAGGTTGGGGGCCACGATAAGTTCTGTTCAGTTGTAAGGGGTTTTCCTGGATCATTCTCAGCAGCTTCTGTTTAGCCATAGGAAGACAGAGTTGGATTTAACCACAGCTGCAGATTTCACCTAATTATGAATAAACAGCAGAGCAATGACTCAACGTTATTAAAAAAAAAGTTCACCTTAATGGGGTGTCGCAGTGGTCTAAGAGTATAGAAGGAGGCCATATTAATTAGGGTAAATAATGCTACTTGCTATAAAAAATACCTCCCCCCAATCTCAGTGGCTTAATGTAATAGATTATTTTTCACTCATATAAAGACCAGGAGAGGGTGGTCTTCCATCTGGCGCTTTAGGGCCGGGTTTGCGTCTATCCAGTGGCTCTCGTGCCCCAGGACTTTGGAGCCTCCTATGGACCTTCTGCATCCAGCTTGCAGAACAAGTAGGGAGAGAACACGGAGGACTGTGGGAGTTCTAATGCACCAGCTCTAGAAGTAGCGCTCGTCACATCCACTCACAACCCACTGGCTTATCACAGGGCCACATGGAAACAGTTTTGCTAAGCTTCTGCCCTCACTGCCACAGAGGCACAGAGTCAGGTTAGGAAGCTTTGTAGTCCTGAGGCTAAACAAGACAAAAAGCAGTCCAAGTGAAAATGAAAGCACATTGATTTTTCTGAGAAAATCAATAGAATTTGGTGATGACTTAGATCAAGGATGATAAACAAGGTTCTGTCTAAAGCACAACATTAAAAAGAATTATGAGGTTAAAATCTAGGGTCAGTGAGACCTCCCCAAACCATCCTACTGAAAGTTATGACCCCTTCTTCCAACACTTGCCATCCCCTCTTACATAGCTCAGTTCATTCTCATAGCACGTATGGTTTACTATGTGCCGTGTACTAACACACTAAGTAATTTACTGACCTGGTATTGTCTTTCTCCTCTGCTTGAATGTAAGCAAATTGAGGGCAGGCTCTTTCCTCGGTGCCTGAAACAAACAGGAGATATTTGGTTTTAAAAATATCATATTTGAAACGAAGGTAAAATATCCAGGTGGATATATTCAGCAAAACACTGAAAATGTAGAACCTGGGTTTAGCCAAAACATTCAGAATTGAAGTCTCCGGATATAAAGATACGAGCCTCAGGATAAGAAGATGGAAAGTCATGAAATTTTTGTGTAGCCAAATTATACGATCTAAGGGACATTTGAGGATAATTAATCCAGTGGCTTCCTGTTGGATAGAGTAACAATACCGCAACTTAATTCTGTCGAAAAAAAATTATGCCCAAAAGGAAAATCTTGAGTGCATTACTTAAATCAGTATCAGTGTGCTAATATAAGGTGTACCATATACACAAAAGAAATCCGAAACCTGTTTTCTCACACTTCTGCTGAAAGACAATCAGCATCTCCGCCCTCTTGTGGTGGTTCTGGAGAGAAACAGGCTGAGCCTTCAAGGTGCCCTGAATTGAACTGTTCCTTGACCACACAGTGGAAGAACAAATTGTCTTTGTATCATTCTGTATCTGTGTCCTTGGCGAACAGAGAAATCACCTTTTCTCCCTTCACAATCTTTCTCCTCCTCCTATCCGTCCTACCTCCCAAGTAATAGCTAAAACACATGGATAATAATAATACTGGGCAAAAATCTGAGTCAACAAAGTGCAAATGCTGGATGACTTAAAATGTCTATAATTCAAATTTTCAGTAAATAAGCATTACATGATTTTTAATTGCTAGTCTAAATGTTTGTTTTTGAATTTCATCTAAATTAGCTATTATGAAACTTAATAGGAAATTAGTAAAAACAGTAATGCCATATTTACATGTAAAAATACTCAGAAATACTGAAGACAATATCCAAGCTCCACACCAACTAACGATTAGGGGCTTTTAATAAAGAAATTGCTAACGGATCCAGTGATGGCTTCACTTCATAAACTTGTTAGGCTGATGTTGAGCTAATGCTTCCTCCTATCTCATATACCAAAAGGGAACCTACCCAGTGACCCCAACATGGTCGTGGTAAAAATTTATTCTCCAATCCACATACAGGACAAAAAAGTACATTCTTATGATATTTTTGATGTCACATTTTTCCAATTTTCTTCATAAAACATTGAGTGGAATTACAGTAAAACATTCTGTATAGCCCCATATTTTTCTATCCCTATTAGGATAATATGGGACATACTGTACTATATTTTTTTAAATTTCTAATAAGACCAGTTTAAGAGCAGTTTTGGAGGGTAATTGTTATATAAAACTTAAATATGCACAGACTTTCCAAAATTGGTTAAATATGAGAATCTGAACCTCTAAAGAATTTTAGAAAATTCCAAACATTTTAACAAATATTAAAAAACTGAAGTTTCCTTATAAATAATCAAAATATAAACAGCGATTTCCCTTGATTACTTTTTAGAATACACTACAATAAAATGAGCATGGATAATTCAGTATAAGTATCTAAAGTGACTATTTAGAATCTAAGAAAATTAGGTAAAATAAAAACAGCCTTCAGTTTACAAAATGTTCATTTTCTGAAGTTCATTTACAAGTCACTTATTTTGAACACATGGTATATGATTCCATGGGGGAAAAAAGATATACATAATTGTTGTTTTTTAGGTTAGCCTTCAAAAAATGTTGTTTAACCATTAACATTATTGAAATATTTTAATAAAATGTTTTAAAGGCATTACTTGTACATTAAATAGGTTCTTGTGCAAAGAGAAAATACAATAATACAAAAGAGTATAAAATTTTAAATATTTTGAGAATACTGGTATCCTGAGAAAATAGGTTAGTGGCATCATCAAAGACATTGAGTCTAAAGGCTAGGGTTCAAATCCATCATTTGTCAGCTGTGTTACCCAAGGCAAGTTACTCAGTGTCTCTGTGTTTCATTTTTTCATCTATAAAATGAAGATAGTAATAGGACATTCTTCATAGTATCCTGAAAGAACTTAATGTCTGATATTAAATGGAAAGCACTTGAAAACCTTTCCTCGTTCACAGTAGGCTCAAAATAGTCTTACAATGTTATTATTCTGTACATATTTCTGTTTAATATAATAATATCTTTTAATTAATAAAAGCACCTGCTAATAGAGTGAAAAATATGGTGAAAGCTAAGACAATTCTTAGCTAAGACAATCTTTCAAGACAATTCTATGGAAGCCAAGAGATGTCAAAATGAAAATACATACACCACTCTGCTGCTT
The DNA here is from genome assembly GCF_008692025.1 of Phocoena sinus. Taxonomy (NCBI): domain Eukaryota; kingdom Metazoa; phylum Chordata; class Mammalia; order Artiodactyla; family Phocoenidae; genus Phocoena; species Phocoena sinus. The sequence continues at coordinate 127,163,673 of NC_045767.1, read as the reverse complement.
AGAAATTGTGTGCAATGTTGTGAAACTGCAATAGAAAGTTTAAAAAATGCATATATTTCTTAAAACATTCAAATTTTAGAAGTAAAAGTTTTATTCCAAAGAAAGCAAGCTTTTAAATATGCATTAAATTATCTCACCATGCCTTCAAGGTCAAATTGTCCTTCTGATTATATATTAAAATATATTTTATCTTAAACATCTCAGAGCTTTAAGAGCTCAAAGAAGTTTCAGCAACATTATAAAAAACCATATCCAAAGACAAGTTGAAAATCAGGGAGGTAAGCCTGTTTATAGAAGCTCTACCAAACTAACATTGAATTACAGGCTTTTAATGCTTTTAAAAAAAGGGGGGCGGGGTCTTTCTATTTTCTGTCAATAAAGGAAAAGAAAAGAAAGACTGCTAACATTAGGGAGATTTTCATTTTTTATGGTTTGAGCCATTAAAAATATGTTCATTCTTCAAATTAAAATAGAAACATAAAAAGAGATGGAGGCAGTTTCTGACACCACAGACCTTTGATGTTAGCTGAAGTAGTGACAAATGCAGGGCTACACTGAGACAGTTCCTTCTTTTTCTTTCTCCAGTCGCTCTTTAGGGAAAAGAAAACACTAACTTGCGCTCCTCTCTCATGTTGCGACTCCCTGCTGTCTTCTACAAGGCCAGATGGTGGCGCTGTGGCACCATTTGTCGAGATTTTAACATTGACTCGTTCTTCCATAAGTAACAGCGTTTTGTGAAAAGACTCAAGCCCTCTTTTGAAAAAGAAATTATTTTAAACGTACTTTATTCTTCTCTTTAGCGGTAGGTAAGCCCGACATTTAAGTCCTTTGGTTATTTTATTTTTTACTCTCTTTACAAGGATGTTTCTAAAACGTATAAATATAGTGACTTAGAGTGTACTTCTAAAAAACTGACTAGGTGGTCATAGGGTATGTCGTTTTTCTCTTAGTGCATGAAAATAAAGATAGAAAGAAACGAGTATATTTTGTCCATTTTATTTTCAGATACCAATAATTTGGTACAACACCTCCTAACCCCAATCTACTGCCCAAATCTTCAGAAAAAGAAAGACTTTTCTCTTAAAAAATAAAAATAAAAAAAATTTTTAAAAAATAAACAATTTTAATTCAATCTTCTTTCTAACCTCTCAGCGCTTGGCGGGAATGTTTGTTCCTCCTGACAGTGATGTTATGTGATGCACACATCCCCTCCTCTAAGTGCGCTTAACAGCTGACCTTGCTGATCTCATTAAACCATCTTCTTCTCGGAAGTCTAGGTTTCATCTAACTTACATCCCAAAGATGAAAAGTGAAAACTAAGTTGGTTGATGCAGAATTGTGAACTGGGCTGTTTTCTTCCCCATTTAAGCTACTGTCCATATGCTTCTCCTTTTACCTTTGGCCTGCCCAGGACAAAAATCATGCTGGGCAACCCTACACTACTCCTTTCACCCCACCTTTGATGCCGAATGCAGTGCTGAATAAACAGCAGAAATCAATGCAACTCTTGGTACCAGGTCCAAGCAGACATATTGCAGGTGAAAACTGAAGCCCTAGAAGGAAAATACATTAGAAAAGGACAATATGCAATTTTAGAGTCTATACAACAAGGCCGTCTGTGACCCATATTATCTTGGTGAATGAGCGAGGGGAGGGGAGGTTTCACAAGAGCTCCCTATGAGTGCCCAGATGGACGGGCCACCCTCCATCCACTACCACATCTACTGCTCCAGGGAGGCATTTCAAAGCACTGGGCTTCGGGTTTCACAGATTTTCCCACCTCTTCTAGATAAATTGTGAAGCAAGCTATATGTAATTTAGCTATAGTCTTCTACAACTACTGTTTTAACCTATTTTTTCCTATGGAAATTATATTATTTTCCAAATAAAACCTTATGCTGATTCCCAATATGCCAAACAAAATCAAAGCAGTATTTTCAACATATTTTGTACCTTAAAATTTATGAAATTTACTTATTAAAAGGCAATAAATGAGGAAAATGGTTGACTGTTCTAGACCAAAGTCTAAACATTCAACTTATTTTGGTGTTTTGATGGATCCACAAACAAAAGTAGTATAAGAAAGTGTCTACACCATAAAATTTGAGGGAAGCCATTTCTAACCTGCTTTGACAAAACCCTATTTCCCTATGAGACCAAAAAAAAAAAAAAAATTACAGTTGGAGTAATTGTATTCTAATAATAAAAATAAAGACATTCATCTATAACACACTTTAAAAGCCACTGTTCTAGAACAATGCCCTGACTTTTTTTTTTTTTTTTTGCCTTAATTCCATTTTGTTAGGCAATTTCCGATTTCTCCTGTGTTCGAGTTGGTCATAAATGAGAGAGAATATTTTCCAACTTTGCTCTATGGGAGTTTCAACCACTATTGATGGTTGTCTATAATTTAACATGCCTTCTGAATTTCCATTATCTTAGTCCTAATTGTCTTATGAAATTGTAATACTGAGATGCACTTTAAAAAAATGATTTGAGAGACCATCTTTCCAAATTCCACAATGCTACTGAGTACTTTTGTGAACAGGACACATAATTCAAAAAGAATTTTCTGGTGAACAATGAGGTGGGGCTAAGCCTCAAAGCTTCAGAAGCTCCAAGGATACAGGAAAAAGGAAAGGAAATATGATGAACGCTAAGTCTCCTCAGCATGCTTTCCTCACCCAGTTTTCTTATCTTGGCACTCTCCGCCAGAGCCTCTAAAATGAAAAGGGGAAAAATGAGGTGAGAAGAGGGGAAATGCCAACAATCCTGCCTTTTGTCAGGGACCAGTCCTGGTTTCTCATCCTACACTAATGTGGAATTCTCTTTAAAAGATAGAGAGGCTTTCTGATTTTTCCCATCTGCAGAAAAATAAATAATATTATGATTTACCTGGTTGCAGATTTTCTTTAGGGAGGCTGTGAAGAAGATGACAGAATACAATTTGTTTCCCTCATAAATGCTTCTCCAAACTATACAATCAAACTAGCAGAAATTCTATCAGGTTGTCCCTCACCCCGAGCATAAATGATAGGTTCCTTTTTACATGGCAGCGATAACGTCTGCAGAGTTTTATTTCCAGGGAGACAGGGCAGGATTGGCTGCTATTTAGACTGAACAATGTTGGAAGCCAACATCACGTCACATTTTGTGTGCACTTTCCAAAGATGAATCCAAGCGTTACAAATGGGACACAGACCGCCATTGTCCCAGGGACACTTTAATAACCCACACCTACAATATTCAACCTGTTGTTTGCATAGGGACAACTTTGGGACACAGAAACCCACCAGACTGACTTGAGGGAAGGAGCCCTGGAGAGGCAGAGGCCCCGGCGCCACAGCACCTCCACATTTCATCCTTCGTGGCAAATGAGTCTGTTTGGAGTTTCTTTATGCTTGAGGATGGGGGTCACGCAGCTCGCTCTCTCCAAAGCACCTCAACAAGCATGCCTTAAATCTGCTGCCGCTAACTCCGCTTCTTCCTCGCGTTGTACTTTCGGCAGGCTTTGCCAACTTGCGGATAATTTTTGATTTGTTTTGCATCATGCAGCTCAAATTAAGTAACATGGCACACGCCCTCAGGATTTAAATTGTGCCTGGCCGGTTTCTGCTTTTATTTTTCTTCTCCCCATTCCCCTCCTTTCCTTACAATTCCTGGCATCTGTTGTTCTCCGAGGATATTCTTTGAGAATGGAAGACTCGGGAGAAAGCCTCAGTAGGAAAAGAGTGTGAAAGGTGGATGAGAAGAACTCATGATTTCCACATTCCCCGATTCATCATCTTTAAGTACTCCCACAAAAGACTTCATTACTGTTAGAATCTTATTTAGTTTAGAAGAAAATTCTAATGACTCAGTAGATCAGAATTCACAACTAAGCTCTACATTGAGTTTAAAACAGCACTAACATATTTTTCACATAAGGTGGTTTTGGTCCAGAGAGAAATAGTTAAGATTATGAGCAGAATCATAAATAGTTATGATACCTTTAATCCCTAGACATTTTGAACAGTATCAAGAAAATAATTTTTTTCTTTTCATAATACATCGGTATCTTAGTATATGGTAGCATATCTGTAACAGAGGAAAAAGTTCAAAACCGAGAGGAATTTTTTAAGAAAAATGCCTTAGGGAAACCATATTAAGGCTAAAAGATTGACAGCAGCATCCTGAAGATTCCGTGCATGTATGATACATATAGTACTTATCAAAAGGAAACTACATGCAATTAACTTAATTTCCACTTTAATAACAGGTTTCCATTATGTGAAAAATGACAAGACAGAGAAGAGAGAAACTGAAAGCTAGCTGTACGCATTTTGCTCAAGGATTTGCTCCTGCAATTTAAACTTGGTCCTTATTTAAATAAGTTATCAATACATCTGTAATAATATACCATTCCAAAGTTACCTTTAGTGCTTGATATACTTTTTTAAATTAAAAGTACTGGGGCTTCCCTGGTGGCGCAGTGGTTGAGAGTCCGCCTGCCGATGCAGGGGACACAGGTTCGTGCCCCGGTCCGGGAAGATCCCACATGCCGCGGAGCGGCTGGACCCGTGAGCCATGGCCGCTGAGCCTGTGCGTCCGGAGCCTGTGCTCCGCAGCGGGAGAGGCCACAACAGTGAGAGGCCCGCGTACCGAGAAAAAAAAAAAAAAAAAAAAAAAAAGTACTGTATTTCTTTAGTATAATAGTTTTATTTTATTATCTTTCTTGTAACCAGGTGGTAAGTATAGGCTTCTTCTCCACTTCTGTAAATATTATTAAGCTTGAGATATGACAATAATATGATCTACATAGGAAAGCGTGTATGATGCCATCGGTTGAGAGCCTTGAAAGCAAATATATTAATAGCAAGAGTTCGTGTGAAAACGCTGTGTCGATTGTTTCGCTTTTATAAGCTTAGTTTGAGGCGATAACGATACTCGCTGACGGGGAAAGCGTCGTAGGAGCGTGTTCGGGTTTGCTCCGCATCTCCCAAGGCTGCAATAGAGCTGCTGACTAAGCTGCACTCCTTTTGGGAGTCAGGGTTTCTCTCCCAAGTTCACTTGTTGGAAGAACTCAGTTCCTTGCAGCTGTGGGACTGAGGCTCCTGTTTTCTTGCTACCACAGCTCCTTTGCACTTGGCCATTCCCACAGGGCCTCTCGGGCTTCAAGTCCCTCTGACTTCTGAAGGGGCCCAGTCCCTTGTACGGGCTCAGCTGGTTAGGTCAGGCCTAACCAGGTCATCTGACTTCTGAATGGCTCTAAGTTAACTGACTAGCAATCACAGCAGAGATAGTCCATCATAGTCAAAGGTCCCGCCTACACTCAAAGGGAGAGGATTACACAGAACTCACACCCCAGCATGTGGGAATTTTGAGGGCCATCTTAGAATTCTGCCTGTCATGCAGCTAATTCAGATAGCAAAAGTGTTGTGACGGACATAAAGTAAAGGGTAGAGAAGGGAGGAACCATTTTAGATAGAGTGGTCAGAAAAGGCCTCCCTGGGGCAGTAATATTTATCTGAGACTTGTAGGACAAGGAGTGAACCTTCATGGGAATGCATTTCAAAAGGGTATTGTGTTGCTATTCAAATTCAATGAATGGTTATTACATCGTTATAATTCCACTTACATATCGAAGTACATACTAATTTTTTGGAGATTTTTGTAACAAAGAAATTCCCACTCCTAATGCATAGTTCTAAATAAAACTTATTTTTCTAGGAGCATTAATGTAGTTCCTGCAGGACAGAGAACCTGTGATATAGTTGAGCTATGAGCTGCCCCTCCTAGAAGCCCTGCAGAGAAATGTCTCAATAGCTATTCGTGGGGAGATGCCACGGGGATTTGCCCTTGGAAAGAAAGATGCAAAGAAATCCCCCTACAAACTAACAATTATAATTTACCATGGTGGTGATATGTCAAAACCACTTATGCACTATTTCAAAAAGCATTGTGGTAGGATATTTTTGAAATATGAATTTACGTTCTACTTTCTGCAGTTTTCCCTTCTTCCCGACTCCAAGCTCAAAACCAGGCCCTTCGTATTTCTTTTCAAAGTGGAAAGCAGGTGCTTTTTCTGCCTTTGGTACAAACATCAGAAAGATAATGTTAGGAGATCTGGAGAGACAGAGATGCCAGGGAGTTAGTCTGAAATAAGAAGGAAAGGGGACAAAATTTTCCCCAGAAAACAACAAAAAAGGGGAGAATGGGATGGACTGGGAAGAGGGAGACATCAGTGAAAGAGGCTCTGAGAGGATGTTCTGCAGTGCGGGGCTCCGGTCTTTCCAAATAATCCTGCTTCTAAGGCAAGAACAGAAACAGCAAAGCCTCTGGATGTGACAGGGCCCCTGACCTCAGCCTGGGATGTGGGCATCTTGTTAGAAAACCAGTGTGGACCCAGGACTAGTGGCTGTGCCTACGGACCCAGGACCATGGTGCAAACTCAGCTGGAAGGCAGGTGGAGGAGAGCCTCAGTACTGACTGATTGGACTCCCTGGGTCAAGTTTAAATCACGTGTGAGTCTGTAGACCATGCGCTGTGCACAGGACACTGAGTACTTGCTTAGGCATCGGGTGCATAGGAAACCACCAGCAAATTCTGTCTTCGTTAAGCCACGTTCAAGAAGCAAAATTGTTCTTACATACGTTACTGACAACGTAGAATAAGTTTCGTTAGTTTAAATGGTTTGAAGCATTTCTGTACCTTAGAGATTTCAGTCTTCCTCTACCTTCTCAAATGCCACCTCCTGCGCTCTGAATGGATCGTGGTGTAGGAAGAAGAGAGCTGGACCCATTAGCCGGAGTCCTGGGTTTATCCCTGCGGCAATCATTTATTCAGCGCTGTTTATTATCCAAGCATCCTGGGCTTCCAAAGATTAGTAACACCAGCTCCTGCCTTTTATCTGAGGTGGAGAAAAGTGAGAGAGACAGAGAAAAACAGGTTATGGGCAGTATGCACAGTGGTTACTCACCAAGGCTCAGAAATCAGAAAATAGGAGTTCAAATAGCTCTTCCACTGCTTAGCTGCTGGATCTTGGGCAAACCGTTTGATGATCCTTAAACTCAGTTATCTCACCCACTAAATAGTTTCTACAATCAATGGAATCTACTAAGATTCCTGTCTCATGGTGGTGTTGTAGCTACGAGATGGCGTTTATGAAAGTCTATTATTCTAAATGAGTCATTGCAGTGCAATGTCTTAAATGCTATGGTACTGTGTTTATGTGACTCTATACAGATTCCTTCAGTCAACACATCTTCATTGAGCACCTACTATGGTGCTAGATCTGAGTGACAAAAGTCATGTAAACTCCCCAAGACTGCCACCTTTGTAAAATGAGAGGTTTGGAATAGATGATCCCTAAAGTCCCTAAAAAATTGGTCATGAACAAGGGGAAGCTGAACAGAACATCAGCCCATTGTTCTTTTGTATGATTTTTTAGCCCATTGTTCTTTTAGAAAAAAATTTAGATTACATCCACATAGACATATTGGGGGGAGGGGGAAGACACAGAAACAAAAGAGCAGAAAACCTTCAATTAAGCCAAGTAACTATTTTTAAAATAAATAAACTTTTTGGAAGCCACCTAATAACTAAAATTTTCAAAAATGGAATCATTTCACAATTCTAGTAGTAAAATAGAGATTATACAGTTATCTGGTAAATATAATCAATAAAAGTAACCAATCAGTATGATTTGGGTAGGTATGATGTCTCCAGCATATCCTTTAACTTTTCATGTAATTAAAAGTTTAATTTAAAGCTGATTCACTTTGTTATAAAGCAGAAACTAAAACACCATTGTAAAGCAATTATACTCCAGTAAAGATGTTAAATTTTTTTTGATTACATTATAGCTGAAAAAAATAAAATAAAATAAAATCTGATTGAATTCAGTCAACTAATTTCTCTTTTTTGGCCTCTCCCGTTGCGGAGCACAGGCTCCGGACGCACAGGCTCAGCGGCCATGGCTCACGGGCCCAGCCGCTCCACAGCATGTGGGATCTTCCCGGACCGGGGCACGAACCCATGTGCCCTGCATCGGCAGGCGGACTCTCAACCACTGCGCCACCAGGGAAATCCCTGGTCAACTAATTTCTAATCAGTTTCTATGTTTTGCTTTTGTTTACAAAGAAAAATATTTGGAAAATTCATAGGTGTATGTTTTCCCAAGTGGTTTCTATAAACATGGCTGGAAAATTTTTCAGTGAGACACTAAGGAAAACTTACTTTAGGCATCAGTCAAATAAATGGAAACACTGCTAAGTCTAGAACTCGTCAGTCCATCTGAAAAGGCTAAATTTCTCTTAAATTTTGCATATTTTTAAAAATAAAAGCACTTGATTTCCCGGTTTGGGGTTAATATAAAGGATACACGTTAGTCAGATACCTGGCATGCCAGACTTCAATGCCATATTAGAAGTCAAAGATAGCACCTCTGAAGAAAAGAAGGAGAGGCAGAAAACAACTGTAACTATGGCAAAACAAGATTTCTAGCACCATTAAAATATATGATGTGACGATCGGTGTGATGTGTCACAGCAGTGATCCTGTGTCAACAGGGAAGCCCTGTGTGTTGCTCCTTCAAAACCTGTGGCTTTCCCTGACCTTTATAAACAGGTTGAGGACTTTATATGCCCCTTTGCATGCAGCCACTGCCATAAAGCTGGAAAGTGTTGCAATGTCCAATCTGTGTATCTTATCAAATTTAGGATCAGGGCTTCCCTGGTGGCGCAGTGGTTGAGAGTCCTCCTGCCGATGCAGGGGACATGGGTTCGTGTCGCGGTCCGGGAAGATCCCACATGCCGTGGAGTGGCTGGGCCCGTGAGCCATGGCCACTGAGCCTGCGCGTCCGGAGCCTGTGCTCTGCAACGGGAGAGGCCACAACAGTGAGAGGCCCGCGTACGGCAAAAAAAAAATTTAGGATCAAATAATTTGGAAGCATCCAGTTTCTAGAAATGCTGTGTAGCATTAAGGAAAGAAGCAGGATTAGTATATGCTGCATCAGAAAGATAAAAATCCTTGTTTTGTACTCTTCTATGTGTATTTGTATTGTATTAAAGATTTGGTTTTGGTTTAAATAAAAATCTCGTTAAACTTTCCTGGTAGCATTTAAAAGAGTATCGTGAATCCCCAGTCTTTCCCATTGTCAAAAATTTTTTTCTTCCGTTATTCATAGATATTTGTACAAATATTCGTAAGTAGTAACCCGGATACATGTGGAAAAAATTCAAGAGACGTTGTAGTTATAAAAGTTATTTTATAACATTACCAATTTGTTAAAATTGTCGGCCCATATTATTGTTAAAAATTTGTATTTTACTAATATTTGAATAACTGAATCATTTTAGAAATCATTTTCTCTCTTTCTTTTAAGCTGTGGATATAGAGACCAAAGTTGAAATTGTGGCAATTAGCTGGTTGATTTTTCTAAGCATTAAGTATGTTGGAAAATGCTGGATGAATTCAGTGATACCACTATTTTCCCAGGAGTCAATGGGTAATGTCATTAGCACAAACACATAAATAGTGCTCAATACATTTACTAAACCGAATCTAATTTAATTGAAAATAATCAACTGTTTGCTGGTCAGATTTTTCCTAGATCTATTATTCAGTTAGTAGCATTCTATTTTTCAGTAGGCCAAGAATGAATTCATTTATACAGAAGTAAACAATATACCTAATTAATATAGATTGGTTTTCTAAAGCAATAAATTACCAAGTTTATAGTTAAGTTTGCTTTTCCAACTGTTTTGGTTTTAAAAATAAAAGACTTCTTTTAGAGACGGGTAAAAATTGAATTTATTATTTGAACATCTTAAAGTGATGTTTGTGTATGGGTAAACTTAAACGGCACTGATTTTCCTTATTTTCTGTTTTTTTTTTTTAATTTTCAGTTCCAAGTTCTAATTCAGTGACATAGTCCTGAAAGATTTGCCACATAAAGTATAATATGTGAGTAAACAGAGCTATTTTAAATAAAATATAACACTATTTTATTAAATATTTTAAATTTATGAAAATAGAAATACTGATATGGGATATAAAATAATTAACTCCTATCTAGACTTTCTATTACTAATATAGATGGTGCTTTCTAACACTAATATAGATGGTGCTTTCTAACAGCGATTTTACAATACTTATAACAGCATTTCTTTCAACTTCATAAACAAATAAATAGAGAGTTAAAGCACTGCATTTTCTCACATCATTTTTAATAGGACCATGTGCCGTGGAAAATCTCAGATACATAGATGCTATAACAGCAGTGAAACAAAATAAACTAATTTATAAATTATAAGGGAATTTGGTTAAACTAGCAAATATGCAGATGCATATAGACATATCTCAGGTTAAATTACTCTCATGGGCTCAATCCAGGTTAAAAAATCTCACCAAACGCCTACTTAGCAATTAAATTTTCTCGTATGTGTCCCTTTAAAATCATATCTGTAGGTTGTGTTGCGTGTTTGCCCTCCTCTTACGTGTTTTGATGCTTTTTTTGGAGAGAGAAAACCCAGCTTCTGAGCCTGAATCTTTCTGGCTATTACACAGTGGCCATTTCAGACCTGTGTGCTGATGTTTCCGATTCCTGGGAAGTTCTCTTTGCCACAGGGCGTGCCCTGAAACACATCAAAAGAACCAAGTTCTACAAAAGAAAAAAGAAACTCAAGTAGGCTTGAACATACAAAGAGAGGGAGAAAGAGATGAGAAAGGGGCCAGGCAGAGTGTTGAATACAAAATGAGTTCAACCAACCCCAGGAGCTCTTCATCACTTACATTTATCTTATTCCGGGAGAGGGGCGTCAAAACCAGCCCGGACATAAACCACCCACTGCCATTGACTTTGACTGTGTGTGTGTGTGTGTGTGTGTGTGTGTGTGTGTGTGTGTGTGTGTGTGTGATGTGTATTGTACATAAAAGGAACAGATTACATGAGGAATCACTGTTACCTCACATGAGTAAAAAAAAATTCAAAAAAGGAAAACCACTTAAAAACACACATTCCCAAAGTCCCAAGGAAATAAATTTAGCATGATTTTCACTTAACTAATCTATAATGTTTATATGGAAATCTAATTGTGCACTGCTTTAACATCTTTGCTGCAGTATTTACACTGTACCTTCTGTCCTTTTATCATAAAGCGTGTGAGATTTTCCATTTCTACTTGGAATATTTTGCACATGTTTAATAACTCAGGGTCAAAACTCTTGGTTAAATATCTGCAACAAGATAGTTTCTTTATGATAAATAAAACAACAATCAAAATGTAAATGGTCCAAAAAAGGGAAGGAATAAGAGAAATATTTTCTGAGTCTATACTACTTCCATCTTTGAAATTAATGCCCCTAAATTCTGACTCTTGGTGTTCTTTAAAAGTATTTCCTATTGATAAATCTTTCCAGCAAATTTTACTGTCCTGCTGGAATCGGGATCTTGAATGCCTGCACAAATTTTCTATAGATAGAAAGTGTAATGTCAGGTCTGACTGCCCTTAGTCCTGCAATGGAATGGCCTTTAAATTTTGCTGGTTCAGAGGTAAGTAAATTAACATTGAATGGGAAGAGATAAACTTGAAAAAAAAGAGAAAGAGAGAGAGAGAGAGTGCTGTCAAAAAGACTTTTTTTATTAGCAAGATTTAGAAACATTACATAAGGGGCACCTTTTTTATTACCACCTATTTTTGTTATCAAGAATGACTATTATAAATAGTAGGCTCTAGACTTTTGATACATAAGAAGTCATAATCTAATGTGCTGATATTGGTTTCCTAATATCAGTCAATTGAATAGTAGTGTGTATCTACCAATATTATGATATTTATTTTATTTTGTGCTTACCTGAGACTTTCTAATTTCTGCTTTACTGGGTTTGTATTACTTGAATGCCTCTAGATTACTTGTACACTGTCATTATAGGATAATGATTATCATGTGTTGCTTTTGTTAATTGGTATTCAATAAAAAACTAAATGTTTTAAAAAAGATATTTGCAAAGGTCATAAGCACGTGTAGGTGAGTGTGTCAGGTTTTCTTAGTAGACGATGCCAAGCGTGGCTCCGATGGCCTCGCTTGAACAAAGAGTTTCAGTCAGCCAGCAGTCTGGAATGAAAAGGTAGAATCCCTGTGCCTTGTGTACACTTGGCGGAATATGCCGCCAAACCTACAGTTATCTTTTCAACTCATTCATAGACTCTTTCTCTGTTTCAGTTTTCTTCCATTTTCTTAAGCAAATAAAACCATTCAAAATTTCAAACAATTCAGAGTTTGAGGCAATCGTGTACTACTCTGATTTGCCAGTAATATCAATATCTCTTATTTCTACAATGAATTTATCCAGAAAGACTGTCTTGAGAGAGAGCTCGCGCAAGAGAGAGAAACACAGAAGTGATTAAAAAAAAAATCAAATAGGAGTTACAACTCTGAATGTTAATAGTCCTGGTCCAAGTTTTTTTCTGTCTTTAAAATCAGCCCCTTCTCAAAAATACCACTCAAATTTACCGTTTGATTTTATGCGGTTGAAGTTTTTTTATGCATACCTTGTTTGTGATTAGCATTTAAACCACTGCAAAGTGTAAATACAACAATGGAACAAGAAGACAGAAGACTTTCCTAAAGATTAAAAACAACACAGAACTCTACACCCACCACATCATATCCAGTCCCCAGGTGTTGTGTGTGATGTTTTCTAGGCGAACAGTTACTAGAGCCTCAGTGAGTTGGTCAAAGTGAAAAGGGAGAAAAGCACCTCACAGCTTCTGTGTGGCCCTCAGAATCCTGCAGGTCAAATAATTCAGTCTGACTGCAGGCATTACAAGTCGGAAGCTCAGGCCTGTCCACCATGATGCCCCTGGATGTTATGGCGTTCTTAGGAGGCAGTGGCTTGTCTTTGGGTCACAAGTCCAGGCCAGCATCTTAGGTGTGCCCTCACCAGGCATTTCCTGGCTTCCTAAGATGTCCTGTCTTCACAGGGGGAAGTTCTCCTCCACATGACTGATGGGGCTACAGTTCAAACAGCACATTAATAGGCCATTTGAAAAGCTGATGGCTTATTAAACCAAGGTCCAAGCTGTTGGAAATATAATGTTAGTCTTTTCCAATGATATATTTCATGATCCTCTCAAAATTCAGATATCTAAAACCCATCTCTTTCCTTCTAATGTTTCTGTCAAAGGAACAAACATCTATCTCATCTCCAGAGGAGACTAAGGCTAACGGACCTCATTCCAGTCCTGACTCTGCTACTTACTAACAGTGTAACTTTGAATGAATTTCTGAACCTGTCTAGTCTATTTTCTTATCAGTAAAATGGAGATGATTATAATTCTTATCTCATAGAACTGTTGTAGGGAACAAATGAGACTGAATTAGATACTAAACCCAAGTGTCTGGTATTATAATAATCAATCAATTTTAGCTATTAAAATACTTAAAGAATCATCTTTCACTCATGCTTCTTGATCTTTCCTATCAGCCAGCTTCAGAGACCCACCCACTTGGCATTTGTGCCTTTTTCCCTTACATTCTTAGAGCCTTGGTTCTAAACCTTGTAACTAGATTGCTTTAACAATAATTTCAATTGATTCTCTGATCCATTTTTACTTCAGTCCACCCTGTATATCACTGACAGTTTGATTTCTCATAAATAATGCTTTCTGTCCACCGCTGTTAAATATCTTTATTGGGGCTTCCCTGGTGGTGCAGTGGTTGAGAGTCCGCCTGCTGATGCAGGGGACACGGGTTCGTGCCCTGGTCCAGGAAGATCCCACATGCCGCGGAGCGGCTGGGCCCGTGAGCCATGGCCGCTGAGCCTGCGCGTCCAGAGCCTGTGCTCCGCAATGGGAGAGGCCACAACAGTGAGAGGCCTGCGTACCGCAAAAAAAAAAAAAAAAAAAAATCTTTATTGATTCCTTCTTCCCTACTCCTCTGCCTGGTTTTCAAGAGTCCACACATTCTAATTCTATTCATTATTCCCTGATGCAACATCTGGTTTTGTATAGACAATTTTCCGCCATATAATTTTTTCATTGATTCCCTCACATAGTCAAAAAACATTTATTGAGGGCCTACCGTGGACCAGATGCTAGGGATACAAAGGTGTTGGCTTCCAAAGATATGCAAATAAATAAAATATTCACCCTGGCATCAGTTAGATTATCACAGAAAACAGACAGTTAAGCAACTCATAATAATATACCAGGTAAGAACTCTAAAGAGGTATAGGAGAACATTTTTTTTAAATTATACTGCTATATAGCATTCTGTCCTTGAGTGGGAAGGCCTCGAGATATGTTAGAATTCAATGGTTACAGTGTAACAAAGTACTGTTTGCCACACTACTTCATGCTTCTAGAAGTCACAGGGCCCTCAAAGTTTGTGTATTTTTGCCCTTAAGTAAAACTGCCCTCAACCTGTCAAAATCCTAGCTCTCCCCACAAAACCAGTGGCATCTCCTCTAAGATTTCTTCCTTCATTATTCCAGGATCTGATGTGCCTCTCTAGAACTACTATATCTATTAGTCCACATTATTTAACTTATTGCTTGTTTATATGGACTTTTCTGGTGTCTGATATTGTTTTGTGTATGATAGACTCATCTCCCTAACCAGATTCTGAGCCTACTAAAGGCAGAATTTGTGCTTTAAACAAGTGCATTTCCTATTTTCCAAAGAACCCAGGTTAATTCTAAGACAATTATAGCAACAAATAATTAGTAATTGGCGAATTGATTTATTTTTGGTGGGGAAAATGTATATTTTAAAAATAAGTATTTTTGTACATTACTTGCTAGTCCAGTATTCACTAAAATTTGTTCTATGTAGCACCAGTTCTACAAAATGCTAATATTACTAAATTCCTAAATATTACTTAAAAACTGAACTCCACATAGAAATGTTGGGGACATACTGAGTTAAACATAGTTGAATAAGATTATTTACTACAAGACTTCCTAGAGTCTTTAAAATTTGTATAATTTAAGTCTTCATAAGAGGTAGATATTATGCAGTGTTCCCCAAATCTTCTTAATGACAAAACCCATTTCTCAGAATTAGTGTCCACAGAGCTCACTTTGGGAAATGTCTTCTCAAGTCTTTGGAGCTGATTTCTATTTTTAGCTGAGTCAGACCATTTGCATTGCAGAAATAACTGGTTATTTAATTCCATTAACTGGTAAGTGCTAACAATCCACTAATAATTTTTAGAAACACTTACTTTTCTCTAAGTTCTAGAGCATTAGCAGAGATTTTGACAAAAAAATCTGGGCTCAAATTCTAACAAGAACATAGAGGAGAGATCACGCTGATCCCTCTGAAGCTGGCCAAAGCTAAGCTTCCCAATTTGTGCCTAGGTTCAAGACTCTTGCTGTTGATCTAGTTTTATGATTCTGTTATTTAATGGCTAAATTATGAGGTCTACCCCTTGGGTTTCAAGAAAGAGGGATTTTCCCTGCTTAAGAGCATGTATTTAAATGGGTGGGTTAAAAATGCATTTAACAACATCGAATTTGATTGGCGGTTACAACTTTACTAGCATTTATATATTTATTGTTTATTATTAGTGTTTTAAAGCTCATGCATGGTACGAAACCATCATTAAAAGTCAAGATCAGAGATTCAAGATCTAAGGAGACAGGCTCCAGGGTATTGCATGTAAAAGTATATCAAGACTGGGGGCTTCCCTGGTGGCGCAGTGGTTGAGAGACCACCTGCCGATGCAGGGGACGCGGGTTCGTGCCCCAGTCCAGGAAGATCCCACATGCCGCGGAGCGGCTGGGCCCGTGAGCCATGGCCGCTGAGCCTGCGCGTCTCGAGCCCGTGCTCCGCAACGGGAGAGACCTCAGCACTGAGGGGCCCGCGTATCGCAAAAAAAAAAAAGTATATCAAGACCAAGTTTGGTAGAAAGCTCTACTGACTCTCCATTTGAGAAGATGCTGACTTTATTTTCAGGTGAAGATATCCAAGGCCTTGTCTAGTGTAAGCTACCAGTGTATCCTAATCCAGATCTGGGTGAACTTCAAGGCCCTCCCTGAAACAGATTCCACTGAACGAGCAGGCAATATGCTATGCTTTCTTCTGGCTGCCTGGGGTCCAGAAAACCTATGAAGTCCTATGAGGTTTGCAATGGCTGTCATCATGCTACACTTTGCTTACAATGGACCTTTAAAGTGGAGCCAATGCCTTATAAGTAGTAGTAGGACAATGGAAAGCCAGATCTTATCTGAAATCAATCTTGATGTGACCTTACGCCTTATTTTCCCGCAGGCTTCATCCCTGCAGAATGAAACTACAACATCTGAAAGAAGGAATGCTTGGCCATTAAGGCCATGTTTGAAACTTGGCACCAGTACCTGGAGAAGCCAGGCATCCAGTCGTGGCCTGCACCAATCATCACACCTGGATGACCCATAACCTCTAGCAGCTCCAGGGCTGCTGATCTCTTTCCCACCTATCGACTTCAGGACCCACTCGATCCTGAGTGCCCAAAACTGGTGAGCTGATGTATTATACCCTAAGTTAAAAATTCTTACTCAAGTAAGTTGAACTCACCAGGTTGTGACACCCACAGATTTTTTCTGTAATCCACTCATAGAAAAGCAACAACGTGACTACTACTTTCAGCCACAGGTCATGGGTCTTATAGCAGCCGGCCCCTTCTTCTTGGAAGGATGCTTCTAGGCAGTGGGCTTCTTGCCTATGTGTCATGGTCAGGAGCATTGACACTGAGGTCCAGGTCTGGACCACAGAAGCTTTGTCCTCCAGCTTCTACCTGTTCAAGGTTCAACACAGTCTCAACTGTGGGTCTTGGGACTTCTGATGGCCAAGTGTCAAGAAGACAGACGTGGAGGACCGAGGAGATTGTGCCTTGGCAGAACTGAACCAGAAGAAGACTAAGGCCTCTCCCAACTTTGACTGAACCACTGGTGACTGTGATTAATCATCTTCAGAGAATTTTACCACAGAGCTCTCTCCATATTACTGAAACCACGCTATCTTCACATTTACCAAAATGAACCACATTTCTCCATGACAAGTCACATTGCCTTTACCCCCAGTGGCCATCAAAAACCTACATTCTGCATGGATCCCTGACTAATGTAGAGCTACCAGTTTGAATCCACATCTATTAAATTCGTCATTGTAGAAGATCACTTGGATCATGAAATTACACCTTGGAATAGCAGTGCCTGTGTATACTACCCACCATCAAAATAACTGAGTTTTCCCTATTCCCAGTTCCACATTCATCTATTATACCTCTTCCAGGCAAATCAATCTCTTACAAGTAAAGTACGGAAGCATCCCATGAAACATCTCAGTCCTCGGTGAATTCAAATAATTTTTATTGAGGATCTATTATGTGCCCAGAACTGTATTAAATTCTGATTATACAGTGATGAATATGTTACAGTGCTTGCCCCTAAGAAGTTTACATTCTAATGGGGAAGTCAAACAATTAAACAGAATGATGTCCTACAGCAGTGGGATGATGGCCACGAGAATCCCCTCATCTCTGATCTTTGACCACCCAGGAAGTTCCTAGCTGTCCAGGTTACTCAGATGATCTCCTAATATGCCAAAGCAACCCACAAGATTCAAGCCCATAAGCAGCAGTCCCCAGGGGAAACCCTGCAAGTGGTGATTGTATAGATTCTGGTTACTAATGTATTCTTTCTAAACCACCTGACTTTTAAACAAGTTAGGTGCTCACTTACTAAGCGCCTTCCCCATTATGTCATCAAACTGGTAGCCCTCAGGTTGTAGCTGCTCGCAAGTGGAATCAAGCTGTGAATTTGGAAGACGTGGCTTCGAGTTTGGGTCCTGGCACTTATCATGACTGTGGGCAAATCACTTAAGCTCTCTAGTCTTTGGTGTCTTTCTTTGCAAAATAAAATTGAAAGCGTTATACACTATACCTACCTCACAGGGTTGTTGTGAGACTCCAGTGAAAATGTATGTGAAAGCACTTTGTAACTTTGTTATTTCTAATCACCCCATTTTCCATGGGCTCTTCCTCTTTCCTTCCAAATACAGTATTATAATTTACCAGAAGGAGGTATTCTTGCCACCTTCATGCAAGTGAATGGTACAAAGAAGATGAAGTACGTGCCCTCCTAGATATCTGGCTTCAGTATAAGAATTCTGATGCCTCACAAGACAACAAGGATATAATCCAGAGGACCAAAGCCAGGACCCTATTGCCGTATAGACATTGCACCATTAACACACCACTAGACCTGGACACCAGTCAGCCTTCTTGATGGAAGGCTTTCCGCAGGGCGATAGTAGAGAACCCCCTCTTGGCCCCAGAGAACTAGCCAGACAGCAGTGATTCAGGGAGTCACCTGGGTTTTGGCTACCAAAGGAATCACCAGCCACTCCAGTGGAGAGCATGCCAAGACAGAGTGAGAAGAGATTTGGTTATAAGGAGACACTGACCCAGATAAGCAAAACACAAGCCACCCCTGACTGCGTGATTTATTATAGTTGGGCTGGCAAGAAAAAATTCTAGACATTCATTTATAGCAAAGATTTGGTAACACAGTCCTTCTTCAAGCACACTTTATCCCTCGGGCCAACCTGGCTCTTATCTCTCTGATTTTGACTTGTCTACTCCTTGTCTGTCTAACAGACCTGTGATAAACTGTGTTCCTGGCTAACAAGTCTCATATCACACACACACACACACACACACACACACACACACACACACACACAGAAGGAGGTATGTTTTCTATCCTACACACATGGCCAAGCCTTAGCCTAGCCTTCCAGTTCTGATGATTCAAAATGGATTTTGGATTGGCTGATCTAATTTGAGTCCAGTCTCACTGGAACAGTCTATCCCAGGTTGAAATGCTGACTCTATTTTGGTCCTGAGTAGAAGTTTAAATGGAGTACCTATGGAGCCATTGATACTCAACAATCCTCTAAGGAAAAAAAAATGATTTTGTCTTTCTACATATAGCTTCTATACCAGCTTCTCCAAAACTAAGAACATATTCGCATGTAACTCCAGGAATAGCATAAAGTTTCTACAAAAGATCTCTTGAGTGAAGAGAATGCTGATTATATACCAAAAGATCAGATAGGATTGGCATCCCAGGAGCTCTAAAATAAGATCTTAAGCCTGAAATAGAAAATTTCAACTATAAGCCACTCCTCAGGCTCCCAGGGGCAAGGAGAGAGGATTTTAGGAAAAATATTGTTTGTGTCCGTTTCCAAACTATTTTTAAATGGGATGGGAAATAATTCACAGTCTCCTCCTAGCTATTTGTCAGAATAGCTGAATCTAATGTACCGAATCAGTGAACTGAGAAATTCACAAATCTTTTCTTAAGGCTATAACATTAAAATTTCATTTTAAGACTTTAAAAAAATCGAAAACAATTAAAACAGTGTTTTAGAGTTTACAGTCCCCACTTGCCGTGGGAAGGGAGCCAGGGAGACTCAGAGTACCAGCCACCCAAGGTCAGAGGCACTGAGCCAATGGACCCTGCAAAGAGCAGGCCCATGCCAGGAAGAAAAGCTGTTGCTGAAATGACAGCCCAAGCTTATGAAATAAGATGAACTTCAGCTCATGGTAACTGAGAAGGAAGAACACATCGGGAAAGAGATTAAGACGTCGGAATAGGTATCAGGACAAATACGACTGGCCAGGAAATGGAGTCACCTGCAGCCACACAATGTTTGTCTTACAGTAGCCTTTCTTATGAATCACAATGTTACATCCTAGTTTCCTTTTCAGAAGTAAAGTCCTCAATATCACTGATGTCACTCACATAGCCAGCCCCAGACAGAAAACCCTTCCTCACCCACAGACATACCTTTTATGATCCTGGTTGACATAATTTTCTTTTTCAGAGATTTTTAATTTTTTCATAAATCTTTGATGAATTATTTTATCAATAAAAATTGGTCAATGAATAATTTCCCTGGCTGAATTCTAATTCCTTCTTTGGTGATTAAAATTGGTAATAAAAATGAATTACTTTAATAGTTTGTCTGCCCTTGCCTGTCCAAGGCTATGTGAGAAAGAAAAGATATTCCCTCACAGTGAGCTAGGAGCAGTTATAGCCAAACACCAGGCAAGGGTAGCCAAGGGGATGTTTGATAGTGACACACAGTGAGCATTTCAGTTTAACTTTCATCTGCAAATTGTACCTCTGTCAGAGGCGGTCAGTTCTCTCACTGCCACATCAGGATGCGGTTACTGCCTAGTGAGACACAGACACATAGGGTAGAAAAGAAAAAACGCAGGCAGCCTTTTGCAGAAAGAGGTATCTGAATGCAGAGACTAGCCACTCCCCATCGCTGGCAGGAATGCCAGGCTTTTCAGAAACTCACATTAGAAGTTCCAGCAGCAGATGGAACCCGGCCAGTAGACACAATGGTGGGGCTCACGGGGAAGTCTCTGTAATTAAAGACTGAACTCTGAACACTTTCAAACAGACTAAGAACTCTCTCCTATTGGCAACAAAGACTGATTTTTTAAAAATTATTGCTTACTCTATTTGGTAAGGCATGAATGAGTTTGGGAAATAAAGGTAGTCAGTGGATTACGGCCCTGAGGTTAAGAAAGAAGAAAGGTAATCTGATGGTACCGAGAGAGATCACAAGCTCCCTAGCATGAGAGACTGGAAGTTACTACATAGGAGCATCGCTGTGTGTCCTTTCCAGTGTGGTGTATATACAGTTACGCTGAAATTGACTGCCTAGTAAATTTGCCATTGGTTCTTAGCTCTGTGTGAGTTCAGTTCTTCTTTGTTGAATCTTTTCATGGGGTTTATAAAGTTCAAAATTTATAAAGAACTTTTCAAAACTAACAGTGACCTGCTAGTATCTGAACCAGATACCGATAGTTACTATCAGCGTTCTAGAATGACCAAGCCAAATAAGCAGCAGCTCTTTAATAAATAAAATTTATTTCAAACAAAATACATACAAATCACACCAGGAAGATGTAATACCATCTCTGTCACAGCAGCCCCTAGTGGGAGTATAATCCCAAATTTCTCATCTTTCCCACAAAGCTAAATTTCTGTAAGCTGAAAATCTGCATAGAGAATACTATTATTTTACTAGAACAAAATGTGGCAGCAACTAAACCATTCTTTGTAGGAATTAGTAAAGTTAAACTCTTTGAGGGCATTCTTTCCTTCAATTTATGTAGATCGAGTGCCATCCATCGTCCAGACACTGTGTTAAGCGGTGGACCTCACATAGCAAAATCATGGAGTTCACACCCCAGGATCAGAAAAAGACATTAAACCAATAATCATACCAAATGAATGTGTAAATGAGATTAATTCCCTGAAGGAAAGGAACAAGATACAATGAGAGGGTGTGAAAAAGAAATCTGACCTAGTTTAGAAGGTTTACAGAAAGAAGTAAAAAGCTTGTGCTAAAGTAAGAACAATGAGTAGAAATTTGGGGTCGAGAGGTGGCGAGGATAGAACATATCAGGCAGAGAGACCAGGAAGCACTCTTCACTGAGAGAAAGCAAAGCTCCCTAAGAACTAAAAGCCAATGTGGCTGAAAGAACTGAAGTCTAAGGAGGGAGGGTGAGAGGGAGGGAGACGCAAGAGGGAAAAGATATGGGAACATATGTATATGTATAACTGATTCACTTTGTTATAAAGCAGAAACTAACACACCATTGTAAAACAACTATACCCCGATAAAGATGTTAAAAAAAAAAAAAAGAAGTCTAAGGGACTGGAGCCCTGAAAGCAAAGGTAAGAAGGTTGGGAGGAGAATCATAGAGGTGGGTAGAAACCAACCTATGGTTTAAGACGCCACACTAAGGAACTCGGTCTTCAGCCTAAAAGAATCCGGAAGCCCTTGCAGGTTTTAGCAAGAATCAAGTAATAAATTTGTTTGCCTTGTTGTGTTGTGTTATACACATAGAGAGTGCTCAATATATATGATTGGATGAATTTGGGAAAGTTGTTTTCCTCACAAAGTATCCCAGAGAACTATTATTATGTTTTCCTAGGTCAAACTGATTGTCAGAATTATAACTCAGAAACTTCCCCTTAAAGAGGTTTTCTGAGATTTATATTCAAGTGGTGGCAAGAGTGTCATTATTACAGCCTCATCACGTGCATAGTGCATTCAGGGATACTGTCTCTAAAACAGATACAACAATTATCCCAGTAACAGTCATACTGATGAAAATATTTTGGAAGCTTCCATGAGAGTAAATGAAGGGGTCATTACTATTTATATACTACTCTATAAGGGGCGGGAGCTCAATTTAGAATGAAAAGAGGTGATAAAAGAGCCTTAGAAACATAGAGATGCCCCTATTTGCGTGCACACCAATAGCACAGGAGGTTGCTGTCTCTCCTCCATCAGCCCTTCCTTCATTCCTGCCTTCAGAGATACCCGGTGCCTCCAGCAACTTCACTTCTGGGAACTAGGGCAGGAATGGGTCTTCTCCTTGGCTTTCCCTGCAGACTAAGGTATAGGCTTTCTCAATTCTGTTAAATCAGTTATCACTTGTCCATCTGTTTCCATTTTGTAAAATTAGTTGACGTCTTTCCTTTTTTATTGTCTCTTTAGCTATTCTCTTTGTCCTGTGTTACACGTTTTGTGTCCTTTTTCTGTCATAATAATGATGTTTGAGGAGGGTATCTGTATGTTCAATCTGAGACAATTAACTAGAACTTTCTTATTGTTCTAATTTGCATTTCCTGGTTGAATATGTTTTTCATCTTTATAGACCATTTTTACTGCTCCTTCATGAATTACCTGCTCTTATCTTTTGGCTGTTTTTCTATCAGGAACTAGTCATTTTCTTATCAAGTTTAGTAATTCCTTTTTATATTATGCCTATTAACTCACTGTGTGTAAAATTTGTTGCAAATATTTTTTCCAATTTACCATTTACTTTTAACTTTTATGATTTTTGTACGTGAAAAATGTTTTCAGTTTTTATGTACTATAGTTTGTGGAACTCTTTTATTATTAAAAATCATTGTTCATTTAACATTTTAAATTATTTCATTAATTATTCAATCTTCCAGTGATTTTATGCATAGACTGCTGACTTAGCCTGATATCAGTAAAACACTTACTTACATTACCTTCTAGATATGTTTAAAATTTCCCGTTTTTACATTTAACTTTTAATTCATCTGGAATTTATTCTGTCATGTAGGACAAGGAGAGATTTAAGAAATTAACTGAGAAATATAGTATGTACACCAGCAAATACATAAAATATCGACATAAATTATGAATAATTTAACAAGTAATTTAAAAGCAAATATCCATCCTAACACAATGTGAATTCTTATCTAAGGATCTACTTTTGGGAGACTCCAAACTAAACTAATTCATCCTGGGAATGGTCCAGGAAGCATAACCTCAGATGGGTTTCTCTGGAATTGGATCACTCCCTGGCCAGATAGCAGCCAAGTTGCATCGCTAGCGATAAGTGGGTCGCGGTGACCCCCGGCATGCGGTAGGGTTACTATTGCTAAGAGTCTCATCTGCGATGAGTTGGGATGCAGGAAGAAGAGGAGACACTGAGCTTGTGCAATATCTCTACCATTTGAGAGATGCAGTGACAATGGTTGCCATAAAGGGCTGTAGATGTGGCAGGTGAAGTGCCATGGATACATCACTGAAAGAAAATGGTGGGCTCAAGTCAGCCAACCACCAACTCAGGACACAGTGTAAAATCCGGAAAACCTCTACGACACCCACGTTTATTGCCAGTACAGGCTGAATATCAGGCCTGATTATAAGAGTAGGAGAATTGCAGAGAAGACTTACACGGCCCTGGCAAATTTACCATGCTAAACTCGGGGTCCTGAGAGAGAAGAAGTGAGAAACTGAGGATGAAATGGGGACATATGGATCCCCACGTTCTGCTGAACTATCTAGGCCTCCTCAAGTGACCCACTTTCTTTTATTCAAGAATAGCCAACTCCCCTTGCCTGGAGACCATTCAGAGACCTCACAAGAGTAAGATGACTCACCAGATAATACTCGCCTTCATCAAGATTGGCCCCATTTTCTCATAGTTTGTAGGCATTAAGGTCAAGTCTCAGCATGGCCCACCTGGGGAAGTACTGTTCTCATTTTGGAAGCAAAGGAACTATACACCAAAAGTTCTACAATACCTAGGGGAACTCCCATAACTCAGGATTTTGTGTCCTAGAAGTCCAAATATTATGCTGGGATGGATTTCTTAAACTTGGAAGAAGCATCGACTTACAGTAAATAAGGTGGAAATGCCAGAACAGCTTTATCACAGTTTTAAGAAAGGGGGGAAAAGCTTAGAGAGAGAGAGGATACCCTTGAATGGATTTAATGCTTAAGACCAGAGAGTTCATTAACTATGTTTCCAGGAAAGCCAAGAAGAAACTCTCTTCACTAAATCAAAAAGGAAAGTGCTAATGTGGGAATAATGCATTGTTGAGAAAATGCTGTGAATCTGTCCTTTTCAAGCTGGGATGTACCCTCAGGAATGCCGCCATACAATGAGCTCATCAGTGTCAACAAAATGAGAGGATTCTGGAATAGTAGAGGCCAGGTGTTGCCACTTAACTGTCAAAGTCAAGGTGGATGTAACTACTATATGGGGAAGCAAAGCCAGAATGGAAATCGGGGATCCTGACCCCCAGGGATCTGTGGCAATAGCTAATAGACTACAGTGTTTCCAGGGACACAATAGGTGGATAGTTTTGTAGATGAATAATGGTCCTTCCAAAGAGGTCCACATCTTAGTTTCCTGGAACCTGTGAATATATTACCTTACATGGCAAAAGGGACTTGCAGTGTGATTAAATTAA
Source organism: Phocoena sinus (assembly GCF_008692025.1). Classification (NCBI taxonomy): domain Eukaryota; kingdom Metazoa; phylum Chordata; class Mammalia; order Artiodactyla; family Phocoenidae; genus Phocoena; species Phocoena sinus. The sequence goes on along the minus strand of NC_045767.1, from coordinate 127,138,874 downwards.
GAATCTTGGGATGGGGAGATTATGCTGGATTATCTGGGTGTGCCCAGAATAATAACAAGGTTCTTTGTAAGGTAAAGGAGGCAGGAGGCAGAATCAAATAAGGGGAAGTGACAACAGAAGCAGAGGTCAGAGAGAAAGAGATTTAAAGATGCTATGATGCCGGCTTTGAAGATGGCAAAAATGGCCGTGAGCTAAGATGGGCAGGCAGCTTCCAGAAACTGAAAAGGCAAGGAAATGGGTTCTCCCCGAGAGGCTTGAGAAAAAGTATGGCTCTACTGACGCCTTGACTTGGGCCCAGCAGAACTGATTTCAAACATTTAACTTCCAGAAATCTAAAGTAATACGTTTGTATGGTTTCAAACCACTATGTTTGTAGTAATCTGTTGTGAGGGTTAGTTGTATTTATCGATTTGGCTAGGCTATCATACCCAGTTATTCAATCAAATACTAATCTAGGTGCTGTTGTGAAGGTATTTTGTTAATATCCACAGTCAGTTTATAATTCTTTAAGTGAAGGATCTTGCCCTCAGTAATGCAGGTGGGCCTCATCCAACTTGTTGGAGGCCTGAAGACCAAAAATGGAGGTTTTCCAGAGAAGAAGAAATTCTGCCTCAAGCCCACAGCATGAGCTCCTGCCTGAGTGTCCAGCCTGCTGGCTTGCTCTACAGATTCCAGCCTTGTTATCCTCCACAAACTCATAAGCCAAATTCCTTAAAATTCATAAATGTATATAGAATCTCCTATTGATTCTGTTTCCCTGGATAACTCTGACCACAACATTTGTTGTATTAACAATAGGAAATGAATGTAGGTAGCTAACAATGGTATTGCGTGATCTATATAACAGAAAAGACCAAAAGAAGGTAGGTCAAAGATTGATGCCAGACATGAAAATAAAAAAATCACTAATCTTTTCCTAGTTTCTACAGTTGAGCAAGTTTGAGCCAATCAATGGAAAGGAATACCAATTCTTCCCTGAAGTACCCTCCAATTCTTTTGAAAATGGACCTAAACTAGGAAATAGGTCCTTTTGAAATGGACCTAAACCTGGGAAATACAATATAATATACCGAAGAAAGAAAAATGCACAGAACATTAAAGGTTTTGTTGAATAAAACGTGAGCTGACACTGATACCAGAAGAACCAAAATGCTATCATAGATCTTCCTTACAGTGGGAGCATTTCAAAGCCAGGTGGGTAAATAGAAGCTGCCCACGTTAACCTGAAAGGGGTCCAATGGGTACAAAGACTATGGTCATTTCTCCACTTCCTAAGTGCAGGTTAGATGGATATTTTTAGCAACTGTTATAAACTGTTACATGTGCTCCCTAAACCTTGGATTAAAGCCCACAGTGGCAGAAGAGGCCAAGTGAAAGCTTCTGAAAGTACACTCCCTCCAAGATAGTAAATCAAAAAAACGCCGCACACTGGGTGGAACTACGGAGATTTAGTATCACTCTCAAAAGTGTGCACCACCAGATGGCAGAGGAGTGGTCTGCATCATGTCCCTATTTAATTTGCCACTCCAACACCTGCAAAAATCAGACGGATCACAGCAGACGACAGGAGACTACTGTGAACCTAACCAAGTGGGAGCCCCAATCTCAGCTGCCACGCAACTGTTGCACTTATTATGCAGCTACTGATCTGGAGGATTCACCAGGAAGGATGAGAAGAAGCGGTTCACATTCACTTGGCATGAATCACAGTACATTCAACACCCTGACCCGGTGTCATGTTAACATTCTTGTGATAAACGGACCTTGTTTACCTGGAACTTCTGCAGAACCTCATAGTGGCCCATTCTACTGATGACATCACGTTAGCTGGAGCTGGGAAGCAGAGAGTAGCTTTGTAAGAAATGCCCTTGTGAGGCATATTATAAAGATGCAGGATCCTGCCAAACTGATGATGTTTTTAGAATTTCAGAAGTTTGTGACATGCTAAGACATGCCCAAAGAGACCGGCAAGTTATTACTCCTCATACCTTTTATCACTAAGAAAAGCATAATGCCTCCTAGTCCTTTTTGGATTTTGGAGAAAGAAAATGCCACATTTAGAAATACAGCTCTGGTCTGTGACACAGAGTGAAGCAAGTCAGAAAGAGAGAGACAAATACCATGTGCTAACACATATATATGGAATCTAAGAAAAAAAACATGTCATGAAGAACCTAGGGGTAAGACAGGAATAAAGACACAGACCTACTAGAGAATGGACTTGAGGATATGGGGAGGGGGAAGGGTAAGCTGTGACAAAGCGAGAGAGAGGCATGGACATATATACACTACCAAACGTAAGGTAGATAGCTAGTGGGAAGCAGCCGCATAGCACAGGGAGATCAGCTCGGTGCTTTGTGACCGCCTGGAGGGGTGGGATAGGGAGGGTGGGAGGGAGGAAGACGCAAGAGGGAAGAGATATGGGAACATATGTATATGTATAACTGATTCACTTCGTTATAAAGCAGAAACTATCACACCATTGTAAAGCAATTATACTCCAATAAAGATGTAAAAAAAAAAAAAGACGCATCTTGTTAGGATAAAGTGGCAACTTGCAAGCTTCTTACATGTGCAACTGGTTTAACTTTCTTTGGTATGTAGTGTGAGGTACAGACTTTAGTTTTAAATGGGTGTGTAGTTTTCTAGGCATCCATTTTAAAGATTATACCTTGACTTGGTCACAATCAAACTTCCCAGACATACTTAGAACTATTTGTGGATATTCTTTTCTGTTTAATTTGTATATGTGCTCATTCATGTAGTAATGCTACAATGTTTCAATTGTAGGGGCTTTATAGTTAAGTTATATAGCTGCCTGCTAATTAACAGATACTCAACTTGTAATAAAGTTTAATACTTGTAAAAAAGAAAAAGAAATACAGCTCTGACTTATTTATCAGTTGGCAGTTGACTCAGAAGCATGTAGTTTGGAGTGGAGCTTTGCAACAGAGTTAAGCTGTGGAACAAGCATCCTTGTCCCTAAGATCATGTGATTCAACAGATCCCTTGCTGCTAGAGGTATTTGTGGAATATAAGGTTGCCATTTAGAGTCTTTTGCAAGCCCCAATAGAAAAGTCACAGCACAGACCTCTAAGGGCTTGGGACAAGGCTATGCCATCTGAAGCAGAGAACTAGTCACCCTTCCAAACAGATCCTGGATGCTACAGGACTGAACTCCTAACCAAGGGGTATTAAGTGACTGTGCAGCTGGGACTGCTCACCTTGATCTGGATATCACCTTAATCACAAGTTTGATGGGGGAAGGGGGGAGGAGGAATGGGGAGGGCATAGTAGCCATCCATCATATTGTGGAAATAGTACATTCTGGATCAGACCCAAGTAAGTTCAGGAGAGCATAAGTAAGTTATATGAACAGGTGTCCCAGACCCTTACATTACTCAGTTATATCAGTGTCTCATCTTTAGTGAGCTAACAGAAAAGGAACAGGTAACAAAGAAGGAAGAACTGAAGCCTGGTTCATGGATAGGGTGACTTGATATTTCTGCAAGCTGAAAATAGGCTGCTGTTGCACTACAGCTCGTCTCAGAGAATCCCTGAAAGACAGTGTTGAGGGGAAGTCCTGCATGGCTCACTTTACCATCAGGTGTCAATGAAGAAAGGAATGGCCTAAGGTAAGTATACACCCAGATTCCCCGGGCAGTGGCTTGTGAATCAGGGACTTGTAGCGACTAAGACTGGAAGAGTGGAAACAAGGAGATATGAAGAGGAATCATGTAGATGGACCTTCGGGGGTGCAACATGTGCAGATCTTTATGCCCTGTACCAGTGCCACCAGAGTCCAACTACCACAGGGGAAGCATGGGACAACCAGGTGATATAAATGATTCATCCACTGGAAGTCATCCAGCTTCCTTTTTCAACTGCCCAGATGCTGAACAGAAAAACCTCACTGGCAGGGACAGGGGGTGACAAAGGGGAGATCAACATTAAATAAATAGTTACACAAAGGGTTGTTTGATAATGATTTTCAATACTAAAGGAAACAATATAAAGGTACCATGAAAGTGTAAAAGAGGGAACCAACCTTAATCTGGGGGATCAGAAAATGCTTCCTTAGAAAGTAAGATCTAAAAGTCAAACAGGAGGTAGCTAGATAAAGAGGAGCCAGGCAAGAAAGGAAGAGTTTAATAGACAGCTGTGTGAAGGCCCTGAGATGGGAAGGTGTTGGATACATATGAGCAAAGAAAAGAAGACCAATTGGGCTTCCCTGGTGGCGCAGTGGTTGAGAGTCCGCCTGCCAATGCAGGGGACACAGGTTCGTGCCCCAGTCCAGGAAGATCCCACATGCCGTGGAGCGGCCGGGCCCGTGAGCCATGGCCGCTGAGCCTGCGCGTCCAGAGCCTGTGCTCCGCAACGGGAGAGGCCACAACAGTGAGAGGCCCACCGCAATAAACAAAAAAAACAAAAGAAGACCGATTGGCTAAAACACCATAGGAGAGTAGAAGAGGAGGAGAGGCGAGGCAGAAGAGATATTGAGGGCCCAGTAAAGCAGGGCTCTTCAGTCCACGGTCAAAGATCCTTTGTTGCTATTGCTGTTCTTGACATTGTTGTTATAATAGCTCTTCATCCTTCTTTCTTTAGCTACCTCCTATTCAACCTTCAGGTCTTACTTCTTTAGGAAACATTCCCTGATCCCCCAGATTAGTGCTGGTTGTTAATGTTTGCGTTTATTTTAAGAGCAATGGAAACCATGAAATAGGACCTGGCGATAGATAAGAATTTGGTAACGACTGGCATATAGATGATATATGTAGAGTAAAGGAAGTGAAAGCATGATCCCAAACCAACTAGAGGGAAAAATTTCCTTAAGAGAAATTAAGAAGGAACAACCTGAGAAGTGGGGAGAAATAAGGGAGAAGAATATAGTGTCCTCAACTCAAGGGAAAAGAAAACTTTGCAAAGAATAATCTTAACTCTGTTAAAATTCGAAAAGGAGATCAAGTAAGATATGGTCAATGGACAAATATATCCATTTGATTCAGCAACAGGAGAATCTACACCAACAAAAATTGGCAAATGCCAAAATCAAGGCTTAATTTATTGTTTTCTTGATTGTCTAGACTTAAAGTGATAGAGAAAATATTAATGCAGCTTAAACTTAAAACTTTGTCAATATCTGTAGCCATTGCACTGTGAATAACAAATAATTAGGAATAAAAAAAATTGAGCACATATTCTTCCTGTATTTGAAAATCATTATCCTAGTCAGCAAAAAAGTTGCTCACGTCATTAACTCTCAAGTGAATTCCAATACACATCCTCATTATCATTTCACTTTCATCTTATTCATTAACAGTAAATGAAAATATCAATCAGCATCTATGTAGGAACTATATTTTTTCATCAGTGAAACCATTAGTTAGTTATAGGTACAAGAATGACAAGAATCAATGAAAGTATTCTGTGGGAATCAACAGCTATAGGGAATTTACAATAAAAGTATCAAATATTACTATTTATAAATTGTGTGTCACACATGCTTCATGTCAATAAAATTTTTAATAAACTTATATAAGTATACATGCATGTTCTTTTTTCAGAGAGCCAATTGTCATACATTTACCAGCATACCACTATCCCTAACCATCACCAATAAGCATTAGAGAAATGCTCAGAACATAGCTATATAAATTAAAACAAAGTCACAAATGTGACTTTGAAATAAAGAGATATCACAAAAATGAGAAGAAAGGAAAGTTAATGCAAATTAGCTGCCATAATGTGGTTTCTGTGGAGCGTCTAGATAGTTGACTTACAAATACAAATTTTGGAACAAATGCCATTAGAAATAGCTTCAGAAACAGAAAGTCTGACTTTTCACTCATGATTTGCTAAATTGGTTCAGCTACTTTAACCTTCACATACAACTTTTAGAGCCTCTGCTATATTTATCCCGTATTACTGAAAATGTCTCTTCCCTTCTTAGTTAAATAAAGAGGAATGAAAGTTTGCAAAGGAAACAGGGAAATTAACATGAAACAGAGGAATATGGCGGTAGTTTTAACATACTGTCCACAATTCATACTTCCAGGCCTAATTGCACTGTCATTAGGTGTGGTCTTGACTTAGTAACCCACCTCTAATAACTAGAATACGGTAGAAATGACAGAATGTGTCTTCTGAATGTAGGTCTAAAAGATAGTACAGCTTTCATCTTTCTCTCTTGAATCATTCCCTCTCGATAAGCAAGGTGCCCATATGCCATAGGATACATGAACAGCCGTATGGAAAGATCCACAGGGCACAAAACTTAGGCCTCCTGCCAACAGCCAGAGCTAACTCTCCAGCTATGTGAATAAACCATCTGGGAAGTGGTTCTTCCAGTCCCAGTCAAGCCTTCAGATACTAAAACCTGAGCTGACCTCTCGACTAAAACCTCTTGAGAAACCTTGAGCTAGAACCGCCCAAGTAAGCAGCCCCAGAATCTCCTACCCACAGAAACTGTGATGTAATAAATGTTTGTTGTTTAAACCACTAAGCTTGGGGGGAGGGATTTATTATGCAGCAATAGATAACTGATATAGATACTATGGTCAATGAACCTTAGGCAAATTTAGGAACTATAACGAATGCAAATTTGAACTTCTCTAACAAGCCATTAGTGTAGTAGTAGACCCAAAGACACCTTGCTTTCACCTCCTTGCTGAAGGATAAATGGTGGTTCCAGAGGTGACAAGAGAAGACTTCTTAGAGAAGGAAGCATTTAGTCTAGACTTTGAAACTTAGGTTACATTTTAGTAAGTAGGACTGGATAACAGGTGTCTGGATTAGCATATTTGTGGTGACAGAAATTACAAGTTCTGAGAACTATAAAATAGCTGAATAAAGCACAGGAAAACTTCTAGAAAACTAGTTCTCAAAGTGAGACATCTCTTGGGGTGCTTATTTGAAATACAAGTCCTGGGTCCCTTTCACAAAATTGATTTGGTAGGTTTAGCAGGGGCCCAGGGACCTATCTATTTAATGAATATCCCAAGTGATTAGTATATGCACATAGATGATCCCTGAAATACAATATGAAAAACCGTGCAAAAGGAATAAGGAAATCTCAGGCTAGAAACATAGGTTAGGACCAGATAACTGGGATTTAAATGCTGAACTATGTGGTTGATATATGATACAGTGAGATGCCACTGCATTTTTAACAGGTTTTTATTATGAAAATTTTCACGTGCATGTAGAGCTAACGGTCATCACCCATATCTAGCGATTATCAAGATTTTTGTACATTTGCTTCATTTTTCCTTTTTCATAGTGTTAATCTTGCTAATAAAGTATTTCAAAGCAAATTATAAACATGTTATTACACCCCTATATCTATCTAAATGTGACTCTGAAGGTATGGACAGCTTTTTAGATAACCACATTGCCTTTATCATACCTAGAAAAAATTAACAATAACTCATTGATATCACCTAATACTGAATTTATATTCACATTTCATCAACTGCCTTTAAAAAACAATCCTTTTACTATCGAATCCGAATCCAAACAAGGTCCGCACATACAGCTTTTGGTGCTGTATCTTGAGACAATCCTTCCTCACCTCCCTCCTTTTTTCTTCATGTCACAGACTTGGTGAAACTGAACATTTGTTCTATAGAATGTTACATGATGTGGGTTTGTCTTTTTGCATTCTCGTGATGCCATTTAACTTAATATGGTATCCCCCATATTTTAAATTCAGATTCATTTTCTTCTTTTTTTTAAGAATACTTCATAGGAGTCTGAGTACTTCATAATGCATGAGAAATCAGGAAGCACATAATATCAGTGTCTTCTACTCTAAATGATGTGAAGATTGATGAATGGGTTCCAGTGGTGACAAACTGATCCTTCCATGGTCAAATTTCCCCAACAAACTTTGATCTAATTGTTTCATTCACTGTTAATGATTGCTTAAATAAAAATTTTCATTAGGGGTTGCAAAATATTGATTTGTCTTTTATTTCTTCTATCCTTATTAGATGGGATTTATTCTGAAAAATTTTCCTGATGAACTAAGGCAAGACCATCTGATTACTCTGAAATACCATTCACATAGGAAAGATAAGACAATTGCTTAATTCTTTCTCATAATTGCCAGTTGTTAAGGTAAGACTACAAACAATGGTGAAAACAAAACTTTCGGGGGTTTTTTGGGTTTGTTTGGTTGGCTGGTTGATTTTTTTTTTTTTTAATGTTTGTAACCTGATCAGAACACGGCTTAGGAGAATTCATCATGACTTTGACATTTTTATTTTAAATAACCTGTAGAAGGATGCATTTCAAGTTAATATTCAATTTTTAGCACCTCTTTTCAAAAATATTTATTTATTTATTTGGGTGTATCAGGTCTTAGTTGCGGTGAGCAGGCTCTTTGTTACGGCACACGGCCGTCTCTCTAGTTGTAGGACGTGGGCTCCAGAGCGTGCAGGCTCAGTAGTTGCGGCGCACAGGCTTTAAAACCCAAGGGCTTAGTTGCCCCACAGCAAGTGGGATCTTAGTTCCCCGACCAGGGCTCGAACGCGCATCCCCTTTGGAAGAATCCCCATTGGAAGGCAGATGTTAACCACTGGAACACTAGGGAAGTCCCTCTTGGCACCTATTGAGAAATATTTTTTGACTTCTTATGAACTGAATAGTCATTAAAACCTGAGAATTCATAAACCCATTGGATACATACTCTACTGGGGCTGGGCAGAGCAACATTTAACTTAAAGTTTCAGCAATAACAACAGCCTCAACACTTGTATAATGCTTGGCTAGACATGAATTGGCAACTCCAGACATGCAAAGAACAAACTAAATATGCCTATTTGGTTTGTTTACTTTTTATTTGAGACAATCTCAAACTTACAGAGAAGTTGCAAGCATTATACAAGGAAATTTTTTACTATACTATTTGAAAATAAGCTGAATATTTTAGTGAGTATTGCCTAAAAAGGAGAACATTCTCTTTCCTTACATGACCACAATAAAGCCATCAAAGTCAGGAAATTAGCATTGCTACCATCCCTAGAATTAGCATTGCTACCATCCCTAGAATTAGCCCATTTTTTCAGGAAACCTGCATCTTTTTAGTGGGCAATTTATTTGGAAACTAAAATCTGAGAGCTAGATATGCTCATTGCTGAACCCAAGCCCTGAGAAGGAAAAGAGCTAGGGAATATATGTAGGAATGCACACCCACTCCACATTTATAATCTATGTTTATTCCTATATCATCTATTTTACATATTGAAAACCATAAATTCATATCAAAATCTCCAATTCAAAACTACAGTTTTGTCCATTTCCATATTTTTTTTTTTTTTTTTTTGCGGTACGTGGGCCTCTCACTGTTGTGGCCGCGCAGGCTCAGCGGCCATGGCTCATGGGCCTAGCCGCTCCGCGGCATGTGGGATCTTCCCGGACCGGGGCACGAACCCGTGTCTCCTGCATCGGCAGGCAGACTCTCATCCACTGCGCAACCAGGGAAGCCCCCACAAACGCTTATTTTTTTCATTAGTCCTTCTGTACGTAACTAATCCAGCTCTCCACACACAGAGAAGCCCTCCTCCTTCTGCTTAAACTGCCATACCCTATACTCAGGGGCTTCTGCCACCATCCAGCCCCTACAAACACATTACGTAGTGTTTGACATCCCGTGACAGGAAGCCTCTGCAGAGACACCCTCTTCATGCTACCCTGGCTCCAATCCCATGCACTGGGCCGCGTGTTCCACCCCCAGCTCAGATGCCTAGCTTCCTCTGCCCACCTGATGGAAAAGGGAGGGTGAAGAAAAAGAGCTTCCTGTTTATTCTCAGGCCAAAAGAAATGTATTTCACCATGAACAACACACACACAGAGTCCATCTAACACACACACAGAGTCTATCTCCATAAAGCTACAGAAGATATATATATAGTCTATCCAAAACTAAATCCAGTCTAGTCCCAGAGATTCTTTTGCCCAAGGAGTTCTAAATGGCAGGTTAGATCAAGTCCCTGCGAATACTAGCAAGAACAACTTTTCAGTCGTTTCTGGGCACTGCAAAACCAGGTTCCACGGAGCTCTCTCTGCTGGCGTTTCTTTATCTTGTCCACAGGACGAAACTCCTTTAGGGACGGCAGCCACCGCTAGTGCTAGGCACTAGCACCGGCGGGTAGCGTCCCACTGCCGCGCCGCAGGTAAGGTGCAGGAGAGCGTCCCGAGGCGGAGCGGGGTTGGGCGCCAGCAAGTGCGTGCCCGGGGCCAGGGCGTTTCTGATTGGCTTTTTGCTGTGACTCCCCCAGCTCCCCCCCTCCCCTGCAGGCGCGGGAGGAGGGTGGTGCTCCCTCGGGAGACCGCGTCCCAGCTTCGTCCAGGACCTCCTGGGTTTCAGCGCTCCGGCCGGTGGCCATGGCGGGGCGGGGGTCGGGGTGTGGGGAGTGACGGCAGGGAGAGCACACCCTAACTGATCAGATCTGGGGTGGAGGGAGTTAGGCTGTGGTTTCTCAGCGTTTGCCGGAGAAGCCTCGCGCCGTATTAAACCTGGGGCTCCTGAGTCAGAAGGGTAGGTAACTCCGGACTTCTGTACCTTGAGAGTGTTCAGTCAGAATTGACTGGAACGCAGGTGCTTTTCCTTTTTCTTTGGGCACCCTCCCATTGCTCCGCATTTAGTAAGGAGTCTTACCGTGGTTGCCGGAACTGTAGAATATCCCTGCCCTAACACTACTCAGCGGAGAGTTTCTTGCAGATTACTATCCTAGTTGGCCGCAGGGTGCTGGGAAAAGGGGACGGAGGGAATTTGGGGGCGAGGGGGTCTGGAATTTGGTACATTCTATAACTGTACCAGAGCTTTACTTTTCGTCAAGAAAAGGACTACATAAAGTCGATCTAGAGCGAGAGATGAAAAATGAGAAACGTATTCGGAGACCGCATTTTTTTTTAAAAATTCTAACATTGATTTTAAATGGTGGACGTCATTTAGCAATTATATATCTATGAACACGTAGATTATGAAAGATTTTTATATACATACATGTATTATATGCATGCACATACAAGTATACGTAATGTCATATTATATACGAGAGATTTTAAATGTGTGGGCACAAACGGTGGGAGCTGCGATCCCAGCTTGAAGACAGCAAAGGGCAGGCGCGCTTCAATCCTCTCCCCGAGGGCCCTCCTCACGCCAGGTGCGTCCAGCCTCGCCTGGAGCCGCTCGCCCGCCCGCGGCCGCGCACTTCTGACCCGAATCGACTCGGCCTCCAGCCAAGAGTCCGCTCCGCATCCGCTCCCGCACTCCAGCAACTGGCGGGAGTGATACAACACCGGAGTCAAATTACAACCCGCAATTAACATATGAATTTACGAACGAAAAAGAAAGGAGCAGGGAAGAAAGAAAAAAAAAAAAAAAAAAACCCCTAGAGCGGGCGCACGAACGCTCGGTTAGCAGGAACTTTTCCCCGGGTGTAAAAACTCTTTGATTGGCTGCTCGCACGCGCCTGCCCGCGCCCTCCATTGGCTGAGCAGACACGCGACCGGCGCGAGGAGGGGGCTGGGAGACGAGCGGGGGGAGACACACTGGCGCGTGCCGCTTTTTAAAGGGGCGCAGCGCCTTCAGCAACCGGAGAAGCTTCGTTGCACGCGACCTGGTGTGTGATCTCCGAGTGGGTGGGGGAGGGTTGAGGAGGAAAAAAAATAAGACATTGCAGTAGAGACCTGGGAAGGGTTTTTTTGTTGAGCTTGTTTGCCAGCGGCTCCTCCAACCCTGCGCCTCCGAGCTTCTGCAGTGCAATGTCCCGCCTGCTGCATGCACAAGAGTGGGCTGAAGTGAAGGAGCTGGGGGACCACCACCGCCATCCCCAGCCGCACCACCTCCCGCAGCCGCCGCCATCACAGCCACCTGCGACCCTGCAGACGAGAGAGCATCCGGTCTATCCGGCCGAGCTGTCCCTCCTGGACAGCACCGACCCACGCGCCTGGCTGGCTCCCACTTTGCAGGGCATCTGCACGGCACGCGCCGCCCAGTACTTGCTCCATTCCCCAGAGCTGGGTGCCTCCGAGGCCGCGGCGCCCCGGGACGAGGCGGACGGCCGGGCAGAGCTGGTGAGAAGGAGCGGCGGCAGTGGCAGCAGCAAGAGCCCGGGGCCCGTGAAAGTGCGGGAACAGCTGTGCAAGCTGAAAGGCGGGGTGGTGGTAGACGAGCTGGGCTGCAGCCGCCAGCGCGCCCCTTCCAGCAAACAGGTGAACGGGGTGCAGAAGCAAAGGAGGCTAGCGGCCAACGCCAGGGAGCGACGCAGGATGCACGGGTTGAACCACGCCTTCGACCAGCTTCGCAACGTTATCCCGTCCTTCAACAACGACAAGAAGCTGTCCAAGTACGAGACCCTGCAGATGGCCCAGATCTACATTAACGCCTTGTCCGAGCTGCTTCAAACGCCCAGCGGCGGGGACCAGCCGCCGCCGCCGCCAGCATCATGCAAGAGCGGACACCACCAACTTCGCGCCGCCGTCCCCTACGAAGCAGGCGCGGGCACCGCGACCGCGGCGGGGACGCCGCCAGCCTCGGGAGTGGGGCAGCGGCCGACCCCGCCCGGAAGCTGCCGGACTCGCTTTTCGGCCCCGGCCTCCGCTGGAGGATACTCGATGCAGCTGGAAGCTCTGCACTTCTCGACTTTCGAGGACAGCGCCCTGACGGCGGCGATGATGGCGCAAAAGAACTTGTCGCCTTCGCTGCCTGGGGGCATCCTGCAGCCAGTGCAGGAAGAAAGTAGCAAAACTTCGCCGCGGTCCCACAGAAGCGACGGAGAGTTTTCCCCCCATTCCCATTACAGTGACTCGGATGAGGCAAGTTAGGAAGGTGACAGAAACCCGGAAAACTGAGACAGAAACAAAATCACCCTTTCCCAGGGCGCGGAAAGCCCCACGGGCAAAGATCCCCGCACCCTTTTAAATTTTGCTAAGCGATGGTCGTTGTTTAGCAACGGCTTGGCTTCAGATGGCAGCTACATTTGATGGTTTGCAAAAGCCGCCGCTGTTCCAAACTCCCTATCGTCCATATTGTTCAGTGAAAGCTTGCTGTTAAAGTTGGGTTCTTTCCTCCCACAGTCGGCTCCCCTTGTAGAGAGATATGGTATAATTATATGTACTCATACATAGCATCATTATTCTAGTTCCCTGCTGCCAATACGCTGCTAAAACGTCGCATCTTCTTCTCTGTCACTGGTTTGTGTTTGATTTATTTTATACCCTGGGCATCCATCCCTGTGTGTTGCGCGCACTCACGTGTGGGAGAGTGAGTATTCCGAGGTTGTCTCCCAAAATGCATTATGAAACGCAAAGTTAATGCTTCCAAAGTGGATAACTTTTGACTATGGAACTGTCAGAAAGCAAGGAACTTTGAGGTTTCTATATCGTATAAACATACCCAGTATGTATATCGGACCGCGAGAACCTTGGCGTCTTTTAGGAAACTTGGCGCACGCACTTTATCAGCCGCTACTGCTGTGGCTCTGGGACAAACTCAACTGCCAATTGCAGACCAGTTTTGTTTCTGTTTTTTAAACACGGCCACTTACCCTTAAGCTCTTTGCAAATGTTTGTTTTTAAAAATTAAATAAAAAAACCACATCTAGTAGTGTCAAAAGCATTTGGTCAATTTTATTCTGCTTTGTTAATATTAGAAAACTTATTTATTATTGAGTGTTTGCTACCATTTCTACTTATCTCGATTCGTTTTTTTTTACATTTTCTACTCGAGATCATTTTATTTTAATTTAGCAAAGCCAACTGCCATTGTTTTATGTATTCCTTTTGCAAATGATAAAAATAAACGTGAAAATAACTTCTATTTGTCACTTACTTATTTCATTCTAATATAAGCATTAAAAAGTTTAAAATGACCTTGAAGATTTGGATTGTCTTCTATTAAATGCAAATTTGTGTGACCCTAGAGTTTTGAAGAAAAATTCCGTTACAGACCTTGTGCCTTCACACAGTACCAGAAATCCTATATAGAAAAGTGTTTAAGTCAATAATTAAATTGTGAGGTAAAACCTTTCCCAAACTTGCAGTACAATTGTGCCTCTAGAATCTCTCCAGGATCTTTCCATGCTTCCTTATTCCATTCCCAACAATTCCTGCAAGAAATTGAGATCTCTTAGGATCTAGCCAGGGGTAGTGAACTTTACCAGGATTAGCTATTTCACTTCATAAAAACTTTAGCCAGGCTGAAAGCTTTTCTTGTAGTTCAAATACACAACACAAGCTTTCTCTCCGTTCCTCCCTCTGTCTCTCACTTTCTCTCCTCTTTCTGGGGGGAGTGAGAGAGGCAGGGAGAGGAAAAGAGAACAATGGAAAAGAACTTGAGGGGAAAGGGGTATCGAGGCTCATTGATTCAATGAGCAGTTGTCCTAGGAAATCAATTTCCTGCAGTTGTCCTAGGAAATCATTGAGCTACACTTTTTTTTTTTCTTTCCAAACAATTCTGCTTCTTCCAATGAAGATGATGTTTGCTTTAATTTTGTCCTTCTGACTTAATGCCTATGTAGAAAACATTTTTGAGTCGGTCACAGAAACTAACAGTGCGCTCACTCTCACCTCAGGATCCTCAGGAAAAGTATATTCTGGTTCTCAGGATCATAGATTTTGAAAAAGCCAATACAGCGCGTGTATGGGAGAGATCAGAAAGCAGACCTTTAAAAATGTTTTTGGCAAACGTGAGAGTAAAACTATTTGTTAAACTAAAGGTTGGCTGAATTTCCACTGGCTAAACTTCGCTGGATTTGAGAGGTTGATTTTAAGCTAAATCCTTTGTATTTTGTGTCTACACTGAGGTAACAAATTGCGAGAACAGGGAAGCGGGGTGGGGGGAGGGCGCAGCGAGAGAGGGTTAGTTTAATTGCTCCTGCATCCTCTTCTCCCCGCCAGCATCTTGAAAAAAAGGAGAGCGCCACAAACTGGGTTTGTGGAAAAAGTAATGGGTGAGGGAGTACAGTTCTGGTCTTGAGCAGGGAACCGAGGAAGAAGCTATTTGCTGACCACCTAGGGATCCATGGCTTTCACCTGAAGCCGAGGACCAAGGGAAGCCAGAGCCTCCGCCAGCACTCTGCGAGAGGTGAGCGGCGGCTCGTGACGCTTTCCAGGGGCAGAAACAATGCACCTGTCCCCTAGATAACCTTTTGCACCCGGCAATGAGTTTGCCGTGCTCCCGATAAATATCAGGAATCTTCGGGCTGCTGAATAAATCAAGCGATTGCTTCTAACACATTTCCATTTCGTTCTCAATAAGCAGACTCAACAGGCATGGACATACAGCAACCTTGCAGAATGTGCACACACATATTTTTTTATAGTTATTTGGCTTGGTTTGTTTGCGTGTATGTGTGGATAGAAAGAGAGAAGAGGACCTAGAATGCTTTTACAACTGTTATGAATGAGTAGGGGAAGGACAGGACTAAGAAAAATAAAGCTGCGATATTGTTTTCTCAAGGAAAATAATCTATATTTCATTTCCCAAAAGTTTCTGCTCCTTTTGTGTTAACCAGAGTTGAAAGCTTCTTACAAGTTATTCCTTTTCTTTTCATGGACTCGTAGAAATTTCAAAACTCTTCCTTCCCATCTTTTACAAATGAAGAAATGACTCCCCCTGACTTGCCCCAAAATTACACAGCTAGAAAATGTCAATATCCAGAACTGGAGCTTACTACGCCCACCCACTAGGTCAATGTGCTCACAAAATTTTCTCTAAGAAAATCGATAGTTAGGAGCTACAGCTATGTAAATGTTCAGGGGTCTTCTTTCCCCCTTGTACCACAATGATAGATATTTATACTTTTAAATATTAGTGGCATTATATATGAATTGGAGAAAATGCCATTTCTTCTGAAGAGAAGAACAGCCATACAGAATATCAGATTGGAAATTCTATATCACACTGATTGAAAAGTGAGGATGAATTCTTCTGACCCATCAAGATATGCAGAAAAAAAGCCAAATTACTCTCTGATAAATTAAGTGGTCAAAGTTCAAATGAGGACTTTCACCTCTTTTCTTTTCTTTCCTTCATTCTATTACTTTCTTTCTTTTAACACTGGCATTTCTTTGAAAGAGATGTCCAATCACATTTCCATTTTAAGGTTCTGCTATGGAGTTTGCATAACAAACGTTTGGCAGCTCTGCTCTCTTACACTCCATTAACAAGCTGTAACATATAGCTGCAGGTTGCTATAATCTCATTAATATTTTGGAAACTTGAATATTGAGTATTTCTGAGCGCTCATTCCCCATATGCCAGACCACTCCTGCCATGCTGACTGGTTCCTTTCTCTCCATTATTAGCAATTAGCTTCTACCTTCCAAAGTCAGATCCAAGTATCCAAGATACTAGCAAAGGAATCAACTATGTGTGCAAGTTAAGCATGCTTAATATCACCCAAACAAACAAAGAGGCAGCATTTCTTAAAGTAATGAAGATAGATAAATCGGGTTAGTCTTTGGCCAGGCTGCTGGTGCTTTCTAGAGTTTTATATACGTTAAACAGCTTGCTTCATATTCTGTCTTCCACCCCACCACCAATTTTATTTGTGGAGGATTTTGGCTCACCACACTTTTTGAAACGTATTTGATTTCACAGAAAACTGCAGGAAGTTTCTTTTTGGCAACTGTCAAGTTTAAACACTTCTCCATGGTACCTTGTTCACTGGGGGTCCAGCTTGACCAGAAAAAAAAAAGGGGGGTGGTTAATTTCCTTAATCTTAACCAAGACAGGACCAAGGCTTTCATTAGGCCTTTCTATTGATTTTATAGATTTAAACCTGAGCCAAGTAAGCAGTCTTTCATTAAAAGGATATCTTGTAATTACTTGTCCCCTCTGATCATTTGAAAGTTCAAGACCCATTTGGCAACTGCAACCTAGACTTGTCAACTGCACTCTGGAAACCCCAGCAAGTCCTAGTGAGAGTTAAACGCGACCTCTCGTCTTTGGATCGCTTGCCGTCGGTGTTGCGACATGGGGTGGGAGATGGGGGTTGGGAGGTAGTTGGAATCAAGGTGAAGTTTTCCTCGCTGCTTTTGACCCTTGCTCTCACCAGCCATCCTCCCCACTAGGTCGGACAGAGTCCTGGACGCGGCCCATGGAGGTCCCTCCCCTTCTGCTAGGCCACTAGCAAGAAGAGGCTAACGGAGCGCAGAACGGGTTAAATCCTGGGATGCAGGGGAGAGGCCGGGGAGGAGGGAAGTCGGGGGAAGATAAAGAAAAGGACAGGAACCGAGAAGCGTGGAGGTGCTTTGCCGTAATGGGAGCGTTTCTTAATTAGAGGACGGCTGACAATAGAGGGGCTGGCAGAGACTCCTGGCCGCGGTGCCGAGCGTCTGGAGCGGAGCACGCGCTGTCAGCTGGTGAGCGCACTCTCCTTTCAGGCAGCTCCCCGGGGAGCTGCGCGGCCACATTTAACACCATCATCACCCCTCCCCGGCCTCCTCAACCTCGGCCTCCTCCCCATCCGCGGCCTTCCTGGGCCCCCCACCGGCAGAACTCGCAGCAGCGAGCGTCTCTCGCCGCCTCCTGCGCCCGGTCCCGGCCCCTCTCCTCCCCCAGCTTCGCAGCGGGAGCCGCCACCGCCCACTGCCCCTCCCGGCAACCGGCCCGGCGAGGAGAGAAGGCGCGCAGAGCTAAAGCCAGGCGATGCCACGGGGAGGGGAAGCTGGCGGCGGCGGCGGGCGAGCCGCGGGGTCGTCCGGGACGGACGGAGGCACCTGAAGCCGTGGAGCGGGACCGGGGAGCCGGCGCACCCTCCCTGCGGCGCCAAGGGCCTCGCGGACGCGCTGCTCGACTCTCCGGCCCAGGGCTTGCCCTGGAAGATGCGATCACCTCTTCTCGTCAAAGATTCAGTTCTTCAGTTCCCCGCTTATGCTAAAATATTCTATAGACTCTCTGTCTGTGGAGGCTGAGAGTTTAATTGGAAAGAGTGCACGGGCACTGTCTCTCACAATCCAGGGCTCAGACACAAGTATACGACTTTCTTTCCTGCCGCTCCTTGAGAAAAGCAGAACTAAGCATTTTGGAGCAAAGATTTGGGGCCTCTCTCCATTCCACAGTGCCTTTTGCTATTTCAGCCCTGCTTCCAAAAACAAGAGGCAAATAAAAGTGGGTCTTGCTGCCTAATCTCCAGGGAGCCTAGGCCCACGCTGCAAGCTCATACTTTTCTTCAGGGAAACTGGAAATTTCCCCCAAAGGCATGAAAAACTAGATGCTCTCCAATATAAGTTTTCTGGTTTTGGTTTTAGTTTTAACAATTCTGATTAAAGAGTTACGTGATCTCATAAAGGAAATGGTGTTTTGATGGCCAGCAGGTTCACCAGGCCCAGCTATTCTCAGGATGAGGAAGGAAGGCGTGGGCTAGGATCTCAGGTGGCTGTCTTGGGATTTCCCAATCCAAGGGAGATAGTTGTTCTTTGAGGCCACTAGCCACTTATTTTTCTCTTCCAGAGACAGTTGCTCACAATCCTTGTTGCTTTCTGCCCCTACAAACTCTTGTCTCTGTGGTGCTGGTGGGGGAAGGACTAGGATTGGGGGGGTCCTCAACCTGGGGGTGAGGTAGCATTTTTTTTTTTTTACGGTACGTGGAACTCTCACTGTTGTGGCCTCTCCCCTTGTGGAGCACAGGCTCAGCGGCCATGGCTCACGGGCCCAGCCGCTCTGCGGCATGTGGGATCTTCCCGGACCGGGGCACGAACCCGTGTCCCCTGCATCAGCAGGCGGACTCTCAACCACTGCGCCACCAGGGAAGCCCGAGGTAGCATTTGAAGAAGGAGTAGGCATCATTTGTGGCCTTCGAATCTTAAAGGCCACAAAACTAAGAGACATCTGAAAACATAGGGCCACTAGTGGATCAGGAAGGTAGAAGGTCAGTTCTTTTCATATTTAATAACATGTATCTGCTTCTGGAAACAACCTAGCAAAAATATACAGCATTTTTTTCCCTAAAATTTCTTATAACCCAACAGATGTTGATTTGGTAGGTCAAAGAGTCATGCCAGGAAGCTTCCTACAGCATTCCCAGCTGAATCCGATGCAAGTGGAACCAAGGATGTTATGAAAAACACTGACCTACAGGAGTCTCTGATAGACCACGTTTTGAGATTGCCTATGGAAATGAACACTGGCTACAGTAATCCCCTTTTGCCTTCTTTTATGACACTCAGTCATTCTTCCAAGAAGAGAGAAGCAGGCAATTTAGCTTCCTGGAGCCCATGAACCTGACTTTGCTGCTTTCACCCTATAGGGCCTGGGACAATATGCTCTAGGCCTGAGGTATTTTAACTCTAAAGTGACACCAGCTGCCTCTGGAGGCATAAGGGCATCAGACAAGGAGGTACAAGACCTTTGCCTCCTGGCTCATGAGAGAAGCCAAAATCATAACCAGTGAATGCTTGTGAAAAGCAGGGAGCACGAATTTTCTCAGGCTACACAAACTCTAAGAGAAATAGGGGGACAGAGTCGGGGTGTCATGATGCCTTAGTTTAAGTTTGGTAAACAAACTCCATAATAACTCAGCATGAATTTAGAGGGCCATTGACTTTGAGGAAGAGTCAGCCACCTGACTGAAAAAGTAATTGTTCCCTTGTGTTGATAATGGTAATCTGAGAATACAGAGAAAAGAAATTTTATGATTTAGAAGGCAATGATCTCATGAAAGAGCAGGACTTCCTTTGGTGAATAATTCTTTTACTCCTTCCAAACTCTTTCTCCACTGTCTCTTATTCATGTTCCCCCATCTTCTCTTCTTCATCAATGAATAGGCACTTCCTGGGTGCTGATGGCAGAGGAGGACTGGGGTTAACCACCAGGAGAGAAACACAAAAATAATATAGAGCCTCTGCCCTTACAGAACGTAGAACTTAGTGGAATCTCAGAGTGAAACATGGAAAAGAAGCTTTGTCCCCTAGGTGAGAGTGGCATTCTTGCTACAAATGGGCCAACCAGCTTTGTAGTCTTATGTTGGCCATCAAATTATTTCATCCACAGTTCCAAGGGTACCCTGTTCATAGCCTTCATTGTTTCCTTCAGAACTAATAGAGATTCTGAGTGGTGTGAAACCCTCGGAGCTAATCTTCAAATCAACCACAATTCTAGTCCCTTCCTTTTGAACTCAGAGGATACCTTTATCTTGTTTTTTATAAAGTTGTTAGCGAGAGTGTAGTCATAAATTCATACCAGAAGAAACTGGGGCTCTGGGAGACATCAAATGGCCTGCTGAAGGTAACGTAGCCTCAGCACCACAGAGACCAGAGTCACAGGTCTCCCTGAGTCGAGGGTCAGAGTTCTTTCTGCCAAAACTCACCTACCTCGGGTTCATATTTTCAGCCAGTCACCTTACACCTGCCCCTCCTATTCTTGGTCAAACTTGCTGGTGATGGTGTTAGAGATTCCTAAACTCTTCCATTTTACACTTGCTCCAGAGAGAGAGAATTCTTTGGAGATGGTCATGAATCAGGCTCCATTTCAAGGTGATAGATTTAAGAGATAACTGGTTAGCATAATTTTCAGTTAGAATGCCAGCTCTGTTCCTCTGATTCAGCTGATACTGGACCTGAGTGCTCTTATCCTGTATAGAAATTCACTTCTGCTCTCACCTGGACAAATTCATCCAAATACTAAACACACATGCAGGTTAGGGAATGAGACAAGAGAATGTTATATGAGGGTGTGTCCTGAAGAGTAATGGTCCCAAAGCACGTCATTTCCCCCAAGTTGTCACTCTATCTATGCTTGTAAGGTTGGTAAGAAAATGGGGCTATAATTTTTGTTTCTCTTGAAGGGTGAAGTAAATTAACCTGCTACATTTGTAGCTGTGGATTCATTCAATGATAACATGCATTTTTTATTCCCCTGGTCATCTGAGCTGTCGGCTTTTTTCCCTTAAACCTTCTTCCAAGTAACATTTACCACTGCCTGATGGCTTCAATATCTGAAAAAATATCTTTGTTTTGAAAAGTTCTGTTCTCTACCTATCACAAATCAGTACTCCATTTTCTAACACTTCCATTCACTGGTTTAAAGCAATCTCTTGTGTATTGCTTGTGACTTAGATGCTTTCACAACCTGCCCCCCACCACAAGGAGTGAAGTGAGGACTAGGGCTGTTTGAGAAGCAGAAAATATTTCTAATCAAAAAGAGGAAAATTTGCAAGCGGTTACATAGGCCACATTTTAGGGCCAAGAAATAAACTTTGTACTTGCTGTCATGCCTAAATACTTTCCCACAGGCTACGTATCCCTCATTGCTCCTTCCCACCTGCATCCCAGGACAGCTCCTAAGGACTGAGTTCAGAGTCTTTTTTGCCAAGTCCTAAACCCAGACTGCTTCCTAACCTGTCCTGCATTATGGTATCATGTGACCCACCTAGCCAAACTCCCCTCCACGCACACGCACTATTTTGGACTGTCTATATGACTCCTATTTCCAGAAAGGGAGTTCAAAGCTGTGACAAAGCATCTTTTCTACTTAGCCTTACTCTGAAAATGACCCTAAGGAGTTCACTATAGGCTAGGAGGCTGCTTTCCGTATGTGTCTCTCTTCTCATCCCTCCACTGTGTCCATTTTGCTATCAACAAAGAGAGGTGTGACCTACTCAAACCAAGGACATGGCTTTGCTTCAATGTTTTCTCATATGTCCAAGGACTGGAGGGTGGGGCAGGGAGGCATATTTGCTCAGCCAAAGACTATATTAATGAGGAAGCCCAGGGCTTCTCAGGGCTATAGAGGCGGTGGGGGGGGGGGGAGTAATTTAGTCGGGTCCTTTTGGGAGAGTCTCTGGAGCGCTTTCCCAGGTGCCAGGCATTTTACATGTGGGTCCCTTTGGGTGTACCCCCCTCTCCACCCTCACGCTCCTGGGAAATAAACAAGAAAGTAATTCATCTTGTTAACCAGGGCTTGTCCTCAAAATTCTGCTTTCACCTCTGAGCTCACCACTTCTGGGTGCCTCTCCAATCCTCCAAGATGTCATGAAGATTCATCCTTTTCCTTTTCTCCTGGAATCTCAAGCAAAGTTCTACATACTCCACTGAAATTGCTAATTTATTTTTAAAGGGCCAGCCCCTTGAGGGTAGGAAGCCATATCTACTTTGACTTTGTCACTGTCCCGATGGTAGACAGATAGTACCCATGGAAGAGAGAAGTGAGAATCAAGGTCACCCAGGCCTCTGCGTGCTCTGCTGGGCCACAGAATCCCTTGTCTTGCTTTCTCTTTAAATTAGACTCATTAACTTGACTGCAGCCAACACCAGAACGTCTCTCTGTCTTGAAAACTCCTACAAGGAGTTTCTAACGGTTCTTCCCGCCCTTCTTTGACTTTTTTCCTAACCCCTGAGCTCCCCAGGCTGGGGTAAGTGCTACCACCTCTGTGTTCCGATGGTCCTTTTAATAAGTGCGGTTGTTAACTATTTGGGAAGCACTTTTCCGTGAGCCCCTCGAATCAGAGCAAGGTATCCGAGCTCAGAGACACCCCAGTAGGCCTTCCCGGGATTTATCTGAAACGATCGATGCCCCGAGGCCGTCTCGGAAAGCTGCTTCCCGCGCTGACCCCGTGCGCTGGGGACCTGAGGACGCGCGGCCGCCGCTCTGGCCACACCGTGCGATCCCCGGAAGGCCGACGCGCCCTGCCAGCCTCTTGTCTCCCTCACTTTCCCTCGCTACTTGCGTTTCCTAGAGCATTAGTCCCTTCCGCGGACCGTCTTCCCTTCCTTCTTAGGAGCTCTCAAGGGTTTCTCATTCGTTCTCTGCTTTCAGTTGTCACGTCTCTATCACTCCCCCCAGCCCTTATAAGTCATCTCGTGGGCCCTTCCCCACGTTTTTCTTCCCCCACGTCCTCGATCTTTGGTCCCCAGTACTGATCCTTGTGGCTAGTGATTTTATTTCGCGTCTCTGCTCCTTTACCAAAGCCTCTCTAACCTCATCGCTCTCCATTCCTCGGGTTTTCCCTCTTTGCCTCTCGCCTCCCGCGCTCAGGGCTGGACCCGAGCAGCCCCTGCGCTGCGTGGCGTGCATGACTGCACGGCTTCCTCCCAGCGGCGGGGCAGGGGTGATGCAAGTTCACACCTTGCAGAGATCGAAAACTCTGCAGCGCCTCCTGTAGGAGCGGCTACGGGCATCGGCCCTGAACTCTGGCCCGGGAAGGGAGCAGAGGCGGGAAGCGCGGCTGGGCGAAGAGCTGGGGAAACCGGATCTCCTGTCTGTGTGAACTGCAGGTTTTCTCTCCCTGGGTTTTCTTCTCCCCTATTCTTTTTTCCCTCCCCTCTCTCTCCAGACGAAAAGCCCCAGCAGTGTTTCGTTGGCTGCGCTGTCGACTTTCGCCTCCTAATCTCGGTTAATCAACTCGGGATCACTGATGCAGGTCAGCACCAGCCCATCTGTTTGATCAAGAGTCAGAGATCTCTATTTCTTTTGCGGTCACAATTCTTCCCCCGGGCAGGCACCTTGCTATAGTAACCTTCATTTAATACTCCCGTTATCGTTAGCATCAGAGCTCACCAACACGTCTTTGCCCGGAAGGATTCCTCCGCCGGCCTGCAATATTCACACGGCTTCAAGGAACGCCTTTTTCAAGTTCACCTTGACTGCCACCCAGAGAACTTGCTGCTGCTTTCAACCGAATAGCCACTAGGCAATACACTTTTCAGGATGATTTCTCTCTAAAAACCATCCTCAGTTCTTTCTGTTTCTTTTCGTCGTGTACTCTTTTCAGTTTATTTTCATCTAGGCAATAAATGAAATTCTCCCAAAGACTCTGTCTTCAATCAATGGGAATAATTTTGGTCCATCATATGCTGGTAAACTGGTTTGCAGGACATTTACAAAGAACAATAGAGGAAATGCAATGAACCATTCAGAACTGTGTCCTGAAGTTTACCAAGGTAATTGATCCTTTCACTGGCTGCTCCTGAATTTTTCAACAGTAAACTAGCTTCATCTCTAACTGATGGTTTCACCATTGTATGTTTCACAGACAGCAGAAGATTTAAATAATTTCAAAATTTACCCCATAAGGAAGAAAAGAATGAACGCATAAGACATTTGGTTAAAATAATAATACTTGAAGAAATCAGAAGAGAGAGGGAGGGAAGGAGGGAGGGAGAAAGGGAAGGAGAGAGGGAAGGAGAGAGAGAGAGACAGAAGAGAGAGCACTACTGCAAAACTTACAGAAGGGATTTGCACCTGTACGACTTGAGGTTGCTAATGTCTGCTCAAGTCTAGAGGTATTCACCAGGACAGCTGGCAAATAGGGGGTTAATCATTACAGAAAATGATGCATCATATCTTTTCAGTTTGCTTTATACAGAAGGGCAGTAAAGATTTACGCTTCAGGAGAAGGATAAAACTGGTATTTTCATCGTGTGGTTGCCTCCTTTGAAAGTTTAATTTCTAAGGAAACATAGATCATCTGTTATAGAACATCCCTAAAAGAACTCTGATTCTCGTGGAAGATTACCTTGATCTTCTTAGGCTATATGGAAACTTCTTAGATTTCTGAAAAGTTCTAACATCTAAGGCTTACGAGAGTATTGAACTACAGTAAGGTTTTTAAAAGAAAATTCTCTAGATAGTTCATTAAATTAGGTAATTGTTTGGCTAAAATAGTTTACTTTCTTGCAGTGTTTAAAAAGGACAGTTTTATCCTCCAATAGTCCTAATTACTCCTAATCACATTTTAATTTAGATAAATTTAGCAAATGTTTTTTCTCATAGAGACAATGCTTATTTCTTTCTTATATTTGTAGAAAATTAATTCATGGATATATATAAGATAGGTATATCTTATTACTATATATCTCTCTGGTATTGTGTTTTCCAGTTCCAGTAAAGCAAGGTTGAAAGAGCATTCTGTCACCAGCAAGTTATTAACAAAAATGGTATTCATTGCCATTCTGGTGTTAGGCAGCATCTGAAGCCCCCTGCAGTTCGATCCTGTGATTATTAACTCACTTCCCACCAGTATCTTATACAGGCCCATTATCTACTGTCAATATTTTTATAACCTATGAAGAGAAGTCCTGCTTATTTCCTGTTAGAAGGGCGGTAACAGGGTTTTTTCTTCTTTTTTTTAAGTAGATAAATATGTACTCTACAAATATGTTTGACTGAGGAGGTAAAAAGGGAGGGAAAGGAGAACTTAGCATCTGCTGTCTCGCAGGCTCATTGTGTGGTTAATAATTGCTCCAGAATAGTTTTACAGGATGTAGGCTTTCAGAAACAAGGGTTACTGAAGGATCCAGGCCTGAAAACCTTTTCAATTCTGTTCATACACCAAATCCTAGGTAGTCGGTAAGGTTTCTGTTATTGCTGATGTTGTTGTTTTAACCAGCTTACCTCAGCGTAAACCGTTTTGCTTTCCTTGCTCTGAGAAATCTCTTAAGGTACATTTTCCTGAAAGAGTGAACTGCTGTGTGTTGTCCCCATTCAAGAGAATGGAGCTCCACAACACAATATTGTTATAGGGGTATATTATGAATACAAGGTTAGTGTTGTCAAGGCTCTACTTTGTATAAATAAACACTTTTTAAAGAGTAACCTTTAGTTCAAACTACGTACTTTAAAAAGTGACAT
This sequence comes from Phocoena sinus, assembly GCF_008692025.1. NCBI lineage: Eukaryota > Metazoa > Chordata > Mammalia > Artiodactyla > Phocoenidae > Phocoena > Phocoena sinus. The sequence continues at coordinate 127,113,295 of NC_045767.1, read as the reverse complement.
TTATAACCTTCCTGTATTCTTTATCTCATGGCTACTCTGATCAGTTAAAAGATGGAGGTAAATTATCACAGATATGGGATAACATGAAATATTGTGGTGCATCATGATATTTTTAATATAAATTATGACACATAATATTCCACTTTGAACATTTTCAAGTTGAAAATGTTTGTGTCAAGAGTTAGAAGTAGGGCTTCCCTGGTGGCGCAGTGGTTGAGAATCTGCCTGCTAATGCAGGGGACACGAGTTCGAGCCCTGGTCTGGGAGGATCCCACATGCCACGGAGCAATTAGGCCCGTGAGCCACAACTACTGAGCCTGCGTGTCTGGAGCCTGTGCTCCGCAATGAGAGGCCGCGATAGTGAGAGGCCCGCACACCGCGATGAAGAGTGGCCCCCACTTGCCACAACTAGAGAAAGCCCTTGCACAGAAACGAAGACCCAACACAGCAAAAATAAATAAATTAATTAATAAACTCCGACCCTCAACATCTTTAAAAAAAAGAGAGAAGTAGAAGATTCTGTGTTTAGAGTTATATCTTTTTAAAAGAGCAGAGATGTGAAGTCCGTCCATCTAATTTTCATTCCTAGTTTTCTCACTTATTAATTCTGTATACTTAGAGCAAAGTATTTACCTCTGTGAGCCTCGGTATCCTTATCTGTACAAGAGGAAAGAACAGTTAAACCTGAGCTCCCTACCTCAGAGGTTGTTGCGAGAATCATATGAGATCATATATAAGATGTATATATGTATGTGTATATGCATTATATATTATATATTTTTATGATAACATATAAGATAACATATATGTGTCAGTCAGGTTAGGCCAGGTTATGCTGTGGTAACAAAACCAAAATCTCAGTGACCTAAGCAACAAAATTTTATTTCTTGCTCATGATAAAAAACCATAACAAGTCAGTTGGGGCTTAGCTTGTGATCATTTAGGAACCCAGAATGATACAGTAGCCATCATCTGAAAAATTGCCAGATGCAGAGGGAAAGAAGGGTCTGGAGGCAATTATATCATCTGCTTGAAACTGGCATATATCACTTCTGTTCCTAAGTCATTGCCTGGAACTAGACAAGGCCCCATCCAACCACAGAGAGGTCAGGAAGCACAAGCCTATTATGGAAGAGACCGGGACTATTCAGCGTACAGCGCTAGCTACCACCACACTTTGTGGGGAAAATTATAAATGGCAAAGTGCTTTACTGCTGAAAAGTGTTATTTATAAAAGTATACTGGGGATTTCTAGGAATTTGAGCCAACGTGAATTCATCTAAAATCAGTACACTTTTGTGATTTAACTCTCTAAAGTGAACTTACTTGGAGGTCATTAAATTAAGTGGTATGGATATATCTCCTTGGAGTTACAGAAAACACTGACCCAGAGCGTCCTGATATGAAGCTTGACATTTTACTTGACTCCAAGCCAGATCACGGTTTTCCTAACATATAGGTCCTTAGACGTTCACTGAGACATCTAATTAAGAAAAAAAAAATAGGTCTTGATGCAACAATAGAATTTTTGTTTTGCTCTTGAAGAGCAAAAATAATGATTAATAATTGTTATATATATCATTTATGGATAAATCAGTCAACTCCAAGACGAAATAGCAGTCAGATATAAGGGAGTAAGAAAGAGCCAATTTTAGTTAATATTACAAAGTGGAACAAATATATTAAAGTGCCAATAACCTCTCCTTGGGAATATTTTTCATTGTGAAATTATGTGTCATTTCAGGTGGACTCGTTTTGCCTAAGATTTTAGAGCTGGTGTTGCAAATCCATGAGAGATGATGACCTGGATCAGGTAATTAATGTGAACAGCGAGGACTTGTCAAATTTTGGATCTAGTTTAAATGTATAGGCAACAGGATTGGCTGACATACCAAAAGTGAGGTGTGAGAGAAAGAAAGGGGACTAACAGCACATCAGAATTTTTGGTCTGAGCAATTGGAGGAATGGAGTTGCCATTAGCTGAGATGAAAAAGAACAGATGAAACAGCTTGGGTGTGATGGGCAGTAGGCTTGGTTTGGTTGCAGTAAATCTTCTTTAAGGAACTCTTAGTGACTTCTCTGCTGAGTATCCAGAAGGATTAATCTGTCTGAACAACAATAGAATGAAGGGCTTCCCCGGTGGCGCAGTGGTTGAGAGTCTGCCTGCCGATGCAGGGAACATGGGTTCATGTACCGGTCTGGGAAGATCCCACATGCCGCGGAGCGGCTGGGCCCGTGAGCCGTGGCCGCTGAGCCTGCGCGTCCGGAGCCTGTGCTCCGCAACGGGAGAGGCCACAACAGTGAGAGGCCCGCGTACCGCAAAAAAAAAAAAAAAAAAAAATGAAGTTTAATTAACTTTAAAGAAGCAGTAGTTGAGAGAATCCAGTGTATCATTGGGAAACCTGGATTCTAATCACTTAATATTTAGGCATCTGGGTTCAAATCCTGACATCACCACTTACCATGTGGTGTGACCTTGAATAAGTTACTTAACCTCTCCAGAAAGTTTTGTTTCTTCATTTGTCAAGTGGGTATAATAATTGTACTACTTCATAGATTTACCAGTATTGTGGGCTTAACACAGCTCATTGCACGTGAGGCGCAGACAATAATTATTTGCCAGTATTTGCCAAAGCAATAACATGATTTTCTCTTTTGCTAGATTGAGAGATACTGCGGTATCTCTCATTCTCCCTTTATTTGCTAACCCTAGCAAAGCATTTGGAATATAGTAACTGTTAAGTTAATGAGAACCTGCAGCTGAGTGGAGCTGAGAAAGGCTGGAACATACACCCCTTCCCTAGTACGGGCCATTAGTCATTATTCTAGCTAAACCCAGGTAGTAATCATGGAAACAGTTTTATATAGGTAATAGAGATTGAACAGATCTTTGACTGTAGAGTTGTGAGGAAAGTTATGTCAGGTAAAAGGAAGAGCCCAAAGCAAAGCAAAGAAATGGAAAGATGTATGATACTCCCTCTGCTCAGATTTCTCAGCACTTAATTAAATCTGTTTTGGCCTAAACACATTACTCATGTATATTTTCACATGAGACTAGTACCATCAAGATGGAAATATGAAAGAATGAATTAGAGTAACCTAAAAGGCTGTTGTGGAATTGGGATCAGACCTCTCGTCATTTCTCTGGTAAGCATGGACTCCTCGAATCTTAGTTCCTATATCTACTCAGACTTACAGGCTTGTTGTGAGGATCAAATGAAATTATTCATGTGAAATTTACTAATAAATTTACAAATCAATTTGTAAACTGCAAGGAACTATTAAAGTACGATGGAAATACCAAATTTGAGCAATAAATTGTGAATTAAGAGTACTTGAGAGGCACCTCCCTGCGGTCCAGTGGTTTAGACTCCATGCTTCCACTGCAGGGGGCACATGTTCAATCCCTGGTAAGGGACTAAGATCCCACATGCTGTGTGGCGTGACCAAAAAAGAAACCAGTACTTGAGAAAGGTTGCAAGTAATAAGGAAGATGGAGTAAGCACATTCTACTCTGTCTCTCCCACTAAATGCACGTATAAATGCAGAAGCAGCTATCTGAAGATGCTGAAGAGAAAATTTTAGCGGGAAGATTGGGAGAAATGGCCAGGATTTGAAGTTACACCAAACCAGTGGTGAATTCCTTATCTTTTTTTCCCTCCAGTATCACCTGGCATAAACTCAAGGGAAGCTCTAAATCCAGAAGTGTGCATGGGTGAAGAGCAAAAAAGCTCTAAGAAAAACCCTCTTTCTGAAAATAAGATTGTGGAAAAGAGGAATCCCATGGGTCAGAGAAAGGGGAGGAAATCTCCTGCTTTTAAAACTGTTTAAATTATTATTTTTTCCTTTCTCCTGCCTTAGTCTCCAGATGGTGGTCATGGCCAGGGGTGCACATAAAACTCTGAGGGAGGGGAATCCTCTCTATAATGAGAGAGTTATGGTCCCAAGAGTATGGAGTGAATCCTCATTGCTTTTTTTCTTTCTCTGTCCTTTTGCTGCTTGGCAGTAAATGCTGACACAGTTGCGAGAAGAACATGGAGACAGAGGACACTAAAGTCTTAGTTTTCTGTACAGAGGACCAGAAAGGGAGGCCTGTGGGAGCCGGAAGGTGTTGGGCAGATCATGGTGAAGAGGAAAATCAAGAAATCAAACTCATAAAGTTGTGCATGTACTCCAGGGCTGACCTAACAGCTGTGTACTCATGTATCTGACTTTAATTAGCATACCACTGGCTTTGACAACTGAGTTACAAAGTAGACCATTGCCTAGGTCCCAGACTGGCCACCAGCTGACATTCATCTGGTACTGATCTCAATAGCACTACAAACATTTTGAAAACTGAAATGACATTTGGACCACAAACCAAAGGGGGCAAAGCAGAACTTGAAGCCTCCACCTAACCTGCTTGATTGTCTGTTGAAACAATCACAATAATCAACTTTCCTCTTAAGACTTAAGCAAAACCCACAAACTACTATTCAGTTCTGGATACAATTAAAAATTACTTGCCATATGAAGAATCAGGAAAATTTGAACTCACAAGGTAAAAGAAAATCAACAGATGATCTGATGATACAGATGTTGGAATTATCCAATGAAGGCTGCAAAGAACCTATTAAAACCATGATTCATGAAGTAAGGGAGAATACTCTTGAAATAAATGAGAAACCTCAGCAAAGAAATAGAAGACATAAAGAAGAACAAAATACAATTGTAGAATTAAAATATTCAATAACTTAAAAAATACTTACTGGACAAGCTTAACAGCAAAATGGAGATGACAGAATAAAAAGTAGATCAGGAGAAATTACCCTAAAAAACAGAGACCAAAAAAAAAAAAACTGTAAAAAAAGTGAACAAAGCCTTGGGTCCCTATAGAAAATAGAACAATACCAAATGTCCCTATAGAACAATACCAAAAGGTCTGAATTTTGTGTCATCTGAGTACCAACAGGAGAGGAGAAAGAACATGGAGCAGAAAAAATACTGGAAAAATTCATGGCTGGAAACTTCCCAAATTTGACAAAGGACAGATTCTAGAGGCTCAGTAAATTCCAAACATGATAATTATAAAGAAATCATTGCCTAGATATCATAATCTAATTGCTGAACTATAAGACAGAAGAAAAGAAAAAAGAAGAATGCCTGAAAGCAACCAGAGAGAAGCAGTACCTTACCTTTAGGGTAACAATGATTTGAATGACTGGGTTTGTCATCAGAAACCATGTAAGTAAGAAGGAAGTGGAATCTTCAAAGTGCTTAAAGAAAAGAACTGTCAACCAAGAATTCTATATCCAGTGCAAATATCCTTCAGAAATAAAGGAAAAATAAAGAAATTCTAAGATGAAGGGAAAATAAGAGAATTTATCACCACAGACCTGCTCTAGAAAATGCCAAAGGAAGTTTTTCAGACAGAAGGGAGATAATACAAGATGAAAATCTGGACCATTAGAAATGAAGGAAGAGTAACAGAAATGGTAGAAGCTAGATAAACATAATAAATTATTCTTTTCTCTTGAGTTCTTTCAAATATGTATACCAGTAAAAAGCAAAAAATATTGCTTTCAAAAAACATTGTCTTGATTGGATTTTCAATGTATGTAAAAGTAATACATTAGACAACTACAACATAGATGGGGGAGGTAAAGGAACCTATAGGAATTTTCCACTTTTTCCTTTAATTGGTAAAATATTAATTCAATGTATACAGTGAAAAGTTAAATATGTATGTTGTAATCTTTACAGCAACCCTTAAGAAACAAAATTATATAAAGAGACAGTCAAAAACTCAATAGATATATTGGAATAATAACACATATTCAAATAAGCCAAAGAAAGCAGTAAAGGGGAAACAGAAACAAAACACAGAGGGAATAAAAAGAAAACAGATAAAAAATGGTAGACCTAATTCCAAACATATCAATAATTTTATTAAATATAAATAGTTCAAGAAGACAAACTAAAAGATAGAGATTGTCAGAATGATTTTTTAAAGGCTTAGTTGTACAATGTCTATAAGAAATTTATTTTAAATATTATGATATTGGAAGGTAAAATATAAAATAATGGAAAAAGATATAACATGCAAACACTAATCAAAAGAAAGTTTCAGTGGCTATATTAACCACAGACACAGTAGACTATAAAGCAAGGAAAATTACTAGGGATTAAGAGAAACATTACATAATAATAAAAAGGAAAATTTACAAGAAGACATAAAAAATCCTAAAAATATATGCACCTAACATCAGAACTTCAAAGTACATAAAGGCAAAGTGGTAGAACTGAAACAAAAAAATAGACAAATCTGCAATTATACTTAGAAACTTCAGCATTCCTGTCTCAATAATTGATAGAACAAGTAGACAGAGAAAATAGTAAGAATAGAAGTACTGAATAGCACTATTAACCAATTGGATCTGACTTCTGTAGAAAGTCCAAATCAATAAAAGCAGATTACGTATTTTCTCAAATGTACAAGGGGTATTCACTAAGTTAAGTCATATCCAGCATTACCCTGATGCCAAAACCAAAGATGGTGCCAGAGAATAAAACTAGAGACTACTATCCTTCATGAATATAGACAGAAAAATAATCAATAAAATGCTAACAAATCAAACCCATAAAAAGAGGAATAAACTACGCTCATTTGATATTTGAAAATCAACCAATGTAATCCACCATATTAACAGGCAAAAGAAGAAAACCCATATAATTGTATCAATTAAAGCAGAAAAAGCATTTGACAAAATTCAACATCTCTTCATAATAAAAAATATGCAGTAAACTAGGAATAGAGGGGGGACTTTATTAACCTGATAAAAGTCTTCTACCAAAAAAACCTATAGCTAACAGCATGCTTCTCAGTGAAACAATGAATGCTTTCCCCCATAAGATAGAGAATAAGGCAAGACTGACAATCCTCACCACTCTTATTCAACATTTTATTGGAAGTCCCAGCCCATGCAGTAAAGCCTGACAACAGATCAGAAAATAAGAATTAATCTGTCATTATTTATAGATGACATACTGTATATGTAAAAAATCTCACAGAATCAACAAAGAAGTTCTTAGAACTATTAGTGAGCTTAACAAGGTTGCAGGTTACAAGTTCAACACAGAAAAATCAATCATATTTGTATATACTATCAATGAACAATTGGAAGCTCAAGTTTTTTAAAATTAGAGCTCATAATACTTCCAAAAAATGAAATATTTCAGAATAAATCTAACAACTTCAAAACACTAATTAAAGAAATAAAAGAAAATCTAAATAAACTGAGAGACATAAACTGTGGATTGGAATAAAAAATGTAGTTAATATGTCACATGTCTTCAAATGATGTACAGATTTAACACAATACCCATCAAAATCGAAGCAGGAATTTTTGTAGACTTACACAAACTGATTCTAAATTTACATGGAATAACAAAGGAATTTGGATAGCTGAAGCAATTTTTAAAAAGAACAAAATTTCAAGACTTAAACTACCTGATTTTAAGAATTGTTGTAACACTATTTTAATCCATAAATTGTGGTTTTGGCAAAAGGCTAACCACTATATCCAGGAAACAGAATAGAGCATCCAGAAATAGGCCCACACAGTTAAGGTCAATTGATTTTCACAAAGGTGCGAACTTAATTCAATTGATAAAGATGATGTTTTCAACAAATCTTGTCAGAGCAATTGGACATTCATGTGTAGACTAAAACAAACCCTCGACTTAAAACATTACATCTTACGTCAAAATGAACTCAAATTGGATTGGAGCTATAAGTGTAACACATAAAACTATTAAATTTTTAGGAGAAAATCATCGTGACCTAGGTTTAGGCAAAGAATTCTCAGAATCAACACTAAAAACATGATCTATAAAAGAAGAATATTGATAAACTGGAATTCATCAAAATTAAAATTTTTCCCTGCAAAAGATACTATTAATAGAATGAAAAGACAAAGTAAAAACTGGAAGAAAATACTTGCAAATCATATATCCAATAAAGTATATTTGTGCAGAATACCTAAGAAGCTGTCTCAAAACCCAACAATAAGAAAAGAAATAATGAGTGTGATGGAATTATTCTATATTCTGATTGTGGGGATGGTTATATGAATTCATACATGTGTTAAAACTCACAGAAATGCACATCAAAAAGTCAATCATTGTTTGTTCATTTAAAAAATAAAGTAAGAAAATAAGTACTTAAAAAATACTAATTGTAATTCTAGAAAAATAAAACTACTACCAGAGAAAGCAAATGAAGAGAGATGAAGGTCAACTCACCTTGGTGGTTCAAAGTATATATACTATGGGTACTAAAGAGAAATTATAAGTCATATACCGTGGCTTTACTGTCATACCTCAGACCCCGTGAGAGAGGACAAAGACTGGAGTCAAAGTCTAGAATATTATGTTTACTGATCATGAGGGTGACATTGGTTGGAAGAGTCCAGGTTTCAATAATAAATTAGCCAAAACATACACCAGTGTAATTTAACACATAAGCTCTAAGAAAATAGATTTTACCAAGAATCCTATGATTTTTAAAAAAGATATAGAGAACAAAAAAGAGGTTCAGAAGAACACATCCATATGGTAGTTAGACAACAAGAAAGGTAGAAAAGCACATTGTATATTTTATTCTTTTATATCAAAGGGTTTGAGGGTGAGTGTGTGTGTACTTGCTTTTTCTTTCTTACCAGACTCTAAATTTCTTGAGTACAAGAGCCAAGATAGAAGAGCCTTAGAGGTGGCGATCTTGTTAGGAGTATAAGGTGGAAGTGGAGTGGTCCTAATAGGGTATGTGTGTAGAAGATACTTTAAGATGTTAAATATAGTGCCTTTCCCTAGATTGCATGCTTATTTGGGGTAAGCGATGGCGAATAACGGATATTGTGGTGGAGCTAACCACATCCTAACCACCCACTGACACTGTCAATTATAAGAAATATACTGGGGCTTCCCTGGTGGCGCAGTGGTTGAGAATCTGCCTGCCAATGCAGGGGACACGGGTTCAAGCCCTGGTCTGGGAAGATCCCACATGCCGCGGAGCAACTAGGCCCGTGAGCCACAACTACTGAGCCTGCGCGTCTGGAGCCTGTGCTCTGCAACAAGAGAGGCCACGATAGTGAGAGGCCCGCGCACCGCGATAAGGACTGGCCCCCGCTCGTTGCAATAGAGAAAGCCCTTGCACAGAAACGAAGACCAAACACAGCCATAAATAAATAAATAAATAATAAAATTATTTTTAAAAAAAAGGCAAAATTCCTTTAAAAAAAAAAGAAATATACTGTTCATGTTTGTACCCGCTGTAACACTGAGCATACTGACTGGTACGTAGTAAGTGCTTCATTTACATTGTTCAATTGAAATTGAGTAGAAATCTTCCTCCAATTCTGTCTCCTAAATTCTCAAAGAAAATCAGGTCATACGAGATAGGGTACAAAAGATGTTAAGAGTCAATCAAAGAATAATTCTATCCCTTGTGCCAAGTGTTGAAATAAGTCTGGTTCTCAATTAAACAAAGATATTGTTTAGGGTAAGCGCAGAAAACTGAATTTTCCACGTCCTTGAAAGAAATTTCAACTGCAAAAAAAGCATAGTATCTTAAAATGTTCTAGACTGGGGCTTCCCTGGTGGCGCAGTGGTTGAGAGTCCGCCTGCCGATGCAGGGGACACGGGTTCGCGTCCCTGTCCGGGGAGATCCCACATGCCGCGGAGCGGCTGGGCCCGTGAGCCATGGCCACTGAGCCTGCGCATCCGGAGCCTGTGCTCCACAACAGGAGAGGCCACAACAGTGAGAGGCCGGCATACCGCAAAAAAAAAAAAAGGTTCTAGACTGATATTTACTGCTCAGACCCCTCAGAGAAAAAAAGCTTATTATATTAATAAAGACACTTTATTTTGAGGGTGAATGCTATTGTTTCACTAGAAGTCACAAAATGTTAATCAATTATGAATCCGAAGTTAAAATTTTTGAAACATGAACACAATTTTTAATCAAGGCATTTCCTGAAGTATTTAAGTGAAGAAAAAAATGACCTTTGGATCTGTCCTTGCTTTGTCTGGATGATTAATTTCAATTTCAATTCTTTTTTTTTTTGCTTTACACACCCTGCCATAAACTTTTTTATTTACACTTTATTGTAACTGACTTCATGTCATTCGCTCTTGCTTAATAATAATCAGTTAACTGCAAGGGCAGGTGTTCTCAAGGATGTGGCCCTTCCATAGAGTGTTCTAAACATTTTTTTAAAAAATCATCATAAAAAGCATAAAGATAAAACTCTCACTCTAGTGTCTGGCAGGGAATAAGATCTATCTATGCAAAGAAAGAGTCAAGGATGGAGAACTTGAAAGGTCAAAGTTAATAGTAAACTACCCATTCTAAATTTATTTGTTGCCTTTCTTTTTAATAGTTGTGTTTGATCCATCACACGTAGTGATGCTAGCACCCTAATTTTTACATGGCTTTTGTTCTACCTTTTCATGTTATGTTTAGATGTTAAAAATTATGATTAAACTTTTGGTTGAATTTCTGCAGAGTTTGAGTCTGATTACTGATTTTCTGAGATCGTGACAATAATCCATTTTCCTACTCTCTTCACCAATGAGCAAAATTATTTCTGCTTCCCTACTCAGTTTAGAAGTACATTCTCTCTCCTTTCATTATTTCATTTCACACACTTGAGTACCAAGTTCCCTCCAAACTGTGTTCCACTTCCATTCTTTCAGAATTCCTTAGTCCAGTCTTCTTGTCACATCAGCTTCTTCAGGGTGGTCTGAGGCTCTCCTCAAAAGCTGCCCCCATTCTTCTCTTGGTGCTTCCTCCCACCAAATTACCACCATCATGAACAATCTTTAGATTAAACAAGGAAGATGCTGGGCATGGTTAGGAATTAATGTGTAATCTGGGAGAGCCTATCTAGCCATTAGAATATTGACTTGGATTAATTTGTTAGCTATTTAATGCCTTGAAGTCACGACACACAGAAGCTAAAAGGAGAGGCTTGAACTAATCTGGTTCTCGGATCAACAGTGAGGCTGAGGATTAAAAGGAGAAGCATAATAAGGGGAGAGAGAGAAGTGAAGACAGATTGAGAGAGTCTTAGTTGGTGATGATTAGGGTAATGGCAGTAGTTGGAGGAGTAGCATCATTATAGAAGTAACAGAAACAATTATCAAAAGCAAGGCAGATTCTGCTGCTCACAAAATAGAGGCCAGATGGTTCTCCTTAGTAGTGTTTTTGTTTGTTTGTTTCTTTCTTTGCGGTACACGGGCCTCTCACTGTTGTGGCCTCTCCCGTTGCGGAGCACAGGCTCCGGACGCGCAGGCTCAGCGGCCATGGCTCATGGGCCCAGCCGCTCCGCGGCATGTAGGATCCTCCTGGACCGGGGCACGAACCCGCGTTCCCTGCATTGGCAGGCGGACTCTCAACCACTGCGCCACCAGGGAAGCCCCTTAGGAGTGTTTTGATTTGAGAAAGCCCCTCTATCCAAAATCCCAACCCTAATAATCTTAGGGCCATTCACTGTGTTATTATTTTTAAATGAACTTCTTTGATTTTAGACATTTCCCTATTTAAATTTAAATATCCTGAGAATGTTGCTTATTATGCCAAAATATTATATTGATCCTTAATTTCACTTTTTGAATTAACTAGTTAAAAGCAATTCCACGTATAATAGCCAAATTAATTAAGATGCTTTTGTATGCAAGGAACAGGGAGTCTCCCTCAAAACGAATAATACACAAAAAAGGTCTTATGGGCTCACCTAACAGAGAAGTTCTGCAATCAGTGAGCATTTGGTCATGAGGGTTTGATCAAATTTTTCAAAATTTTATCACGAATCTTCATCTCATCCTCTGCAATTTTCTCAGCTCTCTCCACAAAGATAGGTTGACTTTGTTCCCTGCTTGCATTCCCTAATGCAAACAATATAGCTCTCAGCAATTCACAGCCCTGCCTCCTTCCTCATTCACATCCAGAGGGAGAGAGTGTGTTTCCCCCAATAATAAAATAGAAGCCTTGAGCTCCACACTGATTGGACTAGATTAGGACACACACTTACCCTTGGGCCAATCATTTTGTCAAGGGAAATGATAATACCTTGAAAGACTTAAATCTTAGAGCCCATTTGTGCTACAATGAGAAGAGGTCAACTATAGGGGAGACCAGTGCACTATGTAGACCTCATGATAGACTTTAATAGATGGAGAGAGAGGTCCAGAGCTGGGACACTCACTAAGGGTAGGCCTGAGAAAGGTCTTTTAGAGTCAAGTCCTATTTACTGGGTATCTCCTGAGGACAGCAGGCATCTGTCAGTGTAGGTGATGCCATGAAAGGAGAGAAGGAGAAGAGGTCTGTAAACAGCATATTCCACTGTGGGACTCTATCTTTTCCAGCAGTAAACTCACATCATGGACACAACCTGCCACATTTTGAGCATAATGACCAGGGTGATTGTGCTGGGTCATTGAAAATCTGTGTCATCTACATCTACAGTGAATTTTCACTTGCCAGTCCAGTCCAGATCCTTCAGGAAGGCTTTGCTGATCCTCTGCACCGTGGTGGAAATCATCACCCCCACCATGGCTACCCCTCCACATACCTTCTCCAGAAGATGACTCTTTGGTTCTGATATAATTCTGTCTGAATTCTGCCTTTCCTTCTAGTCTGAAGTGAGCATATTTCTATATCACATTGAAGTTCGTTAAAAGCAACTAGGTTGCTTTCTCCTATTTCCAAAGAATTTTACCCTTACATTATCAATCCTAAAGACTTATAATCAGCCTGAACAAAGTTGGAGGTTGAAACCATTTTGCATTTAAACACTTCATTTGCCAGAATAAATCCTCAAAATAATGAGTGCTAATAACCCTTTTTATTTAAACAGGACAAGCTCAACAGTGGTTTTATCCCCTGGCTGTACATAAGAAACACCTGGGTGCCTTGATCTTTCCTCAGACATCTCCGATTGAATTAGTCCACAGTGAGAACTGGGCACCAACATTTTTTAAAAACACCCTTACTGAGATATATTTCACATATTATAAAATTCACCCATTTAAAGTAATATCTATGACATCCACAGAGTTGGCATTACCGACATTTTTAATGCCCCCCCCCAAGAGTTCTAATATTCAGATAGATAGGGTTGAGAACCACTGAGCTAAAACAGATTGTTAGCCTTTGAGACAACCTAATAATCAACTGAACTGTAAGTTAAAAATTATTCTAAAAAATATTCCAGGGCTTCCCTGGTGGCGCAGTGATTGAGGGTCTGCCTGCCAATGCAGGGGACATGGGTTCGTGCCCCGGTCCAGGAGGATCCCACATGCCGCGGAGTGGCTGGGCCCATGAGCCATGGCCGCTGAGCCTGTGCATCTGGAGCCTGTGCTCCGCAACGGGAGAGGCCACAGCAGTGAGAGGCCCGCGTACCACAAAAAAAAAAAAAAAAAAAAAAATTCCAACATTGTGTAGTTTTAACAAATTAATAGATATTATTTTTTAGATCAGTTTTAGGTTCAAAACAAAATTGAATGGACAGTTACAGAGCTAAAATTATGTTTTTTTGTTTGTTTTTAACATCTTTATTGGAGTATAGTTGCTCTACAATGGTGTGTTAGTTTCTGCTTTATAACAAAGTGAATCAGCTATACATATACATATATCCCCATCTCTCTTCCCTCTTGCATCTCCCTCCCTCCCACTCTCCCTATCCTACCCCTCTAGGTGGACACAAAGCACTAAGCTGATCTCCCTGTGCTATGTGGCTGCTTCCCACTAGCTATTTTACATTTGGTAGTGTATATATGTCTATGCCACTCTCTCACTTCGTCCCAGCTTACCCTTCCCCCTCCCTGTGTCCTCAAGTCCATTCTCTACATCTGCATCTTTATTCCTGTCCTGCCCCTAGGTTCTTCAGAACCTTTTTTTTTTTTTTTAGATTCCATATATATGTGTTAGCATATGGTATTTGTTTTTCTCTTTCTTTTTTTTTTTTTTGTGTTTTTCTCTTTCTGACTTACTTCACTCTGTATGACAGTCTCTAAGTCCATCCACCTCACTACAAATAACTCAATTTCGTTTCTTTTTATGACTGAGTAATATTCCATTGTATATATGTGCCACATCTTCTTTATCTATTCATCTGTTGATGGACACTTAGGTTGCTTCCATAAAATTATGTTTTTTAACTATCAAATTCTCTAATTTAATTGGTATTCTTGGTCTGAGAGGAAACAGAAAAGTCTTTAATAACATTCCACGTTTTCTTAGGAAAAAATTTATAAAACGGTTATTCTCCCTGCAAAGAGTTACTTTGTATTCATTTAAAATATAAGGCAGGGCTTCCCTAGTGGCGCAGTGGTTGAGAATCTGCCTGCTAATACAGGGGACACGGGTTCGAGCCCTGGTCTGGGAGGATCCCACATGCCGCGGAGCAACTGGGCCCGTGAGCCACAACTACTGAGCCTGCGCATCTGGAGCCTGTGCTCTGCAACAAGAGAGGCCACCATAGTGAGAGGCCCGCGCACCGCGATGAAGAGTGACCCCCGCTTGCCACAACTAGAGAAAGCCCTTGCACAGAAACAAAGACGCAACACAGCAAAAATAAATTAATTAATTAATAAACTCCTACCCCCAACATCTTCTTAAAAAAAAAAAATATATATATATATATAAGGCAAACCAGAATAAGGTTTTCTCTCTTTTTTAAAAAGTCTGTTTTAAAACTTACTGATCAACACTTTCCTGGCTCTCTTTTGTTGGAGAAATAAAGCACTCAAACAAAATTTTAGTGATAAATAACTGAAAATATCCAATATTAATCTAATTCCTACACATTCTTTTCTACCTTTGATATAAAAGATTTTAAAGTATTGTGTATGTGTATATATATGTATATATACAAACAGTATTGTCATTTGCTTTGAAAGAAATATTGATCGTCCTCAGCTAAATTTGATTTACAGAAAACATTTGTAAACAGAAAAGTTTTGACATGGAATATTTAGTATAAAGTATGATCTAAACTGTCATAAAGAGAAGGGTGATTACACTAGCAGTTTCTGAATCATATTAAAGGAGAGAGAAGTTTGTGTAGCCATTTGGTGAATTTAGACTGTATAGTCAACTACTTATTTCCAGGCTTCTTACCTCCAAGAGAAAAACATGCCCCAGGTAGCCACTGCCTCTTCAGTTTGGGCCCCAGAATGAAACTCATGGAACAGACCTGAACGTAACCCACAGTTTGAAGCAGAAACTGCCTACTAAACTGTAGACCGTAAGTGAGAAGTAAATGTGTGTATTGTATGCCACTAAGAATTTGTGATTATTTTTACACAGAAAAAGCTAAAACAGATACATACACTAAGGTAGGGAACAACAGCAGGAGAAATACCTACTTGTTGGGGTGGAGGCACGGTGTAGAGTATGATGGGACGGGATGGAGTGAGCTCAATTCCGAGCATATTGAATATGAGGTGCTGATGGAATTTCAAACAGTGATGCCGGAAGAGTAAGGAAGTCATCTGAACATATTTGGGAGTAAAAGCCATGGAAGGGAATGGGATCTTTAGAGGAGAGAGAACATATATGTTCATGATGGTTATACTCTCTTTGTATTACTTTTTTTTTTTTTTTTTTGCGGTACGCGGGCCTCTCACTGTTGTGGCCTCTCCTGTTGCGGAGCACAGGCTCTGGACGCGCAGGCTCAGCGGCCATGGCTCACGGGCCCAGCCGCTCCGCGGCATGTGGGATCTTCCTGGACCGGGGCACGAACCCGTGTCCCCTGCATCGGCAGGTGGACTCTCAACCACTGCGCCACCAGGGAAGCCCTATATTACTCTTTTTATCAGTTTATAATTCTCCTCTTGTACCTCTTTGCCCTTGTTTTAACACACACACACACACACACACACACACACACACATCTTGCTTTTTATTTTAATTACATGCCTCAGTTGCTCCTTCCTTCCATCTCTATTTGGCCTCCTACTCCTTTTCTCCCTGATAACTCTTCCTGGTTAATCACACACAGAAAAGATGTGGGGGGCCTTCGCCACATTTTAAGGTAGAACGACAGGCTGGGGTCATAGCCCCTGCTCACATCAGGGGAGCAGCTGGGACTTCTCTAGTCCTACAGCTTTTCAGCCCCAAAACATAAGGGCTGGGATTCCTTGCCTGGAGTACCATCCTCAGCCCTCCTATGTCCCTAGGGTTGCACTTTCCCAGAGTGTGATGGGGACCTGTTGTTGCATCTTCCTTTAGATTCCCCTCAATAAATGCTCTTGCAAGGTTAATGTGTGTGTGGAATCGAATCATTCCACCTTTACCTGTTTGGCACTCACTCTCCCGCTTTTCCTCCTACCTTACTGGCAACACTATTTCAATCTTCTTTGCTAGTTCCTAATTATCCACCGGATTGCTAAATACCACAGTGGCCCAGGACTCAAGCTTCTTAACCTCTGGACTTCTCTACCTATGTTCACTCACTATGAGCTCCTCCAACCACATGACTTTCAATACTATTCATAACTGGTACCTCCAGTCTGCACCTCCTCCCTCATCCCCAGCCTCACCCAATGTCTACTTGACATTTCCATTTGGACGACTGATGGGCATCTCAACATAACATGTCAAAAACCAACCTCCTCATTGTCTGCCTACTGTATACGCAGTCCCCCCTCTTTTAGGCAATCTTTCCAGTTGTTCAGATTAAAAATCTTGCAGTCATCTGTGACTCTTCTTTTTCTTTCACATTTCACACACAGTCATCAACCAAATCCCGTTGCTCTCCTTTCATAATATATCTGGAATACAACCACTGCCATCATCCCGTGTCTAAATTATAGTGATTACCTCTCCCTGGCTTCGCCCTTCCCTCCGATAGTCCATTCTCAACACAGCAGCCGAGTGATCCTTTTGGAAACATAAGTCATTATCATGCCACCTCTCTACTCAAAACCCTCTAATGGTTTTTTGGTTTTGGTTTTATTTTTTACTCAGAGTAAACCTAAAGTTACTACAAAGGAACCAGGCCCTACACATTCTAACTTCCTGTTACTTCAGTGGTCTGATCTTGGAGCCCTCTAACCCTGTCCAGCAGTGAAGAGCTAAACGATCAACTCCTTAGGGCAGGCTCTGCCCTGTGGGTCTGTCGTATCAAAATCCTCATAGAGGTTTCATACCTTCTAAATGTGTCTGTAGCATGAAAATGGCATCTGGTCTCAGAGAATTTATTGCCAGGAATTACAAACTTAGTCTTGTGTATTATTGTGCTGTTATTATAATTATGAAGTTATACATGAATGGCTTCACTGTGGATGGTTGAGAATAAAAATGCTGCCAAGATTCCTAGTTCATATTTTGCTTCAGAGTCCGAGCCTTTGAAAAGGTGGACTGTTCACATTTCTGTACGTTAATTTCTCCCAGTCGATAGCATGAAATGGAGCAAAATATCATCAAGATTGGAAAATAAAAAATTTTAATAATTTCCCTTTAAGTGTGAACTCTTAACCTTGATTCAACTCTTGCCCACAGTCTTAAGTTGAACCTAAAAATGTTAACTCTGAAGGTGCACGGTCAGAAACAGTACTTCTTACCACTAGTTTCTACCAATATTATATCTGGATAGCAGAGGCAGGATTACCGTGCAACTAATCAAGCTTGAGCTTCAGGGACCCTCACTGGCATGGGCAGCTGTGGAGTTGCTGGGGGTTGCGGAGAGTTCCAGGTGGGGAAGCAAAGCCAGGTCACAATCAGGAAGCATTTCTATGTGCAAATTCAATACTACTGCACAAAGCCCGGATCTATCCCAGTGAATGGCTGTTTCTTATGAATGTTGTAGCTGGTTCACCCAGTTGCTACAGAATAAAAAATTGTCTGAGGTAACCAGATCTTTTGTCTTTTATTTATGAAGTCAAATCAAATGCCAAAATTACCACTGATATTTAACGGACTATTTTGTCATAATTTGAGGATTTTAACACGTCTTTTAGCACTCTGGGAAAAATCTTAATATAGTAATTATGATAAGTATTAGCATTTCTACTGCAGTTAGCATAACATTATGTCTCCAAAAGAGAGTAACCTAGTCATTCTTATTTGAAAAATGTGGTACTACATGTGGCAACTGAATAACTCTAAACTGAAAAGTAGCAGAAAACTATTTTCAAGAAGATTATATGATTATTCATCATATCCTCAAATCTTTATAATCGTCCCATCATCAGAAAATGTTTAGAGCCTAAATATTTCAATAAAGTATTTAAATGGTTTGTAATTGTTATTTGGTTAAGCATTTCAAAACAAGATTGTTATTTATTCACTTATTAGTAATAATATCATACAAAGGGTTTATATCCTTATTGATTTACCTTTTGCCTCTGAAAAAGCTTCTTAGCAGGTATTGTATGTTCCTTTAAAATTATTGCTGGCTGTAAAAGTGGGCACACACACGCCAGGGTGTGCGTTAGGCAGCTTTTACAATGCTCCCCGGGTGTGCTAGGCCTCTGGGGCATAGAGCCAAAAGTGAAGCTGCCATCATTCAACAGTATAAAATGCATACTGTGGTGTGTCATCGCAATTATTCCTTTTTATGACTTTGAAAAAAAGCTCCACCTTCCCTTCAGTGATTTTAAACATTAACCTTCCAGCTCTCAGAAGTACTTAAAATGGTTCAACTCTATGTTTTCCACGAACAAGATGTGGTTCATTAGCAACTGATTCCTCTCACCACGCAAACATTTTCATCCATTACAAATCCCAACTTCAAAATATGCAAGGATTTGTAAGAAAAATTTGTGGAAGAACTTTTCGAAGGTATATATTTTCTGTTAAACTGGCAAGCAAATCTGATAGGAGTATTTCCAAGAGTAAAATATTTTCTAAAAACTTGGGGTTTTCTTGGGATGTTTCCATGACTTATACATTAATAGCTTTTATTTATAAAATTTTTTAAGATGAATAAACTCTAAATTGTTGGATTCATTTTAAAATGAAATCACTACTTCCCACAAACTTAACATCTAATAGTTGAGGGATTATCAAGGCAAATCCATAAAAACACTAGCAATGAGTTGTTTGCTAAGACTTTAAAGTTTACAAGTTAATACTCATTCTCAACTATTTTTCAACACAAGCTAGAGAAACATGTGCAACAAATTCCATTTTGAATAAGAGGTACATCCCGGGGTTGAAATTATAAAAGAAGTACTTAGTAACACTGATGGGAATTGAGGAGTGACTGGTTGGATGAATCCAGAGGGAGACAGCTTAGAGCAATTTTACAGAAATACTACTGTTGCACAGAACTTTGCTGAAGAAAAAAAATGTTATATAAGGATGAGAAATGAGTATAACACTCTTAATAGAATTTGCCATGGTAAAATATAATTGGGTGAGAAAGAGAAGATTTTATACTGTCTTAAAGTTGGGAAGTCTACTAAGAAATCATTTCTTCAATTTTCTTATGTAAGGCAATCAGCTGGATAGTTTTCCATAATTTCTTGGGATAGAATCCTTTAAAATAGTCATCCAGTTTCCCTTGAACACCTACTGTGGAAAATAAATAAATAAACAAACCTCATTATTTGTGTGGCATCCCCTTCCCCTGTTGAGTAGCTACCTAGGCTGGTATTCATAATGGGCTTAAATTTACTTTACTAGAATTTGGGCCCACCAGACTTGTTTCTGTTCGATAAAATAATATAAAGTCTACGCTTCCAAGGGCTTTACACCTGTCAAACCTCTCCTCTGCATACTTTCTCCCCTGTTCTTTTTTTCCCTAGACCAACAAATCCAACTGCTGAATAATTTCTCATTTGACATCGTTGCGTGATCCCTACCGTATTCTTTGTATACTCCTTAGGTCTATAGTGTCTTTAAACTGGAGCACCCAGAGTTAGCCATAATTCTGCCTGGCACAATGGACTTTTACTTCTGTTGATGTTATTGACCTCAGTAATATGCTTTTGAAGGAGCCAACATCTACATCGGCTTTCTTAAGATCTAGTCACATCGTGACTTTAAATTGAACTTTCAGTCAGATAAAATGATCAGGGCATTTTTTTTTTTTTTTTTTTTTTTTTTGCGGTACGCAGGCCTCTCACTGTTGTGGCCTCTCCCGTCGCGGAGCACAGGCTCCAGATGCGCAGGCTCAGAGGCCATGGCCCACGGGCCCAGCCGCTCCGCGGCATGTGGGATCCTCCCGGACCGGGGCACGAACCCGCGTCCCCTGCATCGGCAGGCGGACTCTCCACCACTGCGCCACCAGGAAGGCCTGATCAGGGCATTTTTAAAGAAACATTTTGTATGGCTACATTAGGTCATCTATACCTTATTCATGTGCAATCGATTTTTTTAACTTCAGTGTAGGATTTTACATCTAGGCCTATTTCATTGCATTCTTTTGTTTCATCCCTTCATTGCAGCCTGTAAAATTTTGATTTAATCATTGATTCATTAGCCAGACCACCTAGATTTATGCACTTACAAACATAATAGGACTGTCTTTCATGTAATCAGATATGTGCATACATGGAGCATGGACTTTAGAAACAATTTATCTGAGCCTCTGTAAAATGGGAAAAAATGATGCTTACTTCATGAAGTCGTAGTGAGATTTAGATGAGATATTTTATGTAAAGTGCTTAAGGACAGTTTGTGGTACCTAATTTATATATTTTATTTTATTTTTTAATATATTTTAAATGTCAGTATTTCCTCCTCCACTCCAGGAGGTAGAAGCTAGCATAGCAATAGTAGAAGAAGCAAACGTGTTTTATCTCAAAAAATAGAATTATTATCTCCTATTATCTCAAAAAATAGGAGAATTCAGAAACACTTGAAAATGAAAGCAGAGGATATGACTAGTATTGACTAATCATTGACATATGTTAAAATTCATGGGCATCCATCTTATTTTTATGAAATGAGCAATTAAAATTAACTACTGGATTTTGAGTTTAATAACAGGATTGAATCCATATTTGAAGTTGTTTGCTGGTACTCTACACATATTTTATTGAGAAGAAACAAGGCTGGAGTTCAAACAGGCTGGTAACCACATTGAGCACACCTGGACAGCAATGCAGGGAAGCAGCCAGCAGGGAAAAATATTTTTTTCAGAAATTGAAAAAATGGCCACAGATGAATATGCATGTAATCAATCCATACACAAATATCAATCCATATACAAACATAAATCAATCCATATATACATAGCAAAACTTTTATTTGATATCAGAGACACTGAGGTTGGAATTGTATCTCTTCTATCTCCCTTAACTTTGATAAAACTTTACTTCACAATATCGGGGAGGGAGTGGAGATCTGAGCACACAGTATGATTTTCCTCAAGTTTGCATCATCTCACAACGGCCTTGGGCCTTAGGTATCATGACCCAGACAGCCTGGCATGGCCAAGAAGATAAAACATCCGTCAGTGCCAAGTTCTGCCTGAAGGGAGAAGTTCGGGCTTTAGCTCTTTCATTTTAGTAATAATAGTAGTGAGTATTTATTGGTCACCTACTGTGTGCCATTGTTCTAACAACTTTATGGTGTAATTTCACATAATCCTCACAACAATCCTCAGAGGCAGGATCTACCAAATTTCACCAAATGACATGAAGCACTGAGAGGTTAAATAACTTGCCTGAAGTCAATATAGCTTGCTAAGGGATGGAGCCAGGAAGTGAACTTGGACATTCTCTCTGTAGAGTCTGTTCTTTTAATCACTAAAATAAACTAGCCTCTAGGTCAGGATTCACTGTTTTCTGATCGTTAATAATCTTTGGTGCACCCTAGACCTTTTTGGGGAACAATAAAAGTGTTGAAATTAATGAATAATTGTCCTCTGAATTAAGGAAAATAAAGCTAAAAAAGTTGGAACAAATAATGCATTTGTTCCATGTAAACACAGCTGGGAAAAAACCATGTGAGAATATTGTTAAGGCCTGTAATGGAACATCCATTGTTTCTTTTTTTTAATTTTTTAAAATTTGGTTTTTTATTAAGGTACAATTGGCATATACAATCCATTGTTTCTTTTACCCATAATTTCTTCTTCCATTTGGAAGAGGACAAAAACTTTTACTCTACCCTACCCTTCAGAAGCTCCATGATTCAAATAGGAATTGCCATCATTTCATTTCACCTCATCTCCTGACTTTATTGG